>NC_060145.1:485443059-485761948 GCF_021461385.2 Schistocerca piceifrons
TTATCATGCCCTTTTGGACGTGATAAAGCAGTTGTTATCGTAATGTGGAAACGGAGCGATTTGTTTCCTGTCTCCAACCAAAAGGCTTTGTGTGACTTGTCTGTGGGTGCTTATTGCACGTTGACGTGGAACATGTGCGACGGCCATATTAATGTGACTGAATTATACGAGGGTGAGTCAAAGGAAAACCTTAAATTTGTAATAACAAATCGAAATTTCGCGCCGTTATCCTGTAAGTTGGTAAGCGTGCTACAAACAGCGTGCCGAATGGTCTGTAGGTGGCAGCATAGTGCAGATGCACACATACCGTCGCAGTATCAGTATAAAGATGGCCGCCCCACTTGCGACTTGCACCAGGGAAGAACAGCGTTCTGTTATTTGGTTTTTGCGTAGTGAAGGCGTGAAACCTATTGAAATTCATCGACGAATGGAGGTTGAGTACGGTGATGCATGTTTGTCACAGCAGCAAGTCCACGAATGGAGTAAGAAGTTCGCAAATCGTGTGACTTCAGTGGAAGATGCTCCTCGTCCAGGTCAGGCATAACGAGTTGTGACTCCACAGAACACTGCAGCAGTTGAAGCCATAGTAAAGGAAAACCGCCGAGTGACACTGAATAACATTGCAGCATGTTTACAGATTAGTCATTGGTCAGTACACCACAACGTGCATGATGTGCTCCAGTTTCACAACGTGTCTGCAAGATGGGTGCCACGGCAGCTGACTCCTGAAATGAGAACGCGTGTTGTGCTTGTGAAGAACTTCTTCGGCGCTTTGAACGAGAAGGTGATGGCTTCCTTGTAAGAATCATTACTGGGGACGAAACCTGGGTGCACTTCCATCAACCGGAAACGAAGAGAGCGAGCAAGGAATGGCGCCATTCCTCATCACCAAAACCAAAGAAGGTCCGAACAGAACCATCAGCAGGGAATTTTATGCTGACTCTCTTTTGGGACGAAAAAGGCGTCATTTTGGAGCATTACATGCCTAGAGGAACCACTGTCATCAGTGCATCATACACAGATCTCCTAAAAATCATCCGCAGCCTGCAATCAAATCAAAGCGACGTGGATTGCTGTCAGCAGGTGTCCTTTTGCAACATGACAATGCAAGGCCCCACACTGCCCGTGCAACAGTTGCAACGATCACAAACCTGCATTTTGAGTGTCTCCCTCATCCACCATACTCACCAGACCTTGCCCCCAAGTGATTTCCATATGCTTGGACCACCCAGGGCCGCAATGGGAGGAAACAAGTTCCGTTCTGATGAAGAGGTACGCCACGCGGTGCATGAGTGGTTGCGCAGACTACCAAAATAATTTTTTTCTAAAGGAATTTATGCACTTTGTAAGCGCTGGAGAACTTGTGGGGGGATTGTGTTGAAAAGTGATACAGCTTTGTACCACTTCTGCACAATAAACATTTTAAAAAATATTTAAGGTTTTCATTTGACTCACCCTGGTGTATATAAGATACTGTTTTACATTTGTTTAAAAAATCTCGAAAAGTTCTTTACCGATTTATCTTGTTTAACTACTATGTACAGGTTTTCTACTGAAACAGACAGCGAGGAAAAAAAGCTGTGTAGCGAAAATGGGCCGTTTCATTTCTTGTCGAAATCAGTTTTAACTCTGATAGGACTTTTCAACCATTTGATAACTGTTTCATTATATTCTTACTCAAAGATAATTGCAAGCAAAAATGGTACACACAACAATGTGCTACTTTGTTTTCTTCTCTGCAGGCAGCTTTAACTGTAAACAAGAACGTCGCATTTATGACTTACCAGCTTATGATTAGAACACTACTAAGCACTCTGAATCGACCGAAACTTTGTGATACTATCAATTCGCACATCGAAACGATGCGTAATACTGTCACTGAAGGTACAGCACTGTCCTCACAAATGGAGTAGATGGAGCGCTCACTCTCATTCCCCGTATACCAATGATACCGACTGGTTTCCCATCCCACTTTAAGGGACTTCAATTCCCAATCAATGTTTTGTTTGCAGTAGCAAACCAGGACCAAAGTCAGAGAGTGGGCGGAAGAGCGGAGGGACGGAGAGGAGGAGAAAGATGTAAGGAGATGGGCAGAAGGAGATTAGGATGTATATCCAATTCCTATGCACATTTAGCAGATGTTAAGCACTGCCAGCGCTTTGCTAGTTAGCTGTGTAGCCTAGACGCATTGGCCTTACTGATATGTCTATTTATCGAAGTGGACAAATATTTATAGTGATTGATTGGCGACTCCATGGAGTGTTCTGTGCACCACGACCAGATAATGGATATAATTGGAAGGAGAAACAGCATTGGTCGTATTTGTTTGTTTTATTATCCGCAAAATCGATTTTCGGTCACTTAGTGACCATCCTCAGTGCTGTAATATACCATTAAAATTGGTAGGCACTGGTATCAACAAGCTTAGATCGCTAAGTGACCGAAAATCGATTTTGCGGATAGTAAAACAAATACGACCAATGCTGTTTCTTCTTCCAAATATTTATAGCCTTTTCGTTGTGCTTTTCGCATATTGTATTCGTTCTTCCTTGGAGCTGGTGTCCTTACATGTGCCAAATCATTTTTGCAAATTTGGCGTGCGACTTTGTTTTCGGATGAAACGCGTTTACAGAAAAAAAAAACTGTTGAAGCCGAACTGAATATCCCAGAATACATTAGAAACCAGACGAAATGGGACTTCTTGATCTATTTGTCCCTCCCTCTTTTGAAATTCTGAAGGTAGCAGACAGCGTGGCTCCATATTTCTTGTCTTCCAGAAAGCCTTCGATAGAGTTCCCCAGCAAAAAACGTACGTAAGGAATACGCGACAAGATACGGGATTGGACTGAAGACTGCCTAGCGAAAGAAGACGCTTACGGAAGCCATGTTCCATAAATTCTTTAGTACTGAGAGATTCCCTAAGTTGTATTGACGGAATAGAAAGGGAAAAAATACGCACGCTTCATCATACGTTAGTTCAGTTAGAGGGGGCGTCCACGAACTTTGACGTGTCCAACCTCTATCCCCCCACCCCCGACTTCCATCAGCGAGTGCAACACTAGTGGGACTGGGTGCAGCGGTACTGACTGGTGCACCAGAGGTCCCCCGTCACACGGAATACAGACACTGTCAACACGTTTGAAAAATGGCAGCTGGTCTTCCAGAGTCTACTTTGATACTCTGAAAGGAGTTTTGTTTTCGCCACGACCGCCACGCTCCAAGATCGTGGAACAGACCGACATCAGCAATACACTGTCCATAACTTTGACAGATCTCTTAATCATGTGGCACTGCTTACTGCCCGAGATATTGCCGTAATTGCAAATTCGTACCATCACCGTTCACACATTCGTCACAATTCGTGTCAGGCATTATTTACCATCGATTGCTGGATGCAGCAGGCCGGAGTAGCTGAGCGATTCTAGGCGCTTCAGTCTGGAACCACGTGACCGCTACGGTCGCAGGTTCGAATCCTGCCTCGGGCATGGATGTGTGTGATGTCCTTGGGTTAGTTAGGTTTAAGTAGTTCTAAGTTCTGGGGGACCGATGGTCTCAGAAGTAAAGTCCCATAGTGCTCAGAGACATTTGAACCTTTTTTTTGTGCTGGCGAATAGTTAGAAAAAACACGACGGAAAAATAGAGAAATGGATGCAGAACTCTCTCTCTCTTTTCTATTCATTCTCTGCCTTAAGCTTTTTGTATCCAAGTTCCCGTTGCTTGCTGCTTTACGTTGCTAACCCGTCTCCGACCAGGTCGTGCTGTCTGTCTCCTTTCACGAAGAATCTCAAACAGTTTCTCCTCGGTCCACATGTCATCACATGGTGCAAACTGTACCCCCCATTTTACTAATATAGACTATTGTGACCACAGTATCTGCTGTGTTTTCGAATGCACCACATGCTGACAGCAAATAGTTCCATATTTACAGCTAGAAATTGCAGCCCACTACGAGGGGACTTCCGGAAGTAACTTACGCATGTCTTCTCACGCTCAGAGCACTGCGCAACAGGAGTGTGGCATTTCCCTGCAGAGGAAGTTCTGCCATAATACAAATAACGGCAGCATCAGCGTGAGCGACCCAAAAGGTGCGGCAACTGGAAACGTGCTCCGAAGCTGAGGTAGTAAGGACAGTAAGATCCTAGTGGGCAAGACGTCTAAATTGCACACAGTTTCACCGTGGAGTTCTGGCGGTGTACGGAAGAAATGCAATGTCGTTTGCAGCTGTGGTGAAACGGTGCTGACAATTTGGGCAAGGCTGCACGGAAGTGGGTGACGCTGATCGGGAAAGAAGACCAGTGTGGCGGCAACAGACGTACGTCTCCTAGCGGTGGGCGCGTCCGCACGGCGGTTCTCTAACGGCTCCGTGGCCAAAACGCGGATTTCTGTCTTCGAGGACTTAAATGGTTGGTAGAACGTTCCGCCTGCTGCTCACAGAGACTTGCTGCCTATTTTAAAAATAGTGCGCTGTACCTGCGTCACTTTGCAACATTCCAAGGAAGTTACTTCGTCTGTCACGATGACGTGGAACTTTTGTGTCCTTTGAGTTTTTCGCGCTGGCATGTCTGAATAAAATGTGTATTCAAGCCGCGTCAGTTCGAATAAAATTCTCGAGCTTTCAGTGGCTAGCTTCGCCATCATGTCAGTAGTTTTACTGCTGACGACAATGGAAGAGCTAGCCATTTTATTCGAATTGACGCGGCTTCAAAACATTTTATTCAACGTGAAAGTTACTTTTTGAAGCCCCCACATATTTTTTTGCCTTATCGTATTCACGTTCTCGTAATATATAACCTGCAACAGCTCAATATGTCCTCTCGGCGGCTGGCACTTTCTTCTGCATACGCATCCGTCTCCCAATCTCTATTCGAGTTCCGTGACTGTCACTATCGCATCCTCAAGTCGTGTCTTTTATTGCACGCATTTGACTTCCTCTCCCTCCTCCTTTTGCCCCAATATGAAACATTTCGTCGCCCGATTGGCAGCCCTCAGTTTAGAGGATTGTTCGCGTTATGCTCCACTTCCTCCAGTGATTGCGATTAGCTGGCAGCGACCCTCGCGCCGCTGTGTTCTGGTGGTCGACCACCGCAGAGCTATCGATCTCCCGCTCTGTCAGTAGTCGCCTTATCGCGTGCAGTCCGCACCGCTATCTGGCCACGCTTTTAGCGGTCGGGTATTACACTCTGCATGTGCTGCAGTGCTGTCAACCGAGTCAGGTCACTCGCGGCCAACAAAATCTTCCCTTAGCCTGACGATATGTGAAAATCCTACGAGCGAACGGCAGAGGTTCCGTGTTCTCGCCATCATCTGGCCAAACCGTGCGCTTCTTGTTTATCACGTCGCAATGATTAAATTATATGTATTCGTTGGTGCGTAACGACTATTCCACAAGACTAAGCGCCTGTTACATATAGCGTAATAGTTTGCTTTCGCAAATACACTAAAGAGCCAAAGAAACTGGTACACCTCCCTAATCTCTGTACCCGCGAGCACGCAGAAGTGCCGCAACGCACGTGTCTTGGACTCGACTGACTAATGCCTGAAGTAGTACTGGAGGGAATTGACACCATGAAGCCCGCAGGGCTGTCCATAAATCGGTAAGAGCACGAGGGGATGTAGATCTCTTCTGAACAGTACCTTCCAACGCATCCCAGATATGCTCCCCCATTGTTCATGTCTGGGGAGTTTGGCGGGCAGCGGAAGAGTGTGAACTGAAGCCACTGTGTAGCAATTTTAGACGTGTAGGGTGAGACACTGTCCTGCTGGAATTGTCCAAGACCATCGGAATCCACAATGGACAAGAATGGATGCAGGTCATCAGACATGATGATTACGTACGTGTCATCTGTTTGAATCGCATCTACACGTATCATGGGTCCCATATCACGCCAACTGCACACGCCCCACACCATTACAGTGTCTCCACCAGCTTGAACACTCCCCTGATGACATGCAAGGTCCACGGATTAATGAGGTTGTACACATCCATCCGCTCGATACAATTTGAAACGAGACTCGTCCGACCAGGCAACATGCTCCCAGTCATAAAAAGACCAATGTCGGTGTTGACGGCTCCAGGCGAGACGTAAAGCTTTGTGTCGCGCGGTCACCAAGGATACACGAATGGGCTTTCGGCTCCGAAAAGCCCATATCGCTGATGTTTCGTTGAATGGTTCCACGCTCACACTTGTTGGTGACCCAGCATTGAAATCTGCAACAACTTCCGGAAGGGTTGCACTTCTGTCACGTTGAACGATTCTCTTCAGTCGTCGTTGGTCCCGTTCTTGCACGAGCTCTTTCCGAGCGCAGAGATGTCTGAGATCTCATGTTTTACCTGATTCCTCATATTCACAGTACACTCGTGAAATGGTCGTACTGGAAAATCCTAACTTCATCGCTACCTCGGAGATGCTTTGTCCCATCGCTCGTGCGCCGACTTCTTGATAACCTGCCATTGTAGCAGCAGTGACCGATCTAACTACTGCGCCAGACACTTGTCTTAAATAGGTGCTGCCGACCGTAACGACGTATTCTGCCTGTTTACATGTTTCCGTATTTGAACACGCATACCTTTACAAGTCTCTTTCGCGCTTCAGCGTATTTAGTACACCTCACGAATTCATGGCCGACCAGGGCCGAGTCGACAGCTTCACACTTCGGCTCGTTATTTATATAAATGAGATTTTCATTGTTTAGAGGGGTTCAAATACGCAATAACAAAATACTAAAAAAAACGTTCAAATGGCTCTGAGCACTACGTGACTTAATATCTGAGGCCATCAGTCCCCTAGAACTTAGAACTACTTAAACCTAAGTAACCTAACATCACACACATCCAGGATTCGAACCTGCGACCGTAGCAGCAGCAGCAGCGCAGTTCCGGACTGAAGCGCCTAGAACCGCTCGGCCACACCGGCCAGCTAACAACGTACTGAAGTGAGCGCCCGGAGTGGCTAGAAAAGAACAAATCGCTTCCCGGCTTTTGACAAGGTGACTGTGTAGTTTATTTAACCAACTGTTGCATCTTTATCTTCTACACGTTCTCGATGTACTCTACTTAAATACTGCTATACAGTCGTATCACCGACATAGCTGAACATAGAAATTCCCTAATAAATACAGACTGAAAACATTGTAACTTCAATACCCGACTGTGTCGAAACTTTAGCGAAAGATTATACCTGTTAATCAGTATTTTAAATTTTTAAACTCAATCGCTATTTATATGAAATACTGAAAATAAAATTATTGGCTCTGAAAACCGTCAGATAGGCGACCTGCAACTGTGATCGCCCACTGCTTTAACCGGTTGTAACACAAGAATATTAAGAAGGCAAAAAGCGAGTGTCGGATCGGAATTGGGAAATTTGTTACCGATGGGCCGATAGCAAGATTATATTTGGCGCAGATGACAGAAAAGCGTACAACGAGATGTAATCCACAATCCCAAGGCATTCATCGAGTGAACACATGTCGAATGGCGGTGTTAGCCTTGCAGTGGGACGCTGAGAACTAGTTTTTCCCCAGAAGTCTGTTACGCCTGAGATTCCTGTAGGAAACGACAGTGCGCCTGACTCACGGATCTGGTGTAAGAGGCGGCGGTTTTTCGGAGCGCCTAATGGCATCTTGCCGTTATCTCTTCTGGATATTCCCGCTGCAGTTGTTCAAGAAGACGATACAAATTTATGCTGACTGCTAACCCAGTAAACAAGCCAAGAGCCTGCCGGTATAACGTTTATCGTCAGACCTTGCTAATACTCCCGCTCCGGTGTCCTTTCATACACAACACGGAATAAAAATCTACGTATTATGTATTCCTTTGAAATCGTCCCAATCTTTCTTATTCTTACGATCCGTGTACGATGTGTACTACGGTGGGAACAATCGCGCTAAACAGTATCTCCAATGTACAGGTACTGTACGTAAGTGTTTTGCTCGAACAACGTGTCTGATCCAGACATGTTCCGTCATATTTTGGCATGCTCTAGACTGACCTATTTAAAGCCTGTCATGGCCTAATCTTTCAGTTCAGTCGATACCCGCTGTGTAGCCGCCTTAATACGGACTGCAACAGCCGAGCAGTACTGTAGAACAGGCCACACTCCCACCTAGTGTGCGCTTTATCCAACAGACGCACTTCATTTTCCCCATAACTAGCCTTACAAATTTATTCAATTCGAGACACCTACTACCGATTTCGCGAATTCAGTCAACCTATCATACATTCATATTATCACAGATATGTTGGTACGTTATCGATGAGACAGTTCCCTTAAGTTAGCTACTAATCATGTCTTTAGATACCGCCGATTGCTTTTTCTTGCTTGTGTTCATTATTTTGTATTTGTCCACGTGTGAAGAGAGCTCTCGTCTAGTAGACTGCCCAACACTTTCTGCACTTCCTCGAAAACATCCACGTAAGGTATTTCCTTACAGACAACACAAGAGTCAACGAAGAATCCGAGAGCTTTTGACGTTAAGTGGTAAAACATTTATGGATACTGACACCAGTAACGGCCCTATTGTGTGTCCTTGGAGCGCATCCGAGGATACTTTCGTTTCCTCTGTACATCTCTCCTCCCACCATGATGAATTGGGCTGTATCAAACAAACATTCCTAAAACTAATCACACACCACAGAAGGCAGTCTGATCTTATCTTCATGATATGTCCACAGCATGCTACAATGCTAAGTTCCTTCCATATCCCTAGGAAGATGGAACCTAATGTGTTTGCTCCATTTCCTATGTACGCTATACCGTTAAAACAAGCCGGTTTTATTTCATGCGAGTAGTTATCTCTAAAGCCGTGAAGATGTTTTGGTTTAAGCTTGCTTCCCTACATGAATCCCAATCTTCGAAAAAATACACAGGCTAGGGCCTGCACGAATCTCTTCTTCTGTTATAAACCGGTGGGACAAACCGCTCACTACGCTGCCAGAATGTATCCTAGTAAAAAGCTGAGAAAAGGTGAAATCTGCAGTATGCCGAATGGAATATCTCGTTTGAATTCCGCCAGCCAGGCACTTCGATCGGTGTTAGTAGTTTCAAACGTTTCCAATATCGAGGTTGCTTATTGAAATATAAACCATTTCACAGCTTGCCAGGTCGTTCAAAGAATTCCCGCACATTAACTCTTTCCCACACCGTTGCCAGTTTCTTCGATTTCCGTAGCAGACTTCAACAACAGCATGGAAGGCTTACAGGCTTAATTTTTTTTGTTACGATTAGTTGACTATGACAAGTTTACGCGCGCGCGCGCGCACACACACACACACACACACACACACACACACACACACACACACACACACACAAAAGCACGCGCGCGCACGTACGTAAACTGTTCATTATTTCAGAATTAATCGCCATAACTGTTAATAAACTTATCCCACTGGGAGGTAAGACGCCCAACGTCTTCATCGTAAAACGTTTGCGGCTGCCTACGGAACAGCGATTCTATCCAGGTGTGCACCTCTTTGCCGCTAGAAAACCGATAATCACGAATGTCTTTTCAGACCCACATGTTGCCACAGTTGTTTCGACTATGCCGCAGAAGTTTCGCCGCGTGCACATCCTCCAGAGTCACGACCTCTTCCCATGCGATTTCCATATTTTTGGCGCCACATTCGTGGCCATCGATTTGCCGCGAACGACGAGATGCACTCCTGGGTGTAATCATCGTTCCGTAAGCAACCACAAACATTTTTCCATGGAGGCACTGACCATCTTGTCTCCCTGTGGGATATACATAGTAACAGTTATGGCGATTACTATTGAAATAATAAACAGTTTACTTATTTTTTCATCTGTCTCGCTTTCATTTAACTGCTCTTTATAGAAACGCACTAGCCATTTCTGACAGCGTTACTCTTAACTGAAAGAACCGCGACACAACACTGTTTCATAAACGTAGCGCTCATCTGAAATGAATCTCACTAAACCACCACCGGGACAGAACGATGGCCAAGTCGACATTACACAAAGGATTATCGAGAGCCGTCCCTCCCGCGTGTCATTCAGGAGTGGTACTAAGGAGAAAGGGGTTGTGGGGAAGAGGGCGAGGGGAGAGGAAAGGAGGTCGGGATTATGGAGATACTCGATAAAACTTTCTACCCACAACACTCGACGTGTTGCGGAGTATGAAAGTAGGGTTAGATGAGATTCCGTTGCTCTCAGATACTGGGAAAACCCGCTGATGAGGTCTGAAACTAAACCTGTTTTCTCAATCAGATAAGCACGCACTAATCGCAAGAATGTTGACCTTCGTTTCGATCACAAACCGCCTTCCACTTGAAAAGATCCTTTAATCTCAAGATAGTTTCAATAAATCACGGTATTTCAGCACAAGGTTGCACAGTTTCCCACGAGACGTGAAACACCTCAACGCTGCAGAAGCGTTGACAGGCTGGAACAGCTGCATTCGTACGCTCGGTCGCTGAGTTCTGAACTGGTCATACCGCACGAGCAGACCCCCGTGCAAACGAACCTTACACCAGGGTCGCAGAAATAAGGTCAAACTGCGGCGCCGGACACTACATCTACATTTAACAGTGCCTAAGCATGGAAAAACGTTTAGAATCCGGCGCTGGAAAATTGGTTTCAGAGGAAAAAAGAAACGCTGCTCTTATTCGATATAGAGCCATTAGGCCAACGAACTGCATCTAATAGATCTCAAAGTCCTTATACTGCGCCCTTTTGGAAGGTCTACTAAATGTCTACTGCTGACAAAACCTCTTAATTACACTGAAAACGCTGTCTCGTCTCACATTTCTTTAAATATGGGAATAATTGGAGGTTGATACTGTCTTGTGAATAACCTGTAATTTCAACAATTCTTATTCTAATTACTGCTCTCATGCGAGTGGCAATGCCCTTTTACGGACATACCCAGTTGTTGGTGGACTATATTTGTTTATCGCCCAAGTAGGGCTAGAGTCTCACGTATTTCTCATCCAGTCATCCCAAAAGAACGCACGATATTCACAAACTTTTTTTTTTTTTTTAAACATATCATGCCACTCCCTCTTGCACCCCCAAAACGCACATTTTTCGGCAGATGATGTTGGAAATGACCGACAAACAAGGACCGGTATATTACTAAAAATTCGTCTTTAAGTGAAACTGGGAAAGTTTTGGTTTCTAAACTAGTAGTAGTAGCAGCTATAAGAAGAGCAAGCGCGCCGGGAATTGCTGAGAACTTGGGATGCTAGCATACAACAACCGCCCCCCGTCTGCGTACGCGCTGTGTTCAGAATTTTAGAGGCACGTGTTTACACGCAGGCACGTGACACGCACCCAGCACGAGCAGCGAATTTTGACCTGAAAGTCGCACGTGTAAACTAGGCTTAATTCAAATAGTCAGAATCCTTTACGGTATTTGGAACTTATGTAATTTAACGGATTCAGTCATATCTGCAACTACAAACGACTTGGTGCTTAACATGGAAATTCAGCTGACTGAGTTTTCCGTCAAGATCAGATCTGGTTCGGCAGTCTCGGAGGAGGGACTCGTCTGCCGCAGTCGGTATCAGGTAAGACTTTAATAACAAAAAAAAAAAGAAAAGGTTCAAATGGCTCTGAACACTATGGGACTAAACATCTGAGCTCACCAGTCCCCTAGAACTTAGAACTACTTAAACCTAACTAACCTAAGGACATCACACACATCCATGCCCGAGGCAGGATTCGAACCTGCGACCGTAGCAGCAGCAGAAGCGCCTAGAACCGCATGGCCACCACGGCCGGCCTTTAATAATAGTTTCCGGTTATGTTGACATGTAATTGAGAACAATTTGATAGAAATTACGCAAATATGCAGTTCATTGTTTTGTTTTTATGGAAGTACTAAGATTGGAGATTATTTGCGATTCATAACGTGGAATATAATTATACCGTTTCTCATATTCTGCTAATAAAAAGCGAATGGCATCCCGTAGACACAAACTAATTGGAAATTTATTTATTTACAAAATATCATTTCCTCGCTGAGAGTTTATTACAGCTCAATACAACGGATTCACAAACTACCTGCTGTCTTTTGCGCTGGGACCAAAAACTATAGAAGATTGCGATTTGGTGAACATTAATTAGTAGTTATACATTCCACTCAGGGCGGTAGAAGCTAATAGGCACGTGGCGTGTGATGCAATCTTTGTAAAAATGAGATCAGTCACAGAACATCTGTGGTAACACAGAGGACGTACGAAGGAGAAATTTTAGGGGGAAAGGTTTTATCATACACATATATGTGTCCCACTCTCTCTTTGTCCCCCTCCTTTTTTCAACTTGCCATACTGTCACATAGCTGTCAATCTCTTAGCACGCTCGTTATCCTGGCCCGTAAATGCCGGGACAGGATGGTTTCACGCAGTTTGAAGTGCAATCACCGTGCAGTCTGCCAAGGAGTTACACCGTAGCAAAAAGGGAACGGTGATACTACAGCCTGATTTGAATTAATGGCATTTGACGTGCGAGCACTGTCGCTAGACAAACTGTGTGCAGCACCCACTACAGCGCTCCGCTGTCGACGGCGAAAGGAAGTTGCTTTAAATTCTCTGTCCCAAAGAAGCACTCCGTAAAAGGATATGAAATTCTCGTCTAGTATAGTTCTCCAAAGTGTCCCCCAGGAATGTCGAAAATCCGCTCTCAATTTAAATTACGGCCCGAGTTATTTTTTTAACCAGGCGAAATTTTCCCATCTATAAAACAGCTAACTTTTATCTCTAAGACTATTGAATTCACTGAAATGCTTTATTTAGTTGATCACCAAAATGCCTTGCTCGGCAAAGTATCTTTCCAAAGTATCATATCGAGTTGCGTTTGTTACGTATTAGCTGCTGAACACAGCTTTTTTTAAAATTATATAAACACTTACTATATAACAAGTATTAAGTTTAAAATTAAAAAAATCATGGGAGATTCTGAAACTCACTCACTCGTGTAGACGTCTGTCGCGTCTCCCTGCTGGTCTACTTTCGTCGCACATCGTAATAACGCGCTCCCTCCCTCACACGGCAGGCGCAGTACCGGTCGTGGTCGCTGTGCACACTGGAACACCCTGCTGCCATATCAGGAACGCAACGTGATACTAGGGTTGCCTACTCTCCCGTATTATAAACCAACTCCCGCATTATTCTTAATTTTTAAGCCTACTCCCGTATCCCGTATTTATTTTATACGGGAGATACAATCTCCCGTATTAGAGAAAATGACACCGATTAAGATATAAACCTGTCGCATATTTGTCAAATCTCGTTGCTGGACGATAGTTTCAGCATCGATTAATCGATACGGCATTGTATTATCGATAGTTATTACATCGATATGTAGGTAACAAAACATAACACGGTGTCGCGAGTTACCTTGCGATTATCTTGTTTCTTTGTCTTTCCGCCTAATCCGAGTTACGTGAAATGGAAGAATCCAAAACTCCGCATAAAAAGAGAGGAAAGTACTTGTGTACGTATCAGAAGAAGTGGGAAGAAACTCAGCAATGGGTTAATCCTGTAAAAGGAAACAATTCTAAAGCGTATTGCACCCTTTGCAAGCGTGAATTCTGCGTAGCACATGATGGTAATACAGACTGTCATCAGCACGCCAACATCGAAGGACACAAAACGAGAGATAGGGGAACCAACACATCTGAGATATCCAGCTATTTTCAGTACCTGAATGATAGTCCCATTAGTGGTGAATCCGACAAAGTTGCGATGGGTGAGTTATCGTTTTGTTTCATACACAACCTAAGTTATACGAGGGTTGGAACTTGGTGGCAACTTTTATTCACAACAGATACAAAAGAGTTACGTGTTTGCACCTGTTACTGTCCTTCAAAGTAGTCACCAGCGTTATGTAGAACCAGTTGCCAGCCATGTGGAAGGCGTAATATACCGTTAGCAGAGCCTGTTCTGTTGATGGTGCGAATGGAGCAGTCTCGTGTACGACTGTGATGTGTTATCCTAAAGCATTACGTTCCTCCAAGGCAGACTGTTAATGCACAGCATTACTGTTCGTTTTTGGAGCATCACCTGCGACCAGGTTTGCGAAAGAAGCGGCGACACTTTCTGCGCAACCCACCCATCATTTTGCACAACAATGCGCGGGCGCATACAGCGAAAGCTGTGGCTGCTCTGTTTGGTCGATGGGACTGGGAAGTACTGTACCATCCACCATACTCCCCGGACTTAAGCCCTTGTTTCCGAAGATGAAGGTACCACTTCGTGGTATTCGCTTCAGAACTGTTCGAGAGATTCGACAGGCAGTAGACCGCTCCATTCGCACCATCAACAGAACAGGCTCTGCTAACGGTATACTACGCCTTCCACATAGCTGGCAACGGGTTCTACACAACGCTGGTGACTACTTTGAAAGACAGTAACAGGTGCAAACATGTAACTCCTTTGTATCGGTTGTGAATAAGAGGTTGCAACTACTTACGTTCCAACCCTCGTATTAGCATGAACTGTGCAAATTAACTTGCAAAGAACGTAGTTATGGATTCGGATGTGGCCAAAAAAAATACGTAATGATAGGACGAAAGCAGTGTGTATTGCTAAAAACGTATTGGCGCCTAGAAGTGCAAGTGATTTCCTAGATGTCCACCTTTTTTTTGCTGTTGCTTCAGACGCGTCGAATTTCAAGAACAGGAAATGTTTCCTGTAGTAATAAAGTATTTTGAACCTTGTGTTGGCATCAGAAATAAACTACTAGATTTTGTGGAACAAGCAGATGAGAGTGCTAGTCGCCTTCGTGCTTTGATAGAAAACAGTCTTGTATATCCTTCATTGAATGTAATTAACATTTCGTCTTGTAGTGGCGATAATGCTGGTGGCAAAAATGAATCGGCGATGAAATTCCTGAGTGAGAAAAATAAAAAAGTATTTAAAGCAAACTGCACAAATCACATAATCCATAGTGGCACTAAATATGCTTGTGATGTCTTAGATGTAGACGTACAAATGATAGTTGTTAACTTTTAAGGGCAATTTCAGTGTCACCAAAACGCAGAGAACAATTAAGATCTTTCTTTAACTTTGTTGGTACGGACTGGTGTGAAATTTTAAGGCATAGTGTATTACGTAGCTGTCCCTCACACCAGCTGTTGATGGACTAATAAAGAACTGGGAGCCAATAATGTTATTTTCAAAGCACAAATGAAACTCCTAAAGCTCTGAAATTATATCAGTGATAAGGATCCAAGCAAAATGTTAATTCTCAAAGCATATCTTCAATTTTGTTCTTACATTGGAAATATTATTTTGGAAACTATAATGGAGTCCTGTAGTGCCATTGAAGCTTTGTCAAAGAAAATTTTTCAAAGAGAAAATGACTCGTTTTTTGGAAGTAATACACACAAGATTTTAAATAGATTAGATGCTGTCAACGCTCTGCCTCCATCTTCTCTCTCTCCCCCTCCCTCCCCCACCCTGCCTGCGGGGATTTCTAATGCTGCGAAGTCTTTGTCATCTTTCCGCCGTGTGTGAGGTCGGCCCAATGGTCTTGTTGCTTGGAGAGTTCCCTCAAATGCCTTCTTAGGAATTCTGTTGATTTCCATTCTGGCCACATTGCCCGGTTCATTGCAGTCTCCTACTTCTTAATTTCTGGACGATGGTGGATTGTTTCGTAAACTGATAAATTTCTGTGTCCTTTCCAAGTCTCCGTATGTCATTCTGCAACACAGGTCCCCAGATTTTTCTCATCAGTTTTCTTTCGGAAAAACTCAGTTTTTCTCTTGCTTTCTTGGTAAGCGTCCCGCTTTCCGAACCATAAAGTACTACAATCGGCAGACGTTGGTGTTATGTATCTTCATCTTACTAGCGACTGACAAAGCTTTACTTTTGAATGGGTTGCTTAGAGCGTACAGACATCTTGATCCTGAGGCTATTCTCTCGTTTATGTCCACTGTTATATTTTTAACGATGAAACTATTTAAACTGACGAACTTTTCTGAATCTAGAATGGTGGTCAATTTCAAAGTGTTGATTTGGATTTATGACGATCTATTTCCATATATGTTGTTTTTCCTTGGTTTATCAAAAGTCCCGTTCGCTGGCACTCTGCCTGAGAGATCTGTACATGTCCTTCATCTCTTCTTCTGTTTCACTGACAAAACAATGTATCATCTGCTAATGGCACGAGTTTTACTTCGAATCGGAGACCATTGTATAGCCGTAAATTACTCTCTCGAACCACTTCTCTAACTCAAGGTTGAAGAGAACACATGAAAGAGCATTTCCCTGTCGTAAGCCTGTTTTCATTGGAAAGTTAGGGGATATGCATCCTCTGAACTTCACTACTGCCTGTGAGCCATCCACGCACAGTTGTATCATCCTAATGATTTTACCGGGTATCCCAATTTTCTTAGTATGTTGTAACGCTATTTCTGTGGATGCTTTCACAGGCTCGCAGGAAATCAATGAACAGACAGTGGATTTCTTTTTCTTTTCATTCCCAGTAAGTCTGAAAGCTCTCCCGCAGAGTAAACAGATTTTCATTTGTGGAACGGTTTGGTCGAAATCCAGCATGGTACTCTTTAATAATTTTTCTGTGTAAGTCTTATGTTGTGGAGAATTATTGTCAGAACTGATTCCTCTGGAATTTCCACATTCAATTTTGTTTCCTTTCTTGTGCAAGGGCCAAATTACTGCATTTTTCCAGACATCACGTAGTGTTTCAGTTTTCCAGATTACTGTGATAAGGTTATGAATTTCTTTGTGTAGTTTGTTTCTCACATTGTAACACTAAAAGCATCAAATACAGGAAACCTGTAACTACGGATAAGTAGTTTCCTGTCATTTTATTATAACAAATGGTACCTAAAACTATGCAAACGTCCTACTGCTATGATAGTAAATAGAAGACGAAATGCGGAGTACATCTCCATACAGTACGGAGGCCCGTAAGTTCTGATTGTGACCTAACACCGACCCCGGACCTCACTGGCCACGTTCCTCTCCACGAGGCAAGACTCTGAGATGCCAGACTATTCACTCCATGTTTCGCAATGCAGCGGAACGTGGAATTCCAGACTGCGACGTCACCAGCTGCTCGCCCACGTACGGTTTCGCCTCCCGTGAGAGGACGGCTTCAGGTACGCGAACCTAAACGTTACACGAATTAGAACTGGCGGGTCGTAACAATAAAACGCCAAGAATAACCGAGCAGCGGAAGTAGAAAAGCAGAGGCAGCCGACAGCTCCCAGGACCGATATGTCTGAGGGAGAGGACCGGCCCGCTAGCTGTCAAACGTGTGGCCCGACACTGTCTTGGCAAGGTTCCTCCTACCACACTGTTAGTCACTGCCGAGGGAGGCTTTCGCGTTTTCTCTGCCCCACTTTTCATTCTGCCTGAGAACCCCCGTTGCTCTGATTCTGTGGTCTGGCAAGTTGGGGGGCGGGGAACATGAAACCTGCGGACCGCTGGTTCCATTTCGGTAATGCACCTCCACAATGCCAGCTTTTAGTCAACTTGTGCTGGCCAGGCCGGCCGGTGTGGCCGAGCGGTTCTAGGCGCTGCAGTCTGGAACCGCGCGACCGCTACGGTCGCAGGTTCGAATCCTGCCTCGGGCATGGATGTGTGTGATGTCCTTAGGTTAGTTAGGTTTAAGTAGTTCTAAGTTCTATAGGGGACTAATGACCTAGAATGTTAAGTTCCATAGTGCTCCGAGCCTTTGAACCATTTTTTTATGCTGGCGAATAGTTAGAAAAAACACGACGGATAAATAGAGAAGGCCGTCAACAGGCAAGCAGCAACCAAAGCCTCCGCTGCTTCATGAAATCGCAGTATAAACTACATCCACTCTGAAAGACAGTTTTGGCAGCGGTTAAATTCGGAAAAGGCGACGGGACGAAGCGGTGTCGTGACATACAAGTTGTTTTTTTTTTTTTTTTTTTTGCGCAAGCAGCTAGGCGTAGGGAGTGGGAAGATGTGATGTGAAGTGAGTCACTCGCAACTCACAGTGCCACATCACACACCAATCGCGACCACGGTCACTTGTCAGGTATTTCCAGTATCAACTAGCAATACGCAGCAGTTTACCACCTGCGATCAGATGTACTTGCCGATAACTGCTTGTCAGATCTGTTCTGATAAACCTCATCAATTTCCGCATGCGGCTCTACTGCTGCTATCGACAACCTTTGCTTCCAATTACAGCTTTAGGGAGATGATAGCGAGAGGGGGGTGAGGGGGTTGCCAAATTTCCCTGGCCAGGAATTTTATTTTCTTTCATGTTTTGAGCATATATATGTAGATGGGATTGGCCCATACGAAATCTGGTTCTAATTGTGTACATTAACCTTTACTGATTCTCAGCTGCAACAAAAGTATTTTTTTCCCAATGGAAACCCAAGGTAAACATTTGTGACTGTCCAACCCTTGCATCATGCGCATGTGCTGCCAACTGTTGGGCATGACTGGTAATATCAGCAAGTCAATGTAGCCGTGCGCAGCAGCTCGTGACAACCACACACATGGATGTTGTTGGTTCGGTGTAGTTCATTGTAAAACTGAATATTGTTATTTCGCGTGGTAATTATTAAATGATTGTGTTACTATTTATTACAACAGAGAATATTTCACAATTACTTATTTTAGTCCATAAAATGAAGCCAAGTGTAAAAAGTATGTTTTGAAAACGGGTGCATATTTTTGCATAAATCTTGCATCTAAAATCAATAGAAAACCACATAAGAGCATAACAAAGAAAAAAAATCCTTCCTCCAGAAAAAATTAATGTCTGAAAAGGTTAAACCGGAATTTTACTTGTCCATTCGATAGAACCGTCCAAAATTAGCCTGGTGACATGTTTGCTTTATCTATAAGTATTAATAGCCACAGTGAAATAATAGAAATAACTGATACGCCAGCAGCGACTGAACAGCACTGCTGGAAGGCGGTAGCTGACAGCAACGATATGAAGTTCCACATTGTTAGCTGCAACAGGCTAAAGACGAGCTTTATTGGTGCTGCAAATTTTTGCTATTTTGATCGACTTACACGTACGCTGTAGTGCTCGGCACGCCAGTGTAGAAGCGCTCACAGAACCAGCTAAGTGGAAAGTCAATGCAATACGCACGTTTATTTACATATTAAAGCCGACTTAGGGATTTCCCTTTGTGTGTTCCTTTGTATATCGATTGAAAGTTCCAGATTCGCATACTTCACTGTTCGCGTCGATTCTTCTGCGTAATCTTTCACTGATCGTATCAATATCCGTTTGTGTTGGGATGTGTGAAATTTCGCGAGCGGTGCGATAACTAGTACTGTTATCGTCAGTTTTAGGCTTACATGAAATTGTGCTCTTTTAATATTTGAGGACAGAAGGGCTATCCAAAACAATTTTTCTCTTATTTCATAGTACCATTACTTGAGAAACAGGCGTGTTCCAAAATTTTCGGACGCTTACGAAACTGTATTTTCGTATGTTAGCAGTACAAGTGTTTTCCATACATAATTTAATTCGTTACAAATCACCGTTTGTGGTTCACGGTTTAGCCATAGTATACATCATTACTGAATTTCATTATGTATCAATGCAAATAAACGCCCAGTTTCAAACGTGCAGTTTTGAGTATTTTCGGAAGCTACTATTGTTCTTTGCATAATCTACGAGCAACTTTTAACAAATCGGCGTTTGTTATTTAGTTACTGTAGCAGATATTCTTACTAACAAATTGTGTTACATGTAGTTTTCCCTCAAAGAGTAGAAACCCTATATATTATCTGCAGTCATCATAAATTACCTGTTTGCGAGTTTGCTGACAACAATCAACATCAGAATGTTTACGGAAAACAGTAATTTTTACCACAGGTGTTTGTGTCGCCTTAATATAACTCTCGTTTTCTTTATCTGAAACTTCCTGGCAGATTAAAACTGTGTGCCGGTCCGAGACTCTAACTCGGGACATTTGCCTTTCGCGGGCAAGTGCTCTGCCAACTGAGCTACCCAAGCACGACTCACGCCCCGTCCTCAGCTTTACTAGCTTTACTTCCGCCAGTACCTCGCCTCCTACCTCCCAAACTTGGGTAGTGAGTAGTGGATCCGATGGCAACAAATAGATCTGACGTATTTGGAGATGTCCACATCGAAAAAGAGTGATCATGACGCGGTTGTGGCAACAAGCATAAAGATACATATGTTCAGTAAACTAGATTAGAAAATCAGTTGTGTCATATCTCAATGAGGAACATGAAACTTTCAGCACACTCCGGAACATGCAGGGGAACTATGGTTCAGGTTTAATAGAATAGTTGACCACGCTCTGAATATACGTGTACCCAGTAGAACAGGTCAAAATGGAAGCGAACCTCCACGGTACACAGTCACTGCAAAGAAACTTCTAAAGAAACGCATTACTGCATAATAGGTGTAAAACAAAACGTAGGGCTATAGATCTAGATACGCTGAATGAAACGCGTTTAACTGTGAAGAGAGCAATGCGTGATGCCTCAAGGACAACCGCAGTAAAATATTGTCATATGGTATTTCACAAAATCCAAAGAAATTCTGGTCGTATGTAAAGGCTGTTAGTATCAGGTACCTAGCAAATGAGACAGGAACTGAATTTGATGATAGCAAACCATGTGTTGATGTGGTGGTTGTTCCACCGGAAATTGATGCTTTGACCGATGGAGGTGGGTGATGGTGCAACGGGTACTGTGAATGCTCTAGATGTTCCTGCGTCGGCGGAAGTTCTGTTTCGAAGTACTGAAAATACGTGTTTGGGGACTGTGGGTAATGCACTAATGGGCACTGAAGCTAGAGTAAACTAAAGAAAACAGAAGAAATTTTGCAGCAAACTGTCGACTTACACAAAAATGTAAATATTATATACTGCAACTCCTAAAAATGACATTTCAGCTGCTGCAGCTCTAGAAAAACGGGAAAAAATAAAGGATCTCACGCCATCTTCAGGTTCAACAATGCATTTGATCATATCGCGAGATTCAGTACGACATGCAAGTTTTTCTATAAACGTACACTGTTTCACTTTCGACGCGGAAGAACAGGGTATTCCCTAGGCTTACTACTTTTGGCAGCGTTCCACAGACTTCCATCAGAAACACATTATTGGTCTGTGGGCGATGTCTTCGGATTGGAAATTGTCAAGAAAGTTACATTGCCAAATAGATATCAGAAGATAAAAATCTCTAATTCACTTCAATGATAATGATCACACTCAAGACAGCAAGCATAATAGAGGGTTCAAGGTTAGGCTACTAATTTACAAAGACGAAAGACTCCTTTCCAGAAGTTTGGTAAATTTTCAGAAAACTTATATGACTGGGAAATATTACGGCCATCACGCACTGAAACAGTTCATTCCAGGCAAGTCAATTCGATTTGGCTATAAACTGTGGGCATTGTTTTTTCCTTATGGTTACTGTTTCAGTTTTGATTTGTACTATGGCACGGAAAATACAAAAATAATATCACTGGTGTTGGAACAATAGTGGTGGTAAATATGTTTGACTGTACGGAAAATCCTCAGGGTCATTATTCACTTCGACAACTATTTCATTAGTCGATATCCGTTGCTGAATCTCTGAAACGTTGGATTTAAGGCTACAGGTACAGTGCGAGTAAACAGAAATAGAGAGTACCCTGTTCAAGAAACAAAGCAATTGGAAAAATTGCCTCTTGTAGCTTATGACTGTCTTTGATGCAGCTCTCCCCTACTCTATCCCGTGTGCGCCTCATCAACTCCGAATAATTACTGCAATCTTCATCTTTCTGAATCTGCTTACTTATTTATCTCTTGGTCTCCCTCCACCATTTTTACCCCTCCCCCACCCCTACACTTCCCTGCAATACTAAATCGGTGATCCCTTGATGTTTCAAAATTACTCCTATTAACCGATCCCTTCTTTTGGTCAAGTTGTTCCACAAATTTCATGTCTCTCCAATTCTATTGAATACTTCATTACTTTCGCGACCAACTTAATCTTCGGAATTATTCTGCAGCACGACATTTCGAAAGTTTCTACTCTCTTTTTATCTAAACTGTTTACTGCCCTTGTTCCACTTCCACACACGACTGACTACACGACTACTCTCCAGATAAATATTTTCGGAAGAGACTTCCTTACACTTAAATCCACATTCGATGTTAAATTTCTCTTCTTCAAAAGCGCTTTTCTTGCCATTGCCAGCCAACATTTTATATCCTCCCTATTTAAACCATAATCAGTTTTTTGCTGCCCAAATAGTGAAACTTATCTACTACTATAAGTGCCTCATTTCCTGATATAATTCTCTCAGCATCACCTAATTTAATTCGACAACATGCATTGCTTTGCTTTTGTTGATGTTCATCTCTATCCTCTTCTCAAAAGGCTGTCCATTCCGTTCAACTGATCAGATCTTACACCTCCTTTGCTGTCTCTGACAGAATTACAATGTCATCAGCAAATCTCAAAGTTCTTTTTACTTGTCCCTGAATTTTAATTCATACTCTAAAGTCTTCTTTGGTTTCCATTACTGTTTGTTCAACGTACATGTTGAATAACATCGAGGATAGGCTACAACCCTGTCTCACTCCATTCTTAACCACTGCCTCCCATTCATCGACTCGTAACTGCCGTCTGGTGTATTATATGTATTTCATCCCAGCTACCGTCCGAATATCAAAGACAGTGTTCCAGTCAAGATTGTCTACAAATGCTAGAAATGCATTTATATCATTGTCTTTGATACAGGTGGTGAAATGCTGTTTGTCAAATGGAATAATAATAAATGCGTCCGTATTGGCACTATTTTTGATACTGTGGAGCAACTCACGTTTGCAAGTAGGTGAAATAGAATAGCTGAGGAGAAAACCACTATTATACAGCCACAACTTATAAACAGTTACAATACACTCCTGGAAATTGAAATAAGAACACCGTGAATTCATTGTCCCAGGAAGGGGAAACTTTATTGGCACATTCCTGGGGTCAGATACATCACATGATCACACTGACAGAACCACAGGCACATAGACACAGGCAACAGAGCATGCACAATGTCGGCACTAGTACAGTGTATATCCACCTTTCGCAGCAATGCGGGCTGCTATTCTCCCATGGAGACGATCGTAGAGATGCTGGATGTAGTCCTGTGGAACGGCTTGCCATGCCATTTCCACCTGGCGCCTCAGTTGGACCAGCGTTCGTGCTGGACGTGCAGACCGCGTGAGACGACGCTTCATCCAGTCCCAAACATGCTCAATGGGGGACAGATCCGGAGATCTTGCTGGCCAGGGTAGTTGACTTACACCTTCTAGAGCACGTTGGGTGGCACTGGATACATGCGGACGTGCATTGTCCTGTTGGAACAGCAAGTTCCCTTGCCGGTCTAGGAATGGTAGAACGATGGGTTCGATGACGGTTTGGATGTACCGTGCACTATTCAGTGTCCCCTCGACGATCACCAGTGGTGTACGGCCAGTGTAGGAGATCGCTCCCCACACCATGATGCCGGGTGTTGGCCCTGTGTGCCTCGGTCGTATGCAGTCCTGATTGTGGCGCTCACCTGCACGGCGCCAAACACGCATACGACCATCATTGGCACCAAGGCAGAAGCGACTCTCATCGCTGAAGACGACACGTCTCCATTCGTCCCTCCATTCACGCCTGTCGCGACACCACTGGAGGCTGGCTGCACGATGGTGGGGCGTGAGCGGAAGACGGCCTAACGGTGTGCGGGACCGTAGCCCAGCTTCATGGAGACGGTTGCGAATGGTCCTCGCCGATACCCCAGGAGCAACAGTGTCCCTAATTTGCTGGGAAGTGGCGGTGCGGTCCCCTACGGCACTGCGTAGGATCCTCCGGTCTTGGCGTGCATCCGTGCGTCGCTGCGGTCCGGTCCCAGGTCGACGGGCACGTGCACCTTCCGCCGACCACTGGCGACAACATCGATGTACTGTGGAGACCTCACGCCCCACGTGTTGAGCAATTCGGCGGTACGTCCACCCGGCCTCCCGCATGCCCACTATACGCCCTCGCTCAAAGTCCGTCAACTGCACATACGGTTCACGTCCACGCTGTCGCGGCATGCTACCAGTGTTAAAGACTGCGATGGAGCTCCGTATGCCACGGCAAACTGGCTGACACTGACGGCGGCGGTGCACAAATGCTGCGCAGCTAGCGCCATTCGACGGCCAACACCGCGGTTCCTGGTGTGTCCGCTGTGCCGTGCGTGTAATCATTGCTTGTACAGCCCTCTCGCAGTGTCCGGAGCAAGTATGGTGGGTCTGACACACCGGTGTCAATGTGTTCTTTTTTCCATTTCCAGGAGTGTATAAATGGGATTAGACCATCATGACTGGCTTGTTGGGAAATATGCCACTTCTTTAGGCGGCAAGAAATGGTATCGAGTTCTCTTTACAAGAAAAATTGATATGGCTGTTGTGAACAGTCGGATTATATATCGCACGGTACATGGAGCAAGATCTCTAAGATTTATTGGAGTTCCAACGACGTCTTGCTGTCCAGTATGTGAAAATGGCTAGCAGTCGCAGAGTAGGAGGTCGCTTATTTCATAAAGTGAAATATAATGGGAGGAAGAATGGGTTTAACGTCGCGTCGACATCGATGTCATTAGAGACGCAGCACGAGCTCTGATTGGGTCACGGATGGAGAAGGAAATCGGCCGTGCCCTTTCAAAGCGACCATCTTGGCATTTCCCTGGAGTGAATTACGAAAATCCCGGAAAACCTAAATGTGGATGGCCGGACGCGGTTTTGATCCGACGTCCTCCCGAATGCGAACTCAGTGTGCTAACCAGTGCGCCGCCTCTCTCGGTGAAATACGATGGAAAGGAGCGCTTTGCGTCAACACGTAACTCCTACAGACGCCTGTTTGCTAATTGCAAAGGCAGATCACTGACATTTTGTAACAAATGTCTTTGTCGCAACTGCTCTGAATATAGTCACAGAAAATGAGATAGAACAACGTAAAAGTATGAATCATTGGTTTTTACAGTGATAGATATATGTAAAGTACATTATAAAAGTAACACTTTTTCTTCTGAAACTTGGAACAAAAATATAATAACGAATAGCACGAGTATGTGTAATTTTGGTAATGTATGTAATTTACCTGTTCAAATAATAAAGCTTCACTAATTTACTTATGAAAATGAATATTCAACAGAAATTCCGAAATCCGAACGTTATGTATAAACTTCAGATACTGTATCATCCCAGGGATCTATTTATAGATCAGACAGTTCCGTTCATATGAGAACTGTAAAAAAATAAAGGATTCATCCATCTTACTTGAAATACACTATATAAACGTAGAAAAACATTGTCATTTCCCAGGAAGGTAAGTTGGGAGATAATAGGTTAAACTGCAACCATCTTTTACGTTTTATTGGCAGAACGGTTACAACACGCAGCAGAACTAGTAGACTGTCTGCACTATGCTAGTCCATCCTGTTTTGGGGTAATGCTGAGCGCTACGGCATTCCTACCGGATAGGATTGACGGAGGTCATATAGAAAATTTCACTGAAGCACAGTTCATTTTGTTTTATCGGGGAATAGGGAGAAGAGTGTCACGGGTATGATATCCGAGTTGGGGGAGGTAACCGTTAAAACAACGGCATTTTTCGTTGCGGAGAGATCTTTTTCGACTACCAACTTCTCCCCCGAAAGCCAAAATACTTTCAGTAATTAAAACTTCCGGGCTAAGAGGCCGTGGTCCAATAGTGGAAATACTTCTCCCTGACGTTTCGTTGCCAGCTGCGGGCAACATCATCTGAGGTGAGTCTACGACTGGCTGCTAGGCCGTGGAGGTCCTGTTTATATAGGGCGCGTAGAGGGCGCCACCACAACAGTAAAACTCTCTCTGGCTGGCGTCATTACTCTCGATCGAAGGTAATCGATTGTCACATCTTTGGTACAGAGTCGATCGCCATATCTTATCTAGCTTCAAGCCTTCTTCTTTCCTGTTAAAATTATTGTGGTGTTTAAAAATCTCTACAGCCTCTCTACACATACGTGCATAATAATGCGATGTCTTAGCCAGCACGCTCGTCTCACTAAATTTTATTTCATGGTCACCCGTTTCAAAAACATGTTCCGCTACAGCCGATTTGTCCGTGTGTCCCAGTCGACAGTTCCTTTTATGTTCAGTTAGGCGAATATTGATACTTCTTTTCGTGGTTTCAATGTAAACCTTCCCACAACTACAGGGAATCTTATAGACACCAGGAGTAGCTAAAGGGTGTCGTGCATCTTTCGCCGATCTTAAGCATTCACTAATTTTCTTGGTGGGTCTGAAGATTGTATCAACTCTGAACTTGGCCAGCACTTTCCCGATACGGTCCGTAATATTGTGGATGAACGGAAGAAAAACTTTCCCCACCGATGGTTGTTGTTGTTGCATGTTTTCGGACATTTTTCTTCTGGGATGGAGTGCTCTATCTATCTCCTTGTCAGCGTACCCATTTTTCTGGAAAGCGGTTCGCAAGTGGTTTAGTTCCTCTTGCAAATAAGCTGGCTCACAGATTTTGTTAGCCCTGTCCACCAATGTCTTGATGATGCCTCTCTTCTGCCTGGGATGATGGTTTGAATGCTTATGAAGATAACGATCGGTATGCGTATCTTTTCTGTAGACTTTGTGACCCAGAGTCCCATCTGCTCGTTTAATTACTGAGACGTCCAAAAAATTTATCTGTCCATTACTTTCTGTCTCCATAGTAAATTGTATTTTTGAATTGATGCTATTCAAATGCTTCAGAAAACGGTTCAGTTCTTCTTCACCGTGATTCCATTAAACTGGAAACTTCCCTTGTTGTGAAGGCGATGGAAAAACTGTAGCCTTCTTCAATGGTCCTGACTTCAGCCACCGATCCATGTTAGAAGTAATAAATCGACTTATGAAACAGGTAGTGCACTGACAAAGCAAGTTTAACATTTAATGATGACTGGAACCGCATACGTGCCAGGGAGCGCTGTGATTGGTCGACAAAGGCCGCTCCGCGCATCTAGCGCCCTGAGCCGGCGCACAAACGACCCCCGTATTGTTGCTAAACAGTCTTATCAGAGAAGCCGCATTCTTCGGCACTAAACTGTGTATACGTTCTCATTCAGAAACCGCAAAGGCTGCTTGGGAATACGACCTGAAGTCAAAGTACACTTGTTTTTCACACGAAAAAAAAAACAATAGTGATTTATTTGATTTTCATATTTTTATTCACTAATTTTACTCATTATTTTACACGATTTGGTGCAAGGTGGCCGCGGACCCCCTAGAAAAAGCCGGCGGACCCCAAAGGGGTCCGCGGACCACAGGTTGGGAAGCCCTGCTCTAGCAAATACTTAAGTACGAATAGATTTAGGATTTTTAGGTGGAAAGAAGACAAGGATATCTGGTCAGCTGAGTGTAGGGTAATATCAACAGCAGCAGTAGGATTCGTTATGAATAGGAAGACAGGGCAGAGAGTGTGTTACTGTGAACAGTTCAGTGATAGGGTTGTTCTGATCAGAATCCACAGCAAACCAACACCGACAACGGTAGTTAAGGCACACATGCCGACGTTGCAAGCCGAAAATGAAGAGAGAGAGAAAGTGTATGAGAATATTGAAACGGTAACACAGTATGTAAAGGGATATGAAAATCTAATGATCATGGGAGACTGGAATGCAGCTGTAGGGAAAGGAGTAGCAGAAAAGGTTACAGGAGAATATGGGCTTGGAACAAGGTATGAAAGAGGAGAAAGACTAATTGAGTTCTGCAACAAGTTTCAGTTAGTAATAGCGAATAATCTGTTCAAGAATCACAAGAGGAGGAGGTATACTTGGAAAAGGCCAGGAGATACGGGAAGATTTCAATTAGATTACATCATGGTCAGACAAAGATTCCGAAATCAGATACTGGATTGTAAGGCGTACCCAGGGGCAGACATAGACATAATATACCAGTGACGAAGAGTAGGCTGAAGACAGTCATGAAGAATTAATACGCAAAGAAGTGGGACTCGGAAGTACTAAGGAATGACGAGATATGCTTCAAGTTCACTAAAGCTATAGATACAGCAATGAGGAATAGCTCAGTTGAAGAGGAATGGGCGTCTCTACAAAGGGCCATCACAGAAGTTGGAAAGGAAAACATAGGTACAAAGGAGGTAACTGCGAAGAAACCATGGGTCCAGAAGAAATACTTCAGTTGATCGATGAAAGAAGGAACTACAAAAATGTTAGGGGAAACTCAGGAATAGAGAAATACAACTCGCTGAAGAATGATGTAAATAGGAAGTGCAGGGAAGCTAAGACGAAATGGCTGCAGGAAAAATGTGAAGACATCGAAAAAGAAATGATTGTCGGAAGGGCAGATTCAGCATACAGGAAAGTAAAAGCAACCTTCGGTGACATTAAAAGCAAGGGTGATAACATTAAGAGTGCAACGGGAATTCCACTGTTAAACGCAGAGGAGAGGCGGATAGGTGGAAAGAATACACTGAAAGCCTCTATGAGGGGGAAGAATTGTCTACTGTGATAGAAGAAGAAACAGGAGTCGATTTAGAAGAGGTAGGAGATCCAGTATTAGAATCAGAATTTAAAACAGCTGTGGAGGACTTAAGATCAAATAACGCAAAAGGTATAGATAACAGTCCATCAGAATTTCTAAAATCATTGTGGGACGTGGCAACAAAACAACTATCACGTTGGTGTGTAGAATGTATGAGTCTGGCGGCATACTGTCTGACTGCCGGGCATTCCGAAGACGGCAAGAGCTGACAAGTGCGAGAATTACCGCACCATCAGATTAACAGCTCATGCATCCAAGTTGATTACAACAATAATATACAGAAGAATGGAAAAGAAAACTGAGGATGCGCTAGATGACTATCAGTTTGGCTTTAGGAAAGGTAAAGGCACGAAAGAGGCAATTCTGACGTTGCGGTTAATAATGGAAGCAAGACTAAAGAAAAATCAAGACACGGTCACAGGATTTGTAGACCTGGAAAAATCGTTCGACAGTGTAAAATGGTGCAAGATGTGAGAAATGCTGAAAAAAGTGGGGGTAAGCTACATGGAGAGACGGGTAGTATACAATACGTATAATAAATAGCCAAGAGGGAAATAATACGAGTGGATAACCAAGAACGAAGTGCTCGTATTAAAAAGGGTGTAAAACAAGGATGTAGCCTTACGCCCCTACTGTTCAATATACAGATTGAGGAAGCAATGATGGAGATAAAGGAAAGGTTCAGGAGTGGAATTAAATTTCAAGGATGTCAACGATACGTTTCGCTGATGACATTGCTCAAAAATGGCTCTGAGCACTATGGGACTTAACGTCAGAGGTAGTCAGTCCCCTAGAACTTAGAACTACTTAAACCTAACAACCTGAGGACATCACACACATCCATGCCCGAGGCAGGATTCGAACCTGCGACCGTGGCGGTCGCGTGATTCCAGACTGAAAGCGCCTAGAACTGCTCTGCCACTCCGGCCGCCCATGACATTGCTATCCCGAGTGAAAGTGAAGAATTACATGATCTGCTGAAGAGAATGAACAGTATAATGAGTATGGAGTATGGATTGAGAGTAAATCGAAGAAAGACGAAGGTAAGGAGAAATAGTAGAAATGAGAACAGCGAGAACTTATCAGCATTGATGGTCACGAAGTAAATGAAGTTAAGGAATGCTGCTACCGAGGCAGTTAAGTAACGAATGGCGGACGGAGCAAGGACGACATGAAAAGCAGACTAGCACTGGCAAAACCAAGAGAAGTCTACTATCAAATATCGGCCTTAATTTGAGGTAGAACTTTCTGAGAATGTACGTCTGGAGTACAGCATTGTATGGTAGTGAAACACTGTCTGTGGGAAAACCGGAACAGAAGAGAATCGAAGCATTTGAAATGTGGTGCTGCAGACGAATATTGAAAATTAGGTGGACTGATAAGGTAAGGAATGAGGAGGTGGTTCTGCACAGAAGCGGAGAGGAAAGGAATATGTGGAAAACACTGATTAGGAGAAGGGACAGCATGATATGACATCTGTTAAGACATGAATGACTTCCATGGTACTAGAGGGAGCTGTAGAGGGCAAAAACTCTAGCAGATATTGGAATACACACAGCAACAAACTGAGGACGTAGGTTGCAAGTGCTACTCTGAGATGAAGAATTCGTGGCGGGCCGCAGCAAACCAGTCTGATGGAAAAACAAACCGTCACGACCTACATATTGGCTACGTGTGTTCTGTCGGACGCGTTCTGTCTGAATTTAAAGCGGGATCAGAGTCGCTGTGCTGATTTGCTAGCGCAGCCGTGGCCGCTTCCGGCGGTAGCGAGCGCAGGTGCTCGGCCTGCAGGCCGCGGCTGCCGCTGGCGCTGCCGCTGCCCCCTCCCGCTCCCACCCCCTGCTCGTGCGCCGCCATTGGCCGCGGCGCGGTGGCACCACTTCTGCAAACCCCGTGGCGGCCGCCGCGCCGCGCCGAGCCGCACCGCACGGCAACCTTGGGCCGGCACATCCGAGCTGTTGCCACGTCTGCGCGCGTTTCCCAGACACGGCTGTTCCCACAATATTCCACTTTAGCCGTGGCGGTTCCCTTCAGTTTCACTACTCTTTTTGGAAGAGCTAATGTTGTAAAAATTGCAACCGTTCACTAACCAAAGATTTTCTACACATACATACATGCTCCGCAATGCCTGCAAGGTGGGAGGTACGCTGTAGCAGTGTTATTCCTATTGCATTCGCATACCGAGCGAGCGTAGAACGACAAACTGCATTCCTCTCTCTATACGCAACCTCCTCTCCCCCTCTTATTCATTATGTCTCTCATCTTACGATCACTACGCAAGCTACATACTGATGGTTAATTGCTAAACCGATTTTGAGTGCTGCACGCCTCCGCGGATTTTATAGCTGCTCTCTTTTCAAAAATTTATGAGATTGTAGGCCGGTTTACCACCCTATTTTATTTTATTTTCTAGCAGTTGGACTTAATATTTTCTCAAAATCGACCACAGTTTTTCCAAACCAATTAATGGTATGGTCGAAGATAAAGAAAGAGTAACATGCCGCCAGTTACCTACATCTGTGCCCCAGAAACCACACCATAGTACTTTCCATGTAGACTGACGGAGCTCTCCATATCTCGGCAGCGAAAAGCCTGCAATCGCTTCGATCCCACCATACCGTCCTGCTATGCAAAATGAACTGCTGTGTTTAAGTACACTGTCAGACAAAATGAACTGCTGTGTGTAAGAACAGTGTCAGTCAATTTGTGTGTGTCGACAAATGCTTGTAAAAGAACAAGTAACAAATGGGAATTGAAGTCTATTTAACCATTTTTTACTACGCTGTTCTCGGGGACTGTAGGCTATGTTACACAATTTGTTTCCATTAACACCAAATATGTTGTGTACATCTTTTCAGTCAGTGTTTGCATTTGAAAGTCCTTTATTACTATTTCGTTTATTAGTCTAGTAGTTTTAACTTTTAAGCTCTTTCTTAACGGCTTCGCAGCCTCTGCATGTGTAGAAAAAGTTATCAATAGCAGCGCACATGGTTAATACAACTCTTATGCAGAGAATATGTGGAACGGCACGGCTGCAGAATAGGTGCGCACTGAAATGTTTTAAACTGAAATTAAAATCTCTCTTTAATATCACCGGAGTCTGTTTCAAAGTTAAAAAGTTGTTCCATCAGAACCACCGGCTGGAGGGGGTTTGCGATTATTATCAACTTTGCACAAATGTCTACTTCGAGGCTCGCAACAGGGAGCGGAGACAGCTTCCTGGTGTGATCGGCCCAGGATTAGTGTCTAACCCATTTCAAAGAAACGAAGGAAAACGAGCAGTACCGCACAGTCCAAAGTGCACCAAGCATTTAGTAATGCCTACCGGGCAATTGCTTGCTGACATTGGTAGTGTCGTAAACGAGGCAGTTCAGCCCTACCTTTGCCCATGTCTTAGGCAATGACAGTTCAACCACTCCACCTAAAACTGCTACGTTAAAGTGTCCGCACATTAATATTTGCAGACACCTAGCTAGTCACTTTGCCAGACTTGTCGAGGATTTGTCAGATTGTTTCGGGATTCTCAGCCATCAGACATCCATCGCTGGTATCCGTTAACTGCTACGTGCTATCTACGGACAGATTGCGCGGCTTGGCGACCGACTGTTGCAGTCCGTCACTCGTGTGTGAGAAGCTCCAAGTATTCTCCTGTGAAAGACGCTGTTTCAGTCATACCCCACAGATGTTCCGTATCAACCTAAACAGGGATTGACCATTTAACGTGATCCTGTGCCCGCCGTTGGCGAAGCTTTTGTACTTAGCACGCAGCACATCAACTTTTGGCTTTAGTTGAAGGTTGATCGGAAACCACATCCTCAGCTGCATTCCCGACTTCCAGGTGCCGATCGCTTTCCTTACGGTTCGGAACGTATCTTGTTATGCCGCTTTCCAGCAAACTACGATCTGTTAAATACATGCGTGGTCTGGCAATGGACGTGTAAAATAATAATGAAAAAAATTACAGTGACGAAGAAACTGCAAATCATACGGAAGTGCGGTTAAACAAGACGTTGTCGCAAGAAGAATTTTTCACATTGCACGAGATTTTGTGTCCGACGTCATAAAAAAATGTGAACTAGCTTAGCTAACTTTTTCCTTCGGTGGGTAAATCAGTACGCTGGTGTCTATCTGATGTACTTCTCGTTTCATCAAGGAGCAAAACCCCTCGTTCCATCAAACACCAAACATTAACTCAGAACAGCGTTTCGTCGTTGTTTTTAAGTCAGTTTTTAATGCCTCTCCTCACCTCAGTTTTCTGAATGGTTTACATCAGCAAAATGTTAAGCTGGTTACAAAAAGTGTCATGTCCGACTGGTTGATGAAAAGTCGCCTTAAAAACTGCTGTTCACGGCTCGGTACGCAAGGCACGTGTCAGACGCGCAGAAAATGGTGATGAGTGGTACGACTGTTTGCTTAGGTGAGCCACGTACGTACAGTTGCCAGTACTGTTCCGCACATGAGTGCGAGTGGATGGAAAACTACAGGAAAGGCCGCATGTAGTGGCCGTGATCGAGGGACAGCTCGAAGGGCCACTGAAACAACCCAAATGTAGTTAAAACACTGGATTTTATCGAAATCTTTCACAGATGCATAATTACGGAGAAACACATCAGGCTACGTGACAAAGTGCTAAGTACGCGACACGCGGGAGTGTGTTTTATTATATCCTCACAACCAGAGTTCAGCACTGTTATGCAGGAAGACAAGTTATACAGCCACTGTGTATACGTTTCTTAGGGCTACTGGTAGGCGGTAAACAGAGTGTTACCCTCATCCACTGCTTCCTCCAGATATACAGCACACAACTCTGTAAACCGCCTTAACCGGTCCGGTACGCCGGAAATCCGGTGGCACACTGGCGTCAAGATAGTAATTACTTTCGCGTACGTAAGTCCGTACACTCGACTTTCAAGTTTTCCTACGGTATGGTACGTCTACAGCTATACCTACATCTATACTCCTCAATTCACCTTATGGTCTGTGGCTGAAGGTACAATAATCACTTTCATCGTGCCGTATCGACTCGCAAATGGTTCGTGGGAAGAGCGAAGACTCTCGTCCGAGCTCTTACTTCGCTAATTTTCACGTCATGGTCATATCCCGAGATGCATGTGAGAGGAAGTGATATGTTGTGCGACTGTGCTTGGAACGTACGCTCTTGAAATTTCAAAAGTAACCTGTCCGTGATGCACAATGATTCTTTTGTAGCGTCTGACACAGGAGTACGTTGTCCATCTCCATAACGCACGGATAAACGTTGCCGTGACGAAAAGCGCAGAACTTCGATCTTTTCTATCTCTTCTATTAATACAGCCTGGCGCAAAAGACTGGCAGGTTACGCGTCAACATGAACAAATGTTAAATTTTTCGAAGGTGACTATCTACGGCTGTTAACTATTTTGTAAAAGCATATTTGTGCCATTAGCTGTACGATTATAAGTTTATTCTCTACTTGTTACGGTTATTGTACCTTACAGTTTTCTTCTTTGGATGGATGTAATAACATAAATAACAGCAAATTCAATTTGCGTTTCTTCTTTCAAAATAAATAAATGTAATGTAAAGTTACATGGTCAAAAGTACCCGAAATCGTTTGCCTATGCGATCGGCAATCTGTCTCTAGAGACAGTTATAATCATTAGGAAGGTACCTTTGGGTACCCGCCCCATCTAAAAAAGAAGAGAACATTTTCCCAAAAGCGTTTGTTTTTTATATTTCTAACTTTAATAGATAATTAACGGAAAATAAGGTAACATGAAAACAGTTTCAAATTTGGAGGGAATTGCAGAAAATTACAACCCATGTTTAACACAGTGCACGTTCGCTTGACAGCAGACCAAACGGATGCGCTTGTGTCATAAAGCAAGCTCCAGAGAGCAAATGGTTCAAATGGCTCTGAGCACTATGGAACTCAACATTTGATGTCATCACCCCCCTAGAACTTAGAACTACTTAAACCTAACTAACGTAAGGATAACACACACATCCATGCCAGAGGCAGGATTCGAACCTGTGACCGTAGCGGTCGCGCGGTTACAGACTGTCCAGAGAGCATTCCCGCCAGGTAGAGGAGAACACTGACAGCCTGGAAATAATATCTACAACAAGTCCGACACGGTTCGTGACGTCACAGGAAGAACTGGCAAACTACAGGCATCTGATTAAGGGAAGACAGATAAAGAAACTGCACCACGGAAAAAATGGAACAGAAACACTGACCTTCCTGACCGTAGGCGGAAACGACTCAATGAAACAGTCGAGAGCGAAGTACGATTTAACATGGCGTAAATTATTACTCTCAAATTATGCTAAAGAAGTATTAAGTAATATAAACAAATAATAGTTACTTAAAAACATTTTATATATAAGAGGCAGTCAAAAACGACATAGGCGGGAATAGAGTATTCTCTTTATTATATCAAGCCTGTAAAAAAATGTTAGGAGTTCCCTACGGAAGCATGATTGTACCCAGGCGAGCACGAATGTCTCTTTCGGGACTCCAAAAATATGGAAATCGCACTGGCAAAGTTCGGGACTGTATGGAGGATGTGTAAGAAATGGCTCTGAGGACTATGGGATTTAACATCTGAGGTCATCAGTTCCCTAGAACTTAGAACTACTTAAACCTAACCAACCTAAGGACATCACACACATCCATGTCCGAGGCAGGATTCGAACCTGCGACCACAACCGCTCGGCCACCTCGGCCGGCTATGTGTAAGAGATGCCCACTGAAACGTATGCAGCGTAGTCGAAACAGCCTTGTCAACACGTGGGTGGGCATTATCCTCCAACAGAATATTTGCGCTCGCCAACATTCCTAGGCGTTTGGACTCGATGGTGCGCTTCTCTTTCTCCAGACTTGCCACGTACCACTGTGCGTTAACTGTGGCCCGTTCTTACAGAGAGTCAATGAGGACCGGATCCTTACTGTCAAAGAAAAAGGTCATCGTGACTTTCCCTGTGCCTGTTTGAACACGCTGCAACAGTTTCGCTGGGACGTCGTCTAACATCCCCTATACAATCCCGATCTCTCCTCACGTGATTCCCCCATTTCTGGAAGTCTGAAGCGACAATTTCGTGGCCGTCTATTTGCTTTCGAAGAAGAGGTGCATTTCCCAATACAATCGTGGTTTCGAAGGCAACCGCAAACGTTTTTCCATGTCTTGTGTAACAGTGGGATGTATGTACCGGTACTAAGTTATGGTGGTTACTTGTGAAATAAATAATTTACTTACTTTTTCCACCTCTCTCGTTTTCATACGACCGACCCTTACATTTTATTCTTTCTTCTTGATCTGGGTGTTCCTGTGACCACGTAAATAGCTTCTTCTGATTTAACTTCCGGTTTTCCAATAATTTTTCATTGGATCAGCTTGCTGCTCTTCCCAAACTTCTTATCTCTTTGCTCTGGATTTCCTTTTTAGTTTTGTCGGGAGATGGGAATCTAAAACCTGCTTTCGAAGTGTACCTCTACATAATTTCATTTTCTTTATTCTTCGTCTCTTTCGGAGTACTTCTGATTTCTTGGGGCCATTGACGTGTTAAAAAAATTCTCTCGCATATCCCGTTTTCATTCTTTGAACCATGTGACCGCAAAACATCATTCTGCGTTTTCTCATCATTACATTCAGCTGTTCAGTTTTCTTGCACAGACCGTCATTACTCCTGTCCCTATCTTCATCGTTGTGTTTTATTGGCACCAACATTTTCCTTACAATTTCCTCTCTTTTCCATGTTTCCTATTTCTCCTGCCTAAGTCAAATGCGGGCATTCGGCGGCGTCTACACCTTTCCGTTTCACTACTGTAACATAGTGCTGTAGCTCTGCTTGAGAGGAGACAGATCTCTCTACATAACTGCTACTAAGGCAATTTCAATGTTTTTTTCTCAGTTTGTGAACCTCCAAATCTCAGCGGTTCTTAAGTATTACCTCACCATGATAGTTGAAGGTGCTGAATCTTTTATTTTATTCCTATTAGTATCAAATCCTAGACAACTGTGAAACATTAAAAGTGGGATTAACAGCGTATTGTACGCGTGGCGGAGAGGGTGTGGGAATTTAACTGTCATTCCCCTTCATAAAGCAAATCCGATCAATATCTGTCGTACGGCTGTATCCGCACTTCCGTATAAAACCCACGTATCGCCGCTTGCGGAAGCAACCGACCAAGTGATGCGTGCTCACATCTAGGTACACGATTTATACCTGCAGTGCATTAACTGAGGTGTTCTCTGAAACAGCGACTTAAATACACTACTGGCCATTAAAATTGCTGCACCAAGAAGAAATGCAGATGATAAACGGGTATTCATTGGGCAAATATATTATACTAGAACTGAAAGGTGATTACATTTTCACGCAATTTGGGTGCATAGTTCCTGAGAAATCAGTACCCAGAACAACCGCCTCTGGTCGTAATAATGGCCCTGATACGCCTGGGCATTGAGTCAAACAGAGCTTGGACGGCGCGTACAGGTACAGCTGCCCATGCATCTTCAACACGATACCACAGTTCATCAAGAGTGGTGACTGGCGTATTGTGACGAGCTAGTTGCTCGGCCACAATTGACCAGACGTTTCCAATTGGTGAGAGATCTGGAGAATGTGCTGGCCAGGGCAGCACTCTGACATTTTCTGTATCCAGAAAGGCCCTACAGGACCTGCAACATGCGGTCATGCATTATCCTGCTGAAATGTAGGGTTTCGCAGGGATCGAATGAAGTGTACAGTCACGGTTCGTAACACATCTGAAATGTAACGTCCACTGTTCAAAGTGCCGTCAATGCGAACAAGAGGTAACCGAGACGTGTAACAAATGACACCCCATACCATAACGCCGGGTGATACGCCAGTATGGCGATGACGAATACACGCTTCCAGTGTGCGTTCACCGCGATGTCGCCAAACACGGATGCGACCATCATGATGCTGTAAACAGAACCTGGATTCATCCGAAAAAATGACGTTTTGCCATTCGTGCACCCAGGTTCGTCGTTGAGCACACCATCGCAGGCGCTCCTGTCTGTGATGCAGCGTCAAGGGTAACCTCAACCATGGTCTCCGAGCTGATAATCCATGCTGCTGCAAACGTCGTCGAACTGTTCGTGCAGGTGGTTGTTGTCTTGCAAACGTCCCCATCTGTTGACTCAGGGATGGAGACGTGGCTGCACGATCCGTTACAGCCATGCGGATAAGATGCCAGTCATCTCGACTGCTAGTGATACGAGGCTGTTTGGATCCAGCACGGCGTTCCGTATTACCCTCTTGAACCCACCGATTCCATATTCTGCTAACAGTCTTTGGATCTCGACCAACGCGAGCAGCAATGTCTCGATACGATAAACCTCAATCACGATAGGCTACAATCCGACCTTTATCAAAGTCGGAAACGTGATGGTACGCGTTTCTCCTCCTTACACGAGGCATCACAACAACGTTTCACCAGGCAACGCTGGTCAACTGCTGTTTGTGTATGAGAAATCGGTTGGAAACTTTCCTCATGTCAGCACGTTGTAGGTGTCGCCACCGGCGCCAACCTTGTGTCAATGCTCTGAAAAGCTAATCATTTGCATATCACAGCATCTTCTTCACGTCGGTTAAATTTCGCGTCTGGAGCGCTTCATCTTCGTGGTGTAGCAATTTTAATGGCCAGTAGTGTACATTTGTGATTTATATGTAAAGCATCAAACGTTTCAAATAGTTTTTTATTCACTTCCGACCCTCATACATGGATTTCAAGTCAGATATGAATAAAATATTGTTTAAGGATATACGACGTGATATGTTGTATGTAAGCATTACTGAGTGACTAGGATTTCAATTAAGTCGTCTTTCCAGGGAATGGCATAGTTGTGAATAAAGGAGCGTGGCGCTTGCCACCTGTGCAGCTATGTCGCCACAGGTTTTAGCTACCAACACAGCAACGAAATGGGACAAGTTTCCGTGGAGTCCAGCCGTACACAACACGTGTGGGGCTGTGGGGGTTTTTGGTCTTATAAATACCGACGCGCGCGCCCGTGTTGCCGCTCCGACCACACGGACCGGTTCCTCGTGCTTCTCCTGCCGTGTTGTCTACCCGTGCATCAGCTCCCGGCTGCCCGCTGCTGTGCGCACATCACCACCTCAAAACGGACCCGTTGAAGATTTCACTATTAAAATATGTCCAACAAAATCTCGCCCCGATTTCTAGAATCATTACTCCCATTTATTTAAAAATAATGGCGTGAACATGCGTTTACCGAGTCGTTTCGTCAGGTATGTGCAGAGTGTCTAAATTGGCTATTACTGCAGAAATTAGGCTTGAAATCAATTACGACTAAAATACTGTAACTGCGATTTCGGAAAGAAACTAAAGTAGCACAAATTGAGTTTTTGCATTTAGGGCAGTTGAGGACGACTGCGTGGACAGCAAAAGAAACGAATTAAAATAGCTTCTGCTAAAAAACAGTTTCCAGAACGAGGTCTCCGACATGTCTCAACGTCGAAGTTTACAGTCCGTGTGTACAACCCGTTTGGCCTTATGGCGATGTGAAAACCACTAAAAAAAATGATTACTGGTTAGCGAGTAATGGATAGAGAGGTCACTAACTGGTGGGGAGGGAGAGAGGGAGAGAGGGAGAGAGGGAGAGAGGGAGAGAGGGAGAGAGGGAGAGAGGGAGAGAGGGAGAGAGGGAGAGAGGGAGAGAGGGAGAGAGGGAGAGAGGGAGAGAGGGAGAGAGGGAGAGAGGGAGAGAGGGAGAGAGGGAGAGAGGGAGAGAGGGAGAGAGGGAGAGAGGGAGAGAGGGAGAGAGGGAGAGAGGGAGACAGGGAGACAGGGAGACAGGGAGACAGGGAGACAGGGAGACAGGGAGAGAGGGAGAGAGGGAGAGAGGGAGAGAGGGAGAGAGGGAGAGAAACGTCATACACCTGCCCTTGGGGAGGCAGTCTTACCAGTGAGACCCATGGTAACTGTTGCTGACTCCATATGTGGAAATTATTGCTGCAAACTACCCTCAAAAAATGACGTCTGTATCAGCGACCATAATTTCGTACTTCGAGATGTATCTCAGGCACAGCTAATTTAAATTACTGTAGTAGTTGGTACCAATCTATTATAAAAGGTACCTATACAAACAGACCTGAATAATGAAACACATGTGGTCACATATAAGTAATTATTTCATTGAGCACGTACTGTAATCAATAAAAGCATTTCTTTTGAGCTGTAGAATAGTTTAACACACACCAACGAAGGTTCATCAGGTCATTTATTTTAAAATAAAGGATCATTTACGAAGGCGACGTAATGATCGAAATAATACTTTATGTTATGTATGGTCTAATCCTTATGTTCGAGAAATTGTCAATATTTTTACAGGTGTTTCATTATACAGTGTTTTCCTATCATTCTCCTATACAATAGTGTAGTTAGTTTTATTTGAAGAAATATGACAAAATTACGAGAATTACAACGTGTGTTCCTGCACAGGCGAAAACTATTTCTATTAGTCTTTATCACCACCTCAGCTGAAACCTTTTTCTCCAATTTTGATAAAATTTCCTTTTCTCAAAAATAATGTTTGAAAAGTTGTTGACGATAAAAAATTTCGTTTCCTAAAACATTCTTTTGTAAAACTGAATAAGACTTGAATAACCCAAAATCTCAGTTTTTAACTGTGATTTCTTTCATGAAAATTAATATGCTATTTATGAAGTAACTGAAATTTAAAAGTTATTGTTTCGAGAAAATTGTCGCTGGTGGTGGGATATTATAAATCTGGCTGTTGCGTACCAATACTAGGGGACTGTGTTTAGTTTACGACCCGTAAATAAATTATACCCGTCAGCCTGTTATTAATTTATTACTTTAAAGATCCATGTTCAGACGAATGGTATAATTTGTCATATGTCTCACTCCTTTGTAGAAGTTGATTTGCGAACCGCTTATCTGATATTAACGAATTACGGAATAGGCGCAATATTACAAACCCGATGTCAGATGAGGAGGAAGAATGAAAGAAATTAAACAGATTTTGTTGTAATGATTACCTCTAAATGATAACCAAGTAGTCCGAGAACAGTGAATTTTTATACCTACAATGCATTTACTTTGCTCGATGTTTAACCCTCCGTCGGTCGCACCTGTGCGAAAAAAGCACAGCTACAGTTTTTTGGTTGGCTCTCCTGCTAAAAGGCGAACAGTGGCGCCCCTTCCCCTGTACCCTCCTGGCTCAGGAAGGTCTTACCGACATCCCATCATTGTCGTCGCTACGTCGCCACGGGAGCCGGAACAAAAAACGCGTTGCGACCGAAGACGTCACACTTTGAGGTTCGTATTTTGAATGTTTTTTCTTGCAGTCATCTTTAATCGTTATATTTCATGAGTTTATAAGGTTATTTTGTCGTATTTCTAGATAACAATGGTGTTCCATGAGGTGTGCGAAATTTGCACATTGCGACTGAACTCGTTATGGCAAAACTAATATATTTCGTTTGTCCTCTGTTCCAGATTTTTGGGCAATATGGCGAAGAGAACGTTCGATCTGAGTAACGAGAAGGATGTTGAGGAGGTAATAAGACTTTTGACAGCTGATAATGAAGAAGATCAAATGCTAATAGAAGATTTAGGTGAATGAAGCGATATTGCGTTAGAAGATGGGGTTGAAGAAAGAAAAGATGATACGGCTTCTGAGCAAGAGTTTACTAACAATCCTGACGATGAAGAGGCTTGTGATACTGAAGAAGAAGAGGCACTATTAGGAAAGGATAAGAAGACTAAATGGACCAAGAAGCCACCGAATAGGGAAAGGCGCAGAGGACCAGAAAATACTGTCACTCGCCTTCCAGGAGTCGTAGGAGCAGCTAGACTGGCGAAAACTTCAGCTGTGTTGGAATCACTTTTTCACTTATGCCATGCTTGAAATGAAGGTGAAGTACACCGATCAGTATACCGAGAGCATCAAGGGGAATTTTGCTCGAGCGAGAGACATTACGTCAACAGATACGACTGGAGTTCGGGCGTTTATTGGTTTACTGTACCTTGCAGGAGCCTGTAAGGCCAATCGTCAAAGTTTAGAAGAGTTTTGGGGTCGTGAAAACGATGGAATTAAAAAATTTGGCTTGGTTATGAGCCTAAGACGCTTTAAAACCTTGATCAGGTGCCTTCGCTTTGATGATCGCAACTCTCGAGAGCAAAGGAAAAAGATTGACAGGCTCTGTCCTATTCGTGAAATCTTACAAGTATTTGTCGAGAATTGTCAAAAGAACTATTCTGTTGGAGACAACGTCACCATCGACGAAATTCTCCTAGGTTTCAGAGGAAGATGCCCTTTTCGTCAGTACATTTCGAAACCCAACAAGTATGGGATCAAACTGTTCGCCCTCGTGGATGCAAAGATGACCTACACATACAACTTGGACGTGTTCGCTGGTACGCAGCCTGAAGGTCCTTTCAGGGTGAGCAACAAACCACCTGACGACGTCAAACGAATGGTTCAGCCCTTACTAGGAAGTGGACGAAATACCACGTCAGACAACTGGTTTGTTGATGAGCTCAAAACCCCTAAGCTCACCTATGTTGGTACGGTTAGCAAAAAACAAAGAGAGAGAGAGAGAGAGAGAGAGAGAGAGAGAGAGAGAGAGTGTTGCTTCAACCTTTGTGAATGTGAAAGGAAGGAAACAGTATGTTCGGGTTCAACGATGGGAAAACTCTGGTCTCGTACATTCCAAAAGATAAAAAATGTTCTACTCGTTTCTTCCCTTCATAACGACGATGCTATTGATTCTACATCTGGACAGGTCAAGAAGACAGAGATGATAAAATTCTACAACTCCACAAAAGGTGGAGTGGATACTGCAGACCAGATATCTTCAACTTATGATGTATGTAGGAACACCAAGCGTTGGCCAATGGTAATCTTTTATTCGATGATGAATTTGGCTGGGATCAACTCTCTCCTCGTCTATCTTGGCAATGATCTTGAACCATTGTGCAGGAGAGTGTTTCTCAAGAAGTTGGCCCACGCGCTTACTCTCCCAGAGCTGCAGAGAAGGAGCCAAAAGAGGCATGGGATCCCCTCCAGTCTCTAAATCTGCAGTTCAGCCCCAAAATGAATTTTGATAATGATGAACATAAAGACGAACCACCCATCAAGAGGTGTAGGTATGTGCCTTGCACGACTGAAGCTGGTTTGAGGAGACTTACCGTGTCTAGGTGTGTGTTGCGCCAAACCTATATGCAATAAACAAGCAAACGACGTCTGCGATGGGTGCAAAGTTGCCATTCTTCCAACTTCTTCTGAGGAGCCTAAATCCTGCGAATCTGTGGAGGACTGTGCTCACTAGGAACAGAATGAAGTCCTATGTGGTTTTGTGTGTTTTCTTTTAATGTTTATGTCACCATTCGGTCAAAATTTTCACTCAAGTACAGTGGAGGGCAAAAAAATTATTTTCAAAATTTTATGTTTCAGGCAATACAAATGTTCATTCCTTAAATTTTTTTTAATCTCTTAATCCAGATCCTAAAGAAGGTTAATACAAAGGGATATCCACCAAATCCAAAGCAAGATGGGAATTATGGCAATCTGAAATGTGTGCTTTTTTGGGCGACTGAACGAAGTTACGAAAAGGTTGCGACCGACCGGGGGGTTAACTTAAATGCACACTGACTGGGATAGAATATTACATACCGAATAACTGTTTCTGTCGTAGTGGTTCAAAACATCGAACGCAGAACAGAGACGAGGCGGTTTGACAGCTTCCCCACTTAAGTAAAATTTGAGCCGCTCGTGATGACCTTGTGCATACTTCGCACTTTTGGAGGTCGTCTTTCTTTTCATGAACTGCCCATTACGGAGCAGCGGGCTGTTCGAGTTCTGACTCGTTGTAGCCTGAGACGAGCTGCTGGTGGGAAAGAGCGAGTCAGAATGGGGACTATTTGGAACGGATTTCAAGTTCCGGTATTAGCATTACCACCAATGGAAACCAGAAGATAAACTGGGCGGCCAATACCGCGGGGGCGGGAACTATTGTTAATGACATCCTGGAACAATACCTCCCAGAAAGAATTTAAGTATTTCTATGAAAACTACAGAGTGATTGATAGTAGAGTAGCGCAGTTGATCACGGAAGCGAGCGATGTTGCCATTTCACCGTTACCGCTGTGCGCCATACGGATATGATAACCAGAGCCGTATACAGTTTCGTACTGAATTCATTCACAAGCCGCCCCCCCCCCCCCCCACCCGTTAACGTTCATTATCGAGTTACCTTTGCGATAAAATAATAGCCTTATAATTTGTATTCTGTCGTGTGTATTAATAGAGAAACAATGAATGCGTATTACAACAATTGAAAGTTATATCGTCTGCAAATGGCTGCTGCCGACACTAGTGTAGAACGATAGGGCAACAATAAATACAAAGACGGCGTGACCATTGGTTGTTAGTATGGCAGCCGCCATGCAAGTAATTAATATTCGCGGAAAGTTGACACTCGGCGCGGTGGCTGATGGGAGCGACTGTAAATGGGAAATGCCTTCACCGTCGCTCTCATCAGCCACCGCGCCGAGTGTCAACTTTGTTTGCGCGCGTAGTACAGAAAGGTCAAAATAAATCTGGGCCGAAAAATACTTACAACAAGACTGACGCGGGATTGTCGTTAATGAAATTCACACAAGTTGTTGGGACCGTTGACGTCGATGCAGCGCTGAGAGGCACGAGTAAGGTCTTCCCGAGGGAGGGCAGCGACATCGTTCTGCTCCTACCCCAAGTATAAGGTTTGTTCGAGTACACCTGACCCTTCAATTTGCCCCACACGTCAAAATCACAGGGAGCCAGATCGGACGATCGAGATTGCACTTCCTCTGCTGATTGTCCTCTCCGAATTGTTTCTCTCGCCAAACTGTTAATGCTAACACTAAGACTAGTGTTACGACGCGGACACTACACACTGCTCACGAAACACCAATCTGAAAACCGTGCAACGGCTCTCTCCCGACAGTTACGGTTTTTATCCGTTACAGAGCCCGTTTCGCGCCATTTTACCACAAAGTTCTGCGCTGCAGATTTTGCTAGAGGTTTCGCCAAAACACTTTCAGTCTTAAACATTTGCACGAATACTTCCGCACACCCAGCGAGGTGGCGCAGTGGTTAGACACTGGACTCGCATTCGGGAGGACGACGGTTCAAAGCCGCGTCCGGCCATCCCGATTTAGGTTTCCCGTGATTTCCCTAAATCGATCCACGTAAATGCCGGGATGGTTCCTTTCAAAGGGCACGGCCGACTTCCTTCCCCGTCCTTCGTTAATCCGAAGAGACCGATGACCTCGCTGTCTGGTCTGAGTCCCCAAACAACCCCCCCCCCCCCCACCCAAACTTCCGCACACTTTCTCCACGAATTGTGCTTCGCATTTACGCGCGCTAGTGTACTGTGAAAACGATGTTCTGCTTCATTCAGCTGGCCGCTAACCACTTCAGCTCCCATCACTCCATCAAACGCAGCGACACAGTGAAGTACTTGCGACAGAGCGTGCGGGAGACGCGCATTCGCAAACGTGATACGAACTGATTCCAGGACTGAAATCAAGGTTTCCAGCATATACTGTGACGGGCAGTTGTTCTATTCATTGGTAAAGGTCAATTCCGTGTTAGTCTTATAAATATTTTCCGGGCCATTTTTATTTAGCACACCCTGCATGTGTCATCCAGTCAGCGATCTGATCCAGGCAGAGAGAGAGAGAGAGAGAGAGAGAGAGAGAGAGAGAGAGAGTCAAGAGCACGACTTTTATACTGCGCCCATTTCGCTGTCAACAATAGAAGAGGCATAGACGGCTGTTCAAGGTCGGGCTCGCTATGGAGCCTCGGGTATGTTCAGCCAGCCCGCCCGGTTGGCCGTGCGGTCTAGCGCACGGCTTTCCGGGCCTGAAGGAGCGCCTGGTCCCCGGCACGAATCCGCCCGGCGGATTTGGGTCAAGGTCCAGTGAGCCGGCCAGTCTGTGGATGGTTTTTAGGCGGTTTTCCATCTGCCTCGGCAAATGCGGGCTGGTTCCCCTTATTCCGCCTCAGTTACACTATGTCGGCGATTGCTGCGCAAACAAGTTCTCCACGTACGCGTACACCACCATTACTCTACCACGCAAACATAGCGGTACACTCGTCTGGTGTGAGACGTTCCCTGGGGGGGTCCACTGGGGGCCGCACCGCACAATAACCCTGGGTTCGGTGTGGGGCGGCAGAGGGGTGAAGCGGACTGCGGTAGTCGTCGTGGGGTTGTGGACCACTGCGGCTGCGGCGGGGACGGAGCCTCTCCGTCGTTTCTAGGTCCCCGGTTAACATCCAATCCATCCAGTCCAATGTTCAGCCACGCACCGGCCGAGCTGGTAGTGGGGTAGAGGCGAATTGGCGATAAATGAAAGGAGTTTACCAGTTTCGGCATTTACTTTACAACCAAGGGAAACGTTCCGAGTAACATGGTTGAAACCGGGAATGGGGTTTCATATTACAACCAATTTATTTATGGGACAACGTTGTCCATTGTCCTAGAGCGAGAGCGAGAGAGAGAGAGAGAGAGAGAGAGAGAGAGAGAGATATTATAGGATGGCTCGCACGGGTGATTTGTAAGGATTCCTTTGCGGAGTGATCACACTCGCCCACCTTTGCCGCGGGCCTCGTTAGCACACGGGGGCTCGCCAAGGCCGTCCTCCGCTGCTTGTTATCGCCGGTATTCCCTGCGCCACGGAAATCCCCACCACTCCAGTCTGGGCGCGTTCCTACCGCGAAACGTCACGAAGACGCGTATTTCCGTGTTCGCCATCATCGTATCACAGCAGATTCTGCTTTCGAGTGCAATGCTCCTGGTGTTCTGGAAAACCCGCTATTCTATCCACCACACGACTCACACTTCGCACGGCGCGACCATGTACAACGTAACACGTGGTGGCGCGACCGTGTACAACGTAACACGCACCGCGTGTTTCATCACCCAAAGAATATGACTTCTTTTACCCTTTAAAGACGTGAGTCATCACCATCTAACGACCGATTGGTTTTGATTTTTATAATCAGATACCCGTATCTAGTATTTTCCGACACGCGTATCACATTTTTATGTGGTATAGTATAAATCCCATTCACAAAGCCGTACGGCGAGACGGCCTAACGTGTTAAACCAAGAATGGTTGGATTTGTAACGCCTCGTACACACATGGTCACACACACACATACAAACTACAAACTCGTAAAATATTATCTATACTAATATTAAATATGTAAAACAGTAGTATCTGTCTGAACCCGCTTCTCTAAAACTACTAGACCAATTTTCATGGGTTTTTCGCTCGTAACTTGAGCATAGCTTGGGGCACCGCATAGGCTTTATTTAATCAGAATCGGATCACGGACAAAAATGATACCGTAACTGAAACTTTTGTCCATGCTAACATTTATACAGGGTGTTACAAAAAGGTACGGCCAAACTTTCAGGAAACATTCCTTACACACAAAGAAAGAGAATATGTAATGTGGACATGTGTCCGGAAACGCTTACTTTCCATGTTAGAGCTCATTTTATTACTTCTCTTCAAATCACATTAATCATGGAAACACACAGCAACAGAACGTACCAGCGTGACTTCAAACACTTTGTTACAGGAAATGTTCAAAATGTCCTCCGTTAGCGAGGATACATGCATCCACCCACCGTCGCATGGAATCCCTGATGCGCTGATGCAGCCCTGGAGAATGGCGTATTGTATCACAGCCGCCCACAATACGAGCACGAAAAGTCTCTACATTTGGTACCGGGATGCGTAGACAAGAGCTTTCAAATGTCCCCATAAATGAAAGTCAAGAGGGTTGAGGTCAGGAGAGCGTGGAGGCCATGGAATTGGTCCGCCTCTACCAATCCATCGGTCACCGAATCTGTTGTTGAGAAGCGTACGAACACTTCGACTGAAATGCGCAGGAGCTCCATCGCGCATGAACCACATGTTGTGTCGTACTTGTAAAGGCACATGTTCTACCAGCACAGGTAGAGTATCCCGTGTGAAATCATGATAACGTGCTCCATTGAGCGTAGGTGGAAGAACATGGGGCCCAATCGAGACATCACTAACAATGCCAGCCCCAAATGTTGACAGAAAATCTGTGTTGATGACGTGATTGCACAATTGCGTGCGGATTCTCGTCAGCCCGCACATGTTGATTGTGAAAATTTACAATTTGATCACGTTGGAATGAAGCCTCATCCGTAAAGAGAACATTTGCACTGAAATGAGGATTGACACATTGTTGGACGAACCATTCGCAGAAGTGTACCCGTCGAGGCCAATCAGCTGCTGATAGTGCCCGCACACGTTGTACATGGTACGGAAACAACTGCTTCTCCCGTAGCACTCTCCATACAGTGACGTGCTCAACGTTACCTTGTACAGCACCAACTTCTCTGACGCTGACATTAGGGTTATCGTCAACTGCACGAAGAATTGCCTCGTCCATTGCAGGTGTCCTCGTCGTTCTAGGTCTTCCCCAGTCGCGAGTCATTGGCTGGAATGTTCCGTGCTCCCTAAGACGCCGATCAATTGCTTCGAACGTCTTTCTGTCGGGACACCTTCGTTCTGGAAATCTGTCTCGATACAAACGTACCTCGCCACGGCTATTACCCCGTGCTAATCCATACATCAAATGGGCATCTGCCACCTCCCCATTTGTAAACATTGCACTGACTGCAAAACCACGTTCGTGATGAACACTAACCTGTTGATGCTACGTACTGATGTGCTTGATGCTAGTACTGTAGAGCAATGAGTCGCATGTCAACACAAGCACCGAAGTCAACATTACCTTCCTTCAATTGGGCTAACTGGTGGTTAATCGAGGAAGTACAGTACATACTGACGAAACTAAAATGAGCTCTAACATGGAAATTAAGCGTTTCCGGATCCATGTCTACATAGCATCTTTTCTTTGTGTGTGAGGAATGTTTCCTGAAAGTGTGGCCGTGCCTTTTTGTAACACCCTGTAAATGCGAAAATAACTTACGTCTTCACAACAAACTCGATGAACTGATCTCGATGAAATTTGGCATGGAGGTAGAACATATGCTACTTTAAAAAGTGTGTAGCACAATACACTTACTGATTGAAGAATATTATGTGGACTAGTGAAAAATATTTCACTTTTGATTTTTTATCTTTGACATATTTGCGAAAACACTTAATGGTTGATGTGTGCTTGGTGATACGATTCAAAGTAACGAATACAATGCTTACACCATCTTCGATGTGTTTAATCTACACTTGCACACTATTTGTTGCAGTATGTACACGTTGTAAATTCTATAGCTACTCCGACACAGACAGCTGACGTTATTGCACGTACAGCAGCTTACTCACCATCGGCCACCGTAACGAAGCTACTAACACGCGAGCGCGGTTACCAGCTAGTAAACAATACGTTAATGACATAAGGAATATGAAGCTTTTGATTCTCCACTTTGGAAAGGCGAGGCACTTTCAGAGTTCAGCTTACACCAGCACGTGGAAATTCGTCAATTATTTGAAAAATTTTTATGACAGCTGTTGCCAGTAGCTTCTTCATGCTGCATAGTCAACTAGGTCCCATGATCCTCAGCTGCAGAAGTGGGCTTCAATCGCTTGCTCCATCGTTAACATCCAACAATTCATAATTGAATTCTTCCACATCTCCAGATTCGCAGCATCGGTAGTACGTTGTTCCGTGTCTCTCTACACGGTTTTTGTGGTGCCAATTTTCAAGTGTGTCACTGTCAAACAGAACTTGCCTGGGATGGTTTGTTTGGAATACAATTCGGGGGTTGGGACGCAGCTCGCTATAGGGGTTGCCCCTAGAGCTGCTAAAATTATCATTAACTGTCCCATTACTTTCGCACTGATCCTTTCAAGTCGCAACAAAGTTCGGGATCTTTTAACAGCATTTGTTTCTGCACACGTGACGAACTGTTAAATACCTTGTCAGAAAATACATTTCACTTCAGAATGCAGCAAAAAATGACAGTGACATTGGCGCACTTTACTCTTAGCTACTATTAGGTGCATAATTATTAGCTCATGGGAATTTAGAGTATAGGCAGACCAAGCTTGCCTACAGTAGTCAGCTTCAAGTGGATGAAGGCTGTAGTAATTATCTGGAGATGAGGCGGCGTATCCATGATAAGACTAGCACAGAGATCTGCAACAAACCAGACTTCAAAATAAGAGTCGTGACACCATGTCAAGTGATTGCTTTAGCCTTTACAGTGTTTCTCTCTACTTCGTAATAATAGGTACTCGAGTTGATTTTTGCATTTCATGTAGAACAGACAGACAATGTGTCACGAATGGGTGATTCTTCACTCTACTAGGATGGATTTCTGTGGACGATGACTGCCTACCGGACATGGGTGCGACTACAGCGCGAAAGCCAGTTCGTGGATACAAAGAGAAACCCTTTATTGCTCTATTCACATTCGTTCAATCTTTCGATGATCGTAGTGTTTATTCCTGGCGAGCACGGCAAAGACGTCGACACTGTCTCCTGTTTTCTTTTTATAGTAGCCTTATTCAGAATGAAATTTTCACTCTGCAGCGGAGGGTGCGCTGATATGAAACTTCTTGGCAGATTAAAACTGTGTGCTGTGCCGAGACTGGAACTCGGGACCTTTGCCTTTCGCGGGAAAGTGCTCTACCATCTACGTTAACCAAGCACGACTCACGACCTTCCTCACAGCTTTACTTCCTCCAGTACCTCGTCTCCTAACTTCCAAACTTCACAGAATCTCTCCTCAGAGACTCTCGAGTTCGAGTCTCGGTCCGGCACACAGTTTCAGCTGCCGTATCACTTATCAGTTTTGTGTTAGCTTGTGCCTATCACTTCAGATCTAGTTTGTGTCAACATTAGCCGCAATCATCGAAACGACGAGACGATGTGTGTGTGCGTGTGTGTGTGTGTGTGTGTGTGCGCGCGCGCGCGCGCCTGTCTCTAACTTGACGCGTCTTCTTTACGGTAAGTAGCGATTTGTATTTCCCTACTTTACAAAAATTAGCAGACGCAAGCCTGTAAGAAAATAGAGCGCACCTCCCGGCCTATCCAGATACACTGCCGAGTGGTCACCTGCCAGCAGTCTTAAGCTGATTTCCGCCCCCATCATTTAAGGCACCGTACAGGTTAATTATTATTTTCATTCTTATTTACAGCTCGGAATTTTAGTTCCAAATCTGGTTTCACTTTCTTCAGCCTTTGTCCCGTATCTACGCATGGTCGTCATAATTACTACTGGATTTGTCATTATTATTTTAAGCGTGACCGGATACCCTTCCTGTCGAGAGATGTGGAATGAAGTAAACTCCAGCCTAGTCAGGCACAGACGCCGCCAACATAATCCGCGACTACTGCAGGTTTCCCATCTGTCGGGTTTCGCTCTGCAATGTTACCCGCCCTGTTGTGTAATGGCGCCGGCTGCGTAGCGCAGACAACACTATTGTAAAATTCTTGTTTTTAGACCGTGTTAGCGCCCTACGATTTTCTGTGAATTCGAACAGATTGCGTAAGGAAAGAATTGCGAACCAACACGGCTGTTGTAATAAATTTTATGTTTTATTTCAAAGACTTGACAGAAGTGAACATTACCGAACCTCATGATCGTAAAGAAGCTAATTATTTACGTAGGATTGAAATGACTGGTAAAAGCCGACCCCGTGGAGGTTCAGTTAGGATTTCGCACACACGTACGAACATACTAGTCCTACAATCAATCTTAAAAGATAAGTTGAAGAAAGGCACTCCTACGTTTATATAGTATGTCACAGAAAGCTTTTGATAATATTACCTGGAATAAACGCTTTGAAATTTTGGAAGTAGTACTGATAAAATACAGCGGGTGAAAGGTTATTTATAACACGCACATAAACAAGAATCCAGTTGAAGTCTAAAGATATGAAAGGGAAGCCACAGTTGAAAGGGAGTGAGATCTATACCCAATGTTACGTAATTTGTATACTGAGCAAGCAGAAAACGTAATCACGGAAAAAGTGGGAAAGGAATTAAAGTGTAGGGAGAAGAAACAAGAAATGCGGTTTGCCGATGGCGTTGTAAATCGGTCAAAGTGCTGTTGGAAGGAATAGGTAGTGTCTCGAAAACACAAACTGCCTATTGGCTCCTGTCTCGGTTTCTTTGGACGACGTTCGTCTAATGATTTTACTGACGTTTCGCCAGCACGAGTGGCTGGCATTGTCAAAGCTTCACCCTCCACTGCTGGTAGTGAACTGGAGCCGAGCTCGCGGTCGCAGACTGTATGCACCTGGCGCGCCAACGTCCGAGGGCTTCTCCGCGGTCATTTCCGGTGAGGTTCTCCTCTTGCTATCTACCTGCGACGGTCTTTCGCTGCAGCACAGAAAGCCAGGATCCGTTTACCTTAAGGCTTTCAGCTTTCTTGTTGAAGCTGTTCGCGTGTTTTTGTATTTCTACAACTTCTCTCAACAAGTGGGTGTGATAGTGCTTCTCTACAGCCAAAACTTCCGTGTCGGTGAATTTTATTACGTGGTCGGTCTCACACAGCGCGTGCTCTGCCACGGCCGACTTCTCCACCTGCCTCAACCTGCAACGTCGCTTACGTTCTGTGAACCTGGTGTTGATCGATCGTCCAATCATTCCAACAAACTTTTCCGCATGTGCATGGTATGCGGTATATTCCCGTCATTATAAGTGGGTCCCTTCCCTCCTTTGCTGATTTGACACACTTTGATCTTCTTTGTTGGTTTGAAAATCGTCTTTACGCCGTGTTTGCGTGATATACGGCCGATTCTGTCCGTCACTCGGGGAATGTATGGCAGAAAGGTCGTACCCAACATTTCTTTTCCCAATTTCTTACTTCGCCGAGTATTTGGCTCTGTTACACTTCTAAAATAACTTGTGGAGTGCCCATTGCTCCTCAGATCACTTTCCAGGTGTTGCATTTCGCGTCTGAGGTACTGCGGCTCTCATATTCGTCCTGCACGCGTTACGAGCGTACTAATCATGCCTCTTCTCTGGCTCGGGTGGTGGTTTGATAAATTGTGCAGGTATCGGTTCGTGTGTTTTCGATGTACGCTGTGTCCCAGGTTTTCGCCATCCCATGTTACCAGCACATGTAGATATGGTAGTTTCTTGATCAAACCACCACCCGAGCCAGAAAAGAGGCATGGTTAATGCGCTCGTAACGCGAGCAGGACAAATATTTGAGTTGCAGCACATCAGTCGCGAAATGCAACACCTGGAAAGTGTTCTGAGGAGCATCGGGTACTCCACAAGTTATGTCAGAATTGTAACAGAGCCAAACAATCGGCGAAGCGACAAATCAGAAAAAGAAATGTCGCGTACGGCCTTTCTGCCATACACTCCCCGAGTGACGGACAGAATCGGCCGTGTATCACGCAAACACGGCGTAAAGACGGTTTTCAAACCGACAAAGAAGATCAAAGCGTGCCCTAAATCAGCAAAGGAGAGAAGGGACCCACTTGCAATGTGTCGGGAATATACCACATACCATGTACATGCGGAAAAGTTTATATTGGAATGACTGGACGATCGATCAACACCAGGTTCAAACATAAGCGACATTGCAGGTTGGGGCAGGTGGAGATATCGTCAGTGGCAGAGCACGCGCTGTGTGAGACCGACCACGTAGTAAAACTCACAGACAAGGAAGTTACGGCTGTAGAGAATCACTATCACACCCGCTTATTCAGAGAGCCTATAGAAATACAAAAACACGGGAATAGCTTCAACAAGAAAGAAGAAAGCCTTAAGGTAAACGGATCCTGGCAATCCGTGCTGCAGCGAACGGGAGTCGCAGGTAGCAAGAGGAGAATCGTACCGGAAATGACCGCGGAGAAGCCCTCGGACGTGGGCGCGCCAGGTGCATAGATTATGTGATCAAAATTATCCGGATACCTGGCTCAAAATGACTTGTGGCGCCCTTCATCGGTAATGATGGAATTCAGTATGGTGTTGTCCCAGCCTTAGCCTTGATGACAGCTTCCACTCTCGCAGGCATACGTTCAATCAGGTGCCGCAAGGTTTCTTGGGGAATATCAGCCAATTCCTCACGCAGTGGTGCACTGAGGAGAGGTATTGATGTCGGTCGGTGAGGCCTGGCACGAAGTCGGCGTTCCAAAACATCCCAAAGGTGTTCCATAGAATTCAGGTCGGGACTCTGTGTAGGACAGTTCATTACAGCGATGATATTGTCGTGTAACCACTCCGCTACAGGCCGTGCATTATTGACAGGTGCAGTCGCCATCCCCGAGTTGCTCTTCAACAGTGGGAAGCAAGAAGGTGCTTAAAACATCAATGGAGGCTTGTGCTGTGATAGTGTCGCGCAAAACAACAAGGGGGGCAAGCCGGCTCCATGAAAAACACGACCATACCATAATACCACCGCCTCCGAATTTTACTATTGCCACTACACACGCTAGCAGGTGACGTTTACCGGGCATTCGCCGTACCCACACCCTGCCATCGCATCGCCACATTGTGTACCGTGATTCGTCACTCCAGACAGCGTTTTTCCATTGATAAATAGTCCAATGTTTATGCTCCTCACACCAAGCGAGGCGTCGTTTGGCATTTACCGGCGTGATGTGTGGCTTATGAGCAGCCGCTAGACCATACAATCCAAGTTTTCTCACCTTCCGCCCAACTCTCATAGTACTTGTCTGATGCAGCCTGGAATTCCTGTGTGATGCTCTGGATAGATGTATGCCAATTACACATTACGACCCTCTTGAACTGTCGGCGGTCTCTGTCAGTCAACAAACGAGGTCGACCTGTGCTGTACGTGTCCCATCACGTTTCCATTTCATTAGCATATTGGAAATAGCGGACCTAAGGATGTTTAGGAGTGTGGAAATCTCGCGTACAGACGCATGAGAAAGTGACACCCAACCACCTGACCATGTTCCCAGTCTGTGAGTTTCGAGGAGCGCCCCATTCTATTCTCTCCCGATGTCTGATGACTACTGAGGTCGCTAACAGAGTACCTGACCGTAGTGTATAGTCTGCGGCCGCGAGCTCGGCTCCCGTTCACCACCAGCGATGGAGGGTGACGCTTTGACAATGCAAGCCACTCGTGCTGGCGAAATGTCAGTGAAGTCATCAGACGAACATCGGCTGAAGAACCCGACACAGAAACCATGGGCAGATTGTCAACAAGTGACCACGAAAGCCTTAACAATTTTGTCTTGGAAAGAGGTTGTGAACTGAACGACAGTGAAAGACGAGCAACGGAATGTGGTCGAATTAAATCGGCCAACACGTAGGGAATTACATAACGAAGTTAGACTGTGGAGGTATGAAATCTAAGTGAGAAGGAAAGAAATTTACCGCACAACTTGGCTGAAATAAGGGACCGGTTGTTAGAACACATCCCGAGGACAGAAACTCGGGATCTTTCATGGGACTCATCTGCAAACTACAGTGCCATCATATGTACAAAATTAATTTGATTCAGTGCGTTACGCTCTTTACAGTTCATTTTTGTTTCCTATCGAGCGCTCGAGCGATGCAACTTTCCGAGTCTATTGGGCAGGCCACTGACGCTACATAAGCGACAACCATTAATCAACATGTCTCTCTATAACACGTCTGCCTATTTGCTTAGGTGTCGCAGGATGCGAGTTCAGTTCGTGAAGTTTTTTTTTCCGAGTTGGATGCTATGGGAGGCAGTGAGTTGCAGCTGCCATACCAGTGACTGTAACAAAATCCCACCCTTCGGTGATGCGGCAACTCTAGAGCTCTGGAGAGAACTACTACGGTTTATTACATGTTATGTCGATGTACGACTACATCATTGAAGCTAATAAATTCAGTCAAATTTATCAAATATGATCTACAAAACATTAATTTTAGTGAGGAAATCAAAGGTCATACATCGAGACATATACAAGTTACCTTTTATTTCGGAGCACAACCGTGCTTCCGCGCTCATATATCTCGGGTGGATTCCTCAACTATGATATCACTTCCGCCATACCGAGTTCCTTCCAGAATTAATAAACATTTATTTGTATTGTGCAGTGTGCACATACATAAATATTTATCTGTAAAAGAAAAATCCTACAAGCAATATGGGACGTAAAAATAGGGATAATTTCGAAGAACGCTTGCAAGCGATATATATCGAACGCGCGACTGTTGCGGGGCAAGCTATCGATTTGGTTTACAGTGATGACATTATCTGCGGCAAAGAATCTCACTTAGACTGACAGCATTGACACATAAGTGGTAAAGAATATTTATTTTCGGTAGTCCCATACTGATGACCACCGAAGCAGCTGCTACATTTTCGGGTAGTGTTAGTCTCATGTGGCGTGATTTGACTCCTAGGTTGAGTACCGTTGGAAACTGTTTAGGCTTTTGTTGGAAATACCATCTGCTGCCGAATCAAGACACTAGAAATTGAGTGGATTGTTATGGAGAGAATTGCGTCAAGCTTGGTTCAAGAAGTGGCGAGTAAGAGTTTCCATTATAATTGTATTGTGGCAAATGTCGAAAAAGAACAAGTATAAGGAAAAACTCGTGGTTTGATCATTCTGAACTGGTAATACAGTTGAGCATCATCTTGTTTTCCTGATGGATTAAAGATTACACACCGGAAAACACAGGAGTGGCTATTACGGTTTCTATCGAGAAGTGTATTACGTGTTTGTAAGTAATTACGGTGGTTCAGTAGGTGGTGTCAACAAGACTGTGGAAATTGTTGAGTAGCACATAACTCGAAAATATAAGATAAAGGACGACTTCTCAATATCGAAACTGGATAGGTTTATTCTGAGACACAGAAAGAAGAAAATGTTATGTGAAAGCGTATTCCAGGAGTAAACAAACTCGTATTAAGAACATCTTTCCGGCGCCGAAGTCTTTACAGGTGGAAATCTTACAACATTTTCAAGGATCGTACAACATTTCCACCAGGAGTTTGTAAATCATTTGCCGTATTCGTCTATTCGGATGATCCGTCACACATAACATCGAGCGGTTATGGAAATCCCTGAAATCGCCCATGACGACATCAGGACGACCGGGAGACCGAGATGAACTGTAAATTTTTCTATACCTCTTCTCCCACAGTTCGCGCCTACGTGGTACTAAACTTCACTGTGAGGCTTTGCCAATTTTGTGAAGAGATATTGCTAGAGTGTACCCCGGCTATAGAGAAAAAAGGGCTTCTGCCGGCAGTATACGTATCACCCGGAACTGTCCAGAACGGAGATGTCGATGACGAGTAAGGTAAGTGAGATTACGTTTAGTTTCATCATTTAATAATTTTCGTGTATTGTTTTTATCGTTGCCAACGCTATAACCGTTAATCAATATCTTTCGTCTTTTGTCTTAGTTGTGCCGATCGCTCTAAACGAAATCGATATCTTGCTCCGCAACAACCGCGCGATCGATATATATTAGTGCGTTCTTGGAAATTACCAGAAAATCTTGCGATAGTTAAACTTACGATTGCAAGCGAACAAAACCCTATGCAAATTATAAAAACGCTTATCTGCTACGTTACTATAAAACCTTACCTTTTTCCATTGCCATCACTGTTATGGTACTATTGCGGAGTACGTAAATAATATCATTAAATTACGAAAGCAATAGTGCTTGTGATTTTTATGCACACGCACGAAATACGCTGGTTTTAAACAAATTCTAGAACTAACATTCACTTAGGATTTTCACTATTAGTAATCAGAAGTGCAACATTTCCTTCAAAAATGGTCCAAATGGCTCTGAGCACTATGGGACTCAACATCTGTGGTCATCAGTCCCCTAGAACTTAGAACTACTTAAACCTAACCAACCTAAGGACATCACACACATCTATGCCCGAGGCAGAATTCGAACCTGCGACCGCAGCGTTCACGCGGTTCCGGACTGAAGCGCCTAGAGCAGCACGGCCACAACATTTTCTTCTGTGTACAATACGGTTTCTCTTCTTCAGATAACATTTTTCGATGTATTAATGGAAATTTTAGGCCTTCTTAGATCGGTGACTGACACTGAGTTGAAAAATGAAGTTACCAGAAAAAGCTGAACGTGCAATCTGAACACTCTAGCAAATTCATAGAGAAGGAAACGAGCCTACGTGGCCAAATTCAAATCGAAATAATGGCGTGACGGAGATATGATTTTTTTTTCTCTTTTACATTTTGCTCCACGACCGACGTTTACTCGTCTTTGCCTTGATTCAATGAACAATTGAAACTGTTGCGGATACTAATAGAAAAGTCAAAATAAAAAGAGATACTTTTGATAAGTACCACAAAGGCCATGTCAATAACGGCTCTTTATGTGTTGGTTAATATCGAGGCATTGTTATGAACGCATAAAATCTTAATACTGAATTATGTGACAGAGTGACCATATATTTACAAGGCAAGTGCTGGCTAAATTCGATAGTATGGGAATGTGCTACCTATGAATCCGTTATATGTATACACATTTCGAGCATGTTCACCTAAAGATGCGATTTACGAGAGTGACATTTCTTTCGAATTATTCAGTTTTCCAAACCACTGTGCTTATTTTACAACAGTCAAAATCCCGTCGGTGATTAACATTTCAGTTTCCCTGAGAATGAACAAAGACTATGCTGGAGGATTTCTACCCTGCTTATCGGGATATACTAATTGGCGTGCCAGGAAGCCATGTTTGGATACCACTGGCAGTAATTTCTTAAAACAGAGTCTTGCGAAAATTTAAAAATAATTTTATCTAAACCTTTCTGTGTAAAAACTGGTGATGCACGAGTTGACATTTTCAACAAAAAAGCTAAATGTACTTGCTTTCATCTCTTCACAGATTTAAGTTTATTCCAGATATGGAACGCAAATTATTACGATGTCTATGGAAAACATGTACAAAAATCAACGGTAGTTCTGAATATGATCCGTCTGTATACCGATTTAAAAACATTCAAAATCTGCAATGAGCTTACAAACCTTAGTCGCAATATAGGCACATGAGTTTTGAAGTCAATATACTGTATGTAAGCGACAAAAATTCCTTTGTTTGCATGCACGCTTATTCCCTAGAGATTTCACCTATAATCCACTGCGGACATACCCTAGGGCAAATCCAGTGACATTAAGTGAGAGTCAAAGGCGACGCTTGCACTTTGTGATGAATCCAATTCCTTTGAGTTTTATATCTTTATCGTTGCACAGAACACAATGTTACCTTTATTTGCAGGAGCAAACAGAAGGGTTCCTAACTACTATTTATCTGTAGAAACTCTGGAATGATTTACAAATCCCACCTGAAACTTTTCAAATACGCACTTCAGCGATCCAACTGATACGCCACAACCGGTTTTAACAGATCGAGGAAAGTATTTCACAACATTTTCATACAAAAAATTACCGTGTCACCCATATTATTAGTTATGTCACATAACAAAACGCCGGTGTTTCGAAAGGTTAACAGATTTGCTCGACAGCCGTGGACTAAGAAGTCGAGCCACTCGAGTGCCGATAACGAAACACCTTCTCCAAGCGATAAGCGACAGCAAATCAGTGCTGTAATATCAGCTCGTGGCATCGTAAAGTCTTGGAATGCCCATCGCCACTGATACGAACGCCAGCAATATCAGTGTGACAAGGTAATGATCATAAGCAGGTAGAAAACCGACGCAGAAAATGATCTCTCAGCGGGAGTTGGGCGACACTTTCAGGCAGATCCTCAGAGTCAAATGGTAACCACGACACCAAGATTTTAGACCCTGTTACAAATAACGTATATTTGGGGTCGCCCATGACTTTTCTTCGTTGTTGGCAGTCTGCTGGCACACACGGAGCACCTGTGTTGTGGAATGCACGCCTCGAATTTGAATGCTTGTGACTTGACTATCGTCAGATGACAAAACAGGATGAAAACTTCGGTAAATGTATGTTTTTGGCAAGCTACAATTTCATATCAACCTCCCCAGTTCGGAGTTCGAATTCTATGAATGAAAGGCTTTTATTATCACGTAGAAGAAGGTGCAATTAGATGAATGACGAACACTAACTTCACTTAACGAAGGTTTATTCAGCACTTGCACTCACAAGAGCGCGGAGCGAACTGCCTCCGGCCAGAACATATACGGTATATACAGGGTGGTCCATTGATCGTGACCGGGCCAAATATCTCACGAAATAAGTATCAAACGAAAAAACTACAAAGAACGAAACTCTTCTAGCTTGAAGGGGGAAACCAGATGGCGCTATGGTTGGCCCGCTAGATGGCGCCGACATAGGTCAAACGGATATCAACAGCTTTTTTTAAAAATAGGAACCCCCATTTTTATTACATATTCATGTAGTACGTAAAGAAATATGAATGTTTTAGTTGGACCACTTTTTTCGTTTTGAGACAGATGGCGCTGTAATAGCGACAAACATATGGCTCACAAGTTTAGACGAACAGTTGGTAACAGGTAGGTTTTTTAAATTAAAATACAGAACGTAGGTACGTTTGAACATTTTATTTCGGTTGTTCCAATGTGATACATGTACCTTTGTGAACTTATAATTTCTGAGAACGCATGCTGTTACAGCGTGATTAACTTTAAATATCACATTAATGCAATAAATGCTCAAAATGATATCCGTCAACCTCAATGCATTTGGCAATACGTGTAACGACATTCCTCTCAACAGCGAGTAGTTTGCCTTCCGTGATGTTCGCACATGCATTGACAATGCGCTGACGCATGTTGTCAGGCGTTGTCGGTGGATCACGATAGCAAATATCCTTCAACTTTCCCCACAGAAAGAAATCTGGGGACGTCAGATCCGGTGAACGTGCGGGCCATGGTATGGTTCTTCGACGACCAATCCACCTGTCATGAAATATGCTATTCAATACCGCTTCAACAGCACGCGAGCTATGTGCCGGACATCCATCATGTTGGAAGAACATCGCCATTCTGTCATGCAGTGAAACATCATGTAGTAACATCGGTAGAACATTACGTAGGAAATCAGGATACATTGCACCATTTAGACTGCCATCGATAAAATGGGGGCCAATTATCCTTCCTCCCACAATGCCGCACCATACATTAACCCGCCAAGGTCGCTGATGTCCCACTTGTCGCAGCCATCGTGGATTTTCCGTTGCCCAATAGTGCATATTACGCCGGTTTACGTTACCGCTGTTGATAAATGGCGCTTCGTCGCTAAATAAAACGCGTACGAAAAATCTGTCATCGTCCCGTAATTTCTCTTGTGCCCAGTGGCAGAACTGTACACCACTTTCAAAGTCGTCGCCATGCAATTCCTGGTGCACCGAATATGGTACGGGTGCAATCGATGTTGATGTAGCATTGTCAACACCGACGTTTTTGAGATTCCCAATTCTCGCGCAATTTGTCTGCTACTGATGTGCAAATTAGCCGCTACAGCAGCTAAAACACCTACTTGGGCATCATCATTTGTTGCAGGTCGTGGCTGACGTTGGCTGAACACTTCCTGTTTCCATAAATAAAGTAACTATCCGGCGAACGGTCCGGACACTTTGATGATGTCGTCCAGGATACCGAGCAGCATACACAGCACACACCCGTTGGGCATTTTGATCACAATAGCCATACATCAACACGATATCGACCTTTGCCGCAATTGGTAAACGGTCCATTTTAACACAGGTAATGTGTAACGAAGCAAATACCGTCAGCACTGGCCTAATGTTACGTGATACCACGTACTTATACGTTTGTGACTGTTACAGCGCCATCGATCACAAAGCGAAAAAAGTGGCCCAACTAAAACATTCATATTTCTTTACGTACTACACGAATATGTAACAAAAATGAGGGTTCCTATTTTAAAAAACGCAGTTGACATCCGTTTGACCTATGCAGCGACATCTAGCGGGCGAACCATAGCGCCATCTGGTTTCCCCCTTCAAGCTAGACGAGTTTCGTTCTTTGTAGTTTTTTCGTTTGATGCTTATTTCGTGAGATATTTGGCCCTGTCACTATCAATTGACCACCCTGTATACAGTTACAGAACATACCAGTACAATGATTCTACAGTGCTTCTAGAATGTACTCCAACCGAATACAGAAATTAAAATTTTGCAGTTCGGCTGAGTTTTGAACACACGACCCTCCAAGCAACAGTTTAGTATCATAACCACTACAATACACCGACTGTGCTGCTCAGCTTCTTCTGTGACAATATCGCTGGTCGAATCATTGTTCTGGGACAAAAAAAGAATGAAGTACTGTATTTATGAAGTTGGAGTCGGGCACAAAAATTTCGGAACATATTCGAAGTGAATACTATTTATGTTAGAAAATAAATATGAGCAATACTCAGAAAACTCAATATTAAACACCTAAAATATATGAGAAGAAGGCTACGGGAATGTGACGGTATAGGCCGGTGTCGAATGTAGCTCCAGTGCTGGATCGAGAAACACATATCGGTGTACGAAAATAATCCCTTAACAATAGTGTAGACCCTACACTGTAGTGAAACATGCAGAAACTTAACCGAGTGATGCAAGCGAATTTAGTTTATTACATGAGCTAGAAAAAAAGAAAAAAATTGAATGCCGCGTATGTGCTACGTAAGTGCTGAGGTTATGAACGGAAACAAAGGTATGGGGAGGGAGGGAGGGATAGCGGGGGGGAGGAATAGAGGGTGGGGGGTGACAGCGGCCTGTTTAGTGGCGGCACCCTACTGTATATATTAATGCTCAAGACGCCTAGTTTTGTTCTGGTACCTAATAGCGTTTGCCAACATAACGCGACGTTCATGGGAAGATGCTTCTCAGAAATGGGTGCTGAAGTCCTAGACTAGACCATCAAGAGCAAAATCCCCATCTGCTTATGCGATTTACCTTTTTTTCTTTTTTAAATCCGCATCCATTTCAGCGAATACTGGCTGATCTTTCATGTTCTTCAGCCAAGCGCTGTCAGTTTTCCTTCTCATTCCATTTGAATGACGTTGCGATCGGCATGATGGCTGTGAGCACTATGGGACTTAACATCTGTGGTCAGCAGTCCCCTAGAATTTAGAACTACTTAAACCTAACTAACCTAAGGACATCACACACATCCATGCTCGAGGCAGGATTCGAACCTACGACCGTAGCGGTCACGCGGTTCCAGACTGAAGCGCCTAGAACCGCACGGCCACACCGGCCGGCATCGGCATGATGATCCAGACATGAATTGGACGTGTCCCGTTCGGCTAGGGGAACAAAAGTCCACACCGCCGTGCCAACGCCTACTGCTGCCAGGAGGTACGAACGGACAGTCAACAATGCAATTCTTGATTATGTAAGAGTGGTCAGGCGAAGTGTAGTGTACGGTGGTGTTGGTCACACACTGCAACGCGAGTCCATATGACTCTGAAGTCAGCAAGAGCTAATGCAGGCACGGTTAGGACAGCTAAACCCCCTTGCACTGGAACTTCTTTAACAACATGTACGGCATGAAAGGTTACATGCTTTAAACCGGGTAGCTACTCTGTAGCCTTTCGGACGTGGGCATAGCGCAGACGAGACAGTAAAGTACAATTCCCAATACAGTACGACGAACTCTGAAGAGTCAAAAAACTGGTACACCTGCCTAATATCGTGGTGGGCCCTCGCGAGCATGCAGATGTGCCGCAACACGACGTGGCATAGACTGGACTAATGTCTGAAGTAGTGCTGGAGGAAAATGAAGCGATGAATACTGCAGGGCTGCCCATAAATCCGTAAGAGTACGAGAGGGTGGAGATATCTTTTGAACAGCACGTTGCAAGGCATCCCAGACATGCTCAATAATGTTCATGTCTGGGGTGTTTGGGTGGAGCAACAATGTTTAGACTCAGAAGAGTGTTCCTGGAGCCACTCTAATAATTCTGGACGTGTGGGGTGTTGCATTGTTCTCCTGGAATTGCCCAAGTCCGTTGTCATGCACAATGGCCATGAATGGCTGTAGGTGATCACACAGGATGCTACGTGTCACATGTCAGAGCCGTATCTAGACGCATCTGGGGCGGGGTGGTCCCGTACCACTCCTTTTACACACGCCCCTCACCATTAAACAGCCACCCTCCATATCCGTTCACGTCCACCCGCTTGATACAATCTGAAACGAGACTCGTCCGACCAGGCAACATGTTTCCAGTCATCAACAGTCCAATGTCGGCGTTGACGGGCCAAGGGGAGAATTAAGCTTTGTGTCATGTAGTCATCAAGGATACACGAGTGGGCGTTGGCTGCGAAACCCCATACCGATGGTGTTTCGTTCAATGGTTCGCACGCTGAAATTGATTGCCCAGCATTGAAATCTGCAGCAATTTACGGAAGGGTTGCGCTTCTGCCACGTTGAACGAGTCTCTGCAGTCGTCGTCGGTCCCGTTCTTGCACGATATTTTTCCGACCGCAGCGATGTCGGGGATTTGATGTTTTACTGGATTTCAGGTATTTGCGGTACACACTTAAAACGGAAAATCTCCACTTCATCGCTACCTCGGAGGTGCTGTGTCCCATCGCTCATGGGCCAACTGTAATACCACATTCAAAGTCACTTAAATCTTTTTCACTTGCCGTGGTAGCGACATAATCGCTGTAACAATTGCGCCAGGCACTTGTTTCATATAGGCGTTGCCGACCGCAGCGCCGTATTGTGCCTGTTCACGTGTATCTGTATTTGAACACGCATACCTCGGTTTCTTTTGCGCTTCAGTGTAATTTACACGTGGAATGATTACACAAGCCAACGATGGAAAAACTTTTTTGCTGAAAATACCTTATTCTTATGTTTTTCAGGGTGGGAAACCCAAATATGATACATAAAAACTGTATCACCCACCATTTCTTCATATTTTACAGTTAAATTTATTAAATTAAGCGATTTTCAAAGAATTTAACTGCTTTTATATAGTTAAAATAATTTAAAAAGGAGGTGTAAAATGAATTAGATGTCAGTAGCACTGCTGACAAACATTTGCTGACAAAAAAGGTCGATTCTATTTTTTTGCTAACAGATGGTGTTTTGTTTACTATCAACCTAACCTCACTTTCCCGTTTCCTGTAGATGTGCTCAGTACAATGTCTAATAGTGGTTGTAAAAACTCTGCTGACAGTTTTCGTTATATTTGTGGCGAACTTGTGATTAAAAAACACCAAAGAAACATCACAGACTTTGTGAAAAAGGTTCATCATACTATGGATCTACACTTGGTGATCAAGATAAATCTTGGGCGCCGCGTAAGGTATGTAATGTGTGTGTTGAAGATCTGAGAAAATGGCCCAAAAAGGAGAAAAAAGCTTTGCTGTTTCTATGATATGAAGGGAGCCAAGAATTCAGTCTGATGAATTGTTGCAATGTTGATATTACTGGTCATAATTCGACAAACAAGAGGGAGGTAATAAGCTACCCTAAATTTCCGTCCGCCATCCGACCAGTATGGCATGGTGTAGATTTGCCATCTGATGTAAAATTTGATTTGCATGGACCAGATGAAGATGAATTCCATTGTTGTAATACAGGAAGTCTAGAGCCCAAATTGTTTACTCAGACCGAGCTTAACGATTTGGTTAGGGATCTGGGCTTTGCGAAAGAAACAGCTGAATTGCTTGGCTCCAAATTGGCAGTTGGAACCAGCATATCTATGTATAGAGAGAGAGTAGGAATTTTCCAAGTTTTTTCAACAAGAACGTGATTTGGTGTACTGCTCAGACATTCCTGGTCAGATGAATGAGTTTGGTATTGAATACAAAAACGAAGACTAGAAGCTGTTTATTGATTCATCCAAGACTAGTTTAAAGGCTGTTTTATTACACAACGCATACATGCATATATACTTCTTGGACATTCTGTAAATATGAAAGAAAGCTATGAAAACTTAGAAATAGTGCTAAATAAAACAGGCTATTCTGCTCATCGTTGGATGGTATGTGGCGATCTAAAAGTAACATGCATGCTCCTTGGTCAACAAGGTGGCTTCACGAAACTTCCATGTTTCTTGTGTGAATGGGACGGTAGGGCTAGGGATCAACACTGGTGCAGAGTCTTTAAAACCTGCTGAGAAGAACATTCTACGCACAATCCTTGTAGATCCAAAAAAACGTACTCCTACCACCTCTAAGTGTAAAGTTAGGCCTAATGAAACAGTTTGTAAAGGTTTTGCCTTAAGAAGGACCATGTTTTAAGTTTCTCTACCAAACGTTTCCACACCTTTCAGAAGCTAAACTAAAAGAAATCGTCTTTGTGGCACATGACGTTAGAAAATTGATGTTTGATGTTAACTCTGAATCCACAATGACCTTAAGAAAGAAGCATGGGTGTCATTCAAGCAAGTTGTTACATAGTTCTCAGGACATGAAAAAGACCCACAATGTGTTTCTATTATAGCTACAATGTTATAGAAGTTTAAAACTTTAGGATGTTTAATGAGACTGAAAGTTCACTTTTTGGATAGAAACCTTGATTACTTCCCGAACAATTTGGGAGATGTTAGTGAGGAGCGAGAAGAACGTTTTCACCAGGACATTAAAGTGATGGAAAAACGCTACCAAGGCCGCTGGAACACCAACATTATGGGGGACTACTGTTGGTCACTTCACCGAGAAGTTCAGCAAGCGACTCATCGTAGAAAAAGCTACACAAGAAGCTTCAATGAAAAACGAGAAAGAAAATACAAACCAATTGCAGCCGACAAGTGAAACCTTTATTACGACATATCATTGTTTTAAGTAGCTTACTGTAAATACAAACCCTTCTTATCTTGTAACAAAGCGTCTCATTAATTTCCCCGTTTACCGTATAGCACAGGACTTTCATACTATATATTAAAAAGCAAATTGCTCGAAAACTATGGGTGATACAAAAAAACTAAGGCTAGATTTGGACTCAGCTCATAAAAATCTATAAAGATCAGCTATCAAAGAAAAAAAAGTCTTTCAAAAAAATTTTTCGTTGGCCTGTGTTATTATTGTTGCGGTCTTCACTCGGAAGACTTGTCTGATAAACGTCTTGACGACAGCCTATTGTGCAGAAGTATATCCACATCTGCGTAAGTGCTCCAGCCTACATGCTTACGAAGCTCCTAGTGTGCTCAGTCTTTGGGCCCCACGATTTTTATACCCCCATTACGAAACTATTCCTAGATACCTCAAGATGTATCCTGTCAAATGATCGTTTATTTTGGTCAAGATGTACCATAAATTTCCTTTCTCCCCAGTTCTGTTCACTAACACCTCACTACTTAATCCAACCATTTGGTCGTCAGCATTGTGCTGTAGCGCAGTATTTCAAAAATGTTCTCTCGTGTTTTCTGTGTGTCACTTCTGCACAAGACTACGCTATTTAAATGCTTAAAGCAAACATTTCTAACACAAATTTCTTAATATACACTACTGGCCATTAAAATTGCTACACCACGAAGATGACGTGCTACAGACGCGAAATTTAACCGACAGGAAGAAGATGCTGTGATATGCAAATGATTAGCTTTTCAGAGCATTCACACAAGGTTGGTGCCGGTGGCGACACCTACAACGTGCTGACAGGAGGAAAGTTTCCAACCGATTTATCATACACAAACAGCAGTTGACCAGCGTTGCCTGATGAAACGTTGTTGTGATGCCTCGTGTAAGGAGGACAAATGCGTACCATCACGTTTCCGCCTTTGACAAAGGTCGGATTGTAGCCTATCGCGATTGCGGTTTATCGAATCGCGACATTGCTGCTCGCGTTGGTCGAGATCAAATGACTTCTTCTTCTGTAGTGGTATTTTGAGCATGCGTCTATAGCACCACATTTCAAAAGAATGACTGTTAGCAGAATATGGAATCGGTGGGTTCAGGAGGGTAATACGGAACGCCGAGATGACAGGCATTTTATCCGCATGGCTGTAACGGATCGTGCAACCACGTCTCGATCCCCGAGTCAACAGATGGGGACGTTTGGAAGACAACTCCACGAACAGTTCGACGACGTTTGCAGCAGTATGGACTATCAGCTCTGAGACCATGGCTGCGGTTACCCTTGACGCTGCATCGCAGACAGGAGCGCCTGCGATGGTGTACTCAACGACGAACCTGGGTGGACGAATGGCAAAACGTCATTTTTTCGGATGAATCCAGGTTCTGTTTAGAGCATCATGATGGTCGCATTCGTGTTTGGCGACATCGCGGTGAACGCACATTGGAAGCGTGTATTCGTTATCGCCATATGGCGTATCATCTGGCGTGATGGTATGGGGTGCCAGTGGTTACACGTCTCGGTCACCTCTTGTTCGCATAGACGGCACTTTGAACAGTGGACATTATATTACAGATTTGTTACGACCCGTGGCTCTCTACCCTTCATTCGATCCCTGCGAAACCCTACATTTCAGCAGGATAATGCACGACCGCATGTTGCAGGTCCTGTACGGGCCTTTCTGGATACAGAAAATGTTCGACTGCTGCCCTGGCCAGCACATTCTCCAGATCTCTCACCAATTGAAAACGTCTGGTCACTGGTGGCCGAGCAACTGGCTCGTTAGAATAAGCCAGTCACTACTCTCGATGAACTGTGGTATCGTGTTGAAGCTGCATGGGCAGCTGTACCTGTACACGCCATCCAAGTTCTGACTCAATGACGGAGGTGGTTGTTCTGGGTACTGATTTCTTAGGATCTATGCACCCAAATTGTGTGAAAATGTAATCACATATCAGTTCTAGTATAATATATTTGCCCAATGAATACCCGTTTATCATCTGCATTTCTTCTTGGAGTATCAATTTTAATGGCCAGTAGTGTAGAATATTAATGTCTTCTGAGAAAAAAATTTTAATGTTAGGAAGTCTTTTCTGAAGGCCTGTAGCGTAACTTTTACATAAGTGAAAGGTGAGCAATAAACAGTTCAGAGAATCTGAATTGTGGTGCTATGGAAGAATGCTCAAGATTAGACAGTAGGTCGAATTATCACTCGGAGGCACTGTAACAGACCCGGGGGGGGGGGGGGGGCGGGAGGGAAGAAGGGGGGTGTCGATTTATGGAACACTGACAATAAAAAGGTTGATGCGCACATCCTGAGGTATCGAAGAATTGAGGAAAGCGTGGTCGAGTAAGAATGGTAGAGGCAGACCTAGGCACGAATACAATAAGCAGGTTGGCGCAAATGTAAGCTGCAGTAGTTACGTGGAGATGATGGGGTTGTGCGCGACTAGAACAGAAGGCGCACTGCTCGCGACCTCGGGCAGCCGGTCCGGCGGGCTGGCTCCGAAATTCCCGGCGCCTATCTGGAGTGGCGGCGGGGCGCGCCCAGATAGGGCCGGCCCGGACACCGCCGAGATCCTTATCGACCGGTCGCGGAGCTGCGCTGGCCCGGACGCTGTGCCACAGCGGGCAGAGCGCGGATGGCCGCTTCCCGGTCACCCATTTACATTCCCTTCATTATTTATAAGGTTTGAAGCTCACTTCGGGAACACCAGTTTCCTCGAGCAGACAGACGCAGTTCCCAAATAAGTAGCCGAGGACCGGAACGAGCGTCTGTCTTTCTCGATTCAGTCTCCAATTATTCGGGCTGGGATGGCTGAGATAGTGACGACGGGTTGGCGTAGTGTGCGTCTTATTGAACCACTGTTTGGGAATAAATTGGTGAAAATTACTTACTCGGTGTTGCCGTACTTCTGCTACTCGCCACCTAATCATTAAATGCACGCATGTCCAAAGGAAATTTGCATCGCAATCAGGATAGCACTGTCACTGAAATATCGTATTTACCTGCCGATACCGGGCACGCGAGTTTCGAGTACAAACGTCTGGCCTGTACGGGAAGATACGTTATGGGTAAGAGTCCTGGTCGTAGAGGCATGGCGAACGACATATGGGAGTTTGGGTCTGCCCGTGACTCGTGCCCAGGTAGGCAAATGGTAGGGCGAGCGCTCGCGATAAACGGGAAACCCGGGTTCGAGTCCCAGTCCTGCATAAATTTTCACTGTCGTTATTCCAGTCTATAGCTGATGGCTGTCATAATTCGCAATTGCGAATACATTTAATGTATTACCGCTTAGTGTCCTCACCTCAGGACAACCCACTGTATTATAACAAAGTCCCTGGTTCCAGTCTTACCAGCAGCATTTTTTTTTTCCAATTCCATATTTATTAAGAAATGGAAACGTTCAGTAACTTATATGGAATCGTAATTTTTCTATCACTAATATTTGATACAGACATGTGAAATACACTTTTGCTCATAATCTCTGGACGTAAAGTGTTTGATTTTCTTTTGGATGTTTCGCATTTTTGTACCAAGTAATTCATTGTGGAATTCTTATTTTCACGCGATTAGCAGTTAAAAATAAAAGATTCCCTTGTAAATAATAGTGTTCTATATTCGCTTCTTAAAACTTTCCTTTATTAACAAATATAACTCAAAAAAGTAAAACAGTGTACTACTAGCGAGTTAATGAATACAATCTGATTACGCTACGCCGGCCGTTGTGGCAGAGCGGTTCTAAGCGCTACAGTGTGGAACCGAACGACCGCTACGGTCGCAGGTTCGAATCCTGCCTCGGGCATCGATGTGTGTGATGATATCCTTAGCTTAGTTCCGTTTTAGTAGTTCTAAGTTCTAGGGGACTGATTACCTGAGAAGTTAAGTCCCATAGTGCTCAGACCTTTTTTTTTTATTACGCTCGAGTTGAACTACAGACGAATTCATTACTTAAGTACAAATGATTTTACTTAACGGCGCTCGGAAATCATCCTATCTTCAAACGCTGTTTCTTCGAGTTTTTTCAGAATAGTGGCGAACTTTTTCGTGAAACTCATGTGGGGGCACTGACTTTCGAGCCCTCCATGTATGAAGAAAATCGTAGAGGATCACTGTGTACAGTCCCCCGACCAGTATCGACTCTGTCAAGTGCAAGCCGTGGACGGCTTCTCTGTTCCTCCAACATGCACTTTACTGAATTAACTTTACACGGACTCTCACAATTCGTTCTCCGTAAACCGAGTTGCCGGTATTGCTACTGTCTAGTCACCTTAACACTCCAATACACATTCTGGAAATTCTGGCCTGGTTGCCATATGTTAACTCCCACACGAAGCTTTTTCCTGGATAAGTATTAATGAAGTATACCCTCTAAGCTTTCTTCTGGTATTTCATAGTGCTATCCATTCCCCATACCTTTCATTGCCGACACCACATTGTCCTCCTACTCGATGTCTCCACTAGCGATTGCAGTTTTGTGGGGTCACCATGTGTACTGCTTGAAATAAACGAGCTCCTTATTAACCTTCGCCAACTTAGAATTAATTTCCGTGGCGAAATGCCGTCCAAAGCAAGAAAGTCAAGTGGTTACACCGGATTCCGCTTTATACACTTCATTGAAACACACGCAACTACGTTAAAAAGTATTGACAGATAAAGATTATACATAGACACTATCTCCGAGATACACGGAGAACAACTAATCTTGACACCATTAACTGGCCAGGCATTGGAATCCCACCGCAAATATTAACTTGTGTCCTACTCACCTGGCCAAGTTGGCCGATAAAAAATGACCACCACCGTAGGTAAGTCAGTTACACTACACATTGTTAATGTGAAACTAAACGCAGCGTCTGCCTACCCTCAGTCAGCGTCAAAAGGCTAGCTGGCAGCCTAAAAATGCAGGTGGAGAACTTCGGAACTGAATCAACTAACTGCTGCCACGATAACTGTGTCTGTTGGTGTTAAGGGACTTAACAGCAAGGATGTCAGTTTCTCTGCCAAGAGTTAGCGTCGTCTCCTGCAACTTTGCCCGGCTCATGAAAGAATACAGGCGTGCCGAAAAAAAGAGCCGAAGAAGAGCAACATTGATGCCAGGTCTGAAAAATAATGTAAGGCGAAGTGGAGACATATGGGTCGGCTGGTACGTGGGTAACGGCAGACGAGTTGTCTGCCATTGTTTATATGTGACGAGGGTAACTTCACCCCCTCCCGATACACGCCAACGCGATTAAGTGCGAAGACGGGTACAGCCTTCTAGCTGGAAGATTAAGTAGCTGTAAAAGTGAGAAGGCTAAACACGTAACGGACATCAGTCGGACCGCAAAAAATAAAACAAGGCGAGAGAAATAATCAGTTCAGCTGGAGGGTGATGTACGAGACAGGCAAAATACTTTCAGACTTCAAGAAGAATATAACAATCCCAGTCCCAAAGAAAGCATGTGTTGAAAGGTGTGAAAATTACCGAACTATCACTTTAGTAAGTCACGGCTGCAAAATACTAACACGAATTCTTTACAGACGAATGGAAAAACTGGTAGAAGCCGACCTTGGGGAAGATCAGTTTGGATCCCGTAGAAATGTTGGGACACGTGAGGCAATACTGACCCTAGGACTTATCTTAGAAAATAGATTAAGGAAAGGCAAACCTACGTTTCTAGCATTTGTAGACATCGAGCAAGCTTTTGACAATGTTGTCTGGAATACTCTCTTTCAAATTCTGAAGGTGGTAGGGGTAAAATACAAGGAGTGAAAGGCTATTTACAATTTGTAAAGAAACCAGATGGCAGTTATACGAGTCGCGGGGCATGAAAGGGAAGCAGTGGTTGAGATGTGAGTGAGACAAGGTTATAGCCTATCCCCGATGTTATTCAATCTATACATTGAGCAAGCAGTAAAAGACACAAAAGAAAAATTTGGATGAGGGATTAAAACCCATGGAGAAGAAATAAAAACTTTGAGGTTCGCCGATGACATTGTAGTTCTGTAAGAGACAGCAAAGGACCTGGAAGAGCAGTTGAACGGAATGGACAGTGCCTTGAAAGGAGGGTATAAGATAAACATCAACAAAAGCAAAACAAGGATAATGGAATATAGTCCAATTAAATTGGGTGATGCTAAGGGAATTAGATTAGGAAATGAGACGCTTAAAATAGTAAATGAGTTTTGCTATTTGGGTGCAAAATAACTGATGATGACCGAAGTAGAGAGAATATGAAATGGAGATTTGTTAGCATCGAGTACAGATTTAAATGTCTGGAAGTAGTTTCTGAAAGTATTTGTGTGGAATATAGCCATGTATGGAAGTGAAAGGTGGACGATGAATAGTTTAGAAGAGAAGAGAATTTTTCGAAATGTAGTGCTGCAGAAGAATGCTCAAGATTAGATCGGTAGATCGCATAACTAATGAGGTATTTAATACAATTTGGGAGAAGAGAAATTTGTGGCACAACTTGACTAGAAGAAAGGATTGGTTGGTAGGACATGTTCTGAGGCATCAAGGGATCACCAATTTAGTACTGGAGGGCAGCGTGGAGGGTAAAAATCGTAGAGGGAGAGCAAGAGATGAATACACTAAGCAGATTCAGAAGGATGTAGGTTGCAGTAGGTACTGGGAGATGAAGAAACTTGCACAGGATAGGGTAGCATGGAGAGCGGCATCAAACCGGTCTCTGGACTGAGGAACGCAACAACAACATGATCACAAAATGTTTGGTCCTCATACTGCTGGTTTCGGTAGCAATGACCATCCTCAGATCTGCAGCAAAACATGTGGAAAACAAATACAATTAGCGGATTATCTACTGCTTAAAACTACAAAATAGGCCACAATGAGAAGTATCGCTGGCATAGTGTGAAAATTATGCGTTTTAAAGACAACGAGGAATAATTGTTTTAAAAGCCCGTCTTATCATAAGAACCATAGTCGCATCGTCAAAAGGTTAACATAAAATCAGCTGAGCATTGTCACACACAAAATATATATGGTACATACTAGAGTCTTTTTGTTAACGGCGGTACTGTTCAAAACAAACTGCTGTACAATAGCCGCAACATGTATGCGTCGCAATCGGGCAAACCGGCCATCCTTTTGACGTGAGGTTTAAGGAGCTTTTACATTCGAGTAACAAAACTGCTTTAAGATTGCAATTTTCAAAAAGGCGTCGCTCTGTAGGGAGCACTGAGAACGATATGCGGATTTTCCGCAGGGTGAAAAAAATCCGTGCTCTCAACTTGTTAGAAAAAGCTAGAAATTTATAAAGCGAAAGAGCAAAAGCCAGCAAAACTACTCAATGCGCAAAGTACCCAGTACCTTTTTTTGCATCGTTCGACAATGTTTTACTGTAATCACTGAACGCCTCGTATATATTTATCTGGGCTTTGTCTTTACCTAGTATACAGTGCTTCACTTATTTAGTTCGTTTACTTATGTTAAGCGTATTATTCTCGCGTTTTTTTGCCCTTTCTCTGTTTATATAATATATCCCATTAACTAGATAGGGTGTTTTATCATTGTTTTCTAGGAACGATGAGTCGCTTTGAACGGAGGCCCCTGGTGGTTATCTTCCTCTGGCCATTTCTCCTCTCTGTGACATTCTAGCGGTCATGCCAACTGAACACGCTGATTACTATGTACTAGCAAGGAACCAGCGCGTTCAGGTTGCGTTACCGCCATTTGTTTTATCGTTTTATATTATTCGGAGAACTCCGTAAGCTTGTTCTTATGTACGCCACCATATTTTCATCTAAAATCCGCCACAAGAGCGTACCAGAATTATTGTAACTTACTCTTTCCTTTATAACTGTAGTGACGTAACAAGACTGTTACGCCACTTGAAGTAGCCGGAAGAAAGGCACGCGTACACACACGCCGACGGGCGTCAAGTCTGGAACAGGATAACTATTGAATGGTAGCAAGAAAAGTACGTAGCTGCTTTATACTTAACTTTAATGATCCTTGTGATACATCTCTCTTGACTATACAAATGCGACTCGTAAGATACATGCACTGTTACAATTGGCGCCTTGCTAGTTCGTAGCCATGGACTTAGGAGAAGGCTATTCAAACTGTCTCTCGGCAAATGAGAGGAAGGCTTCGTCCGTATTGTCGCTAGCAATGTCGTCCGTACAACTGGGGCGAGTGCTCGTCCGTGTCTCGAGACCTGCCTTGTGGTGGCGCTCGGTCTGCGATCACACAGTGGCGACGCGCGGGTCCGACATGTACTAAATGGACCGCGGCCGATTTAAACTACCACCTAGCAAGTGTGGTGTCTGGCGGTGACACCACAATAACAATCTAACTTTGGCCGTGTTTTAATTTATTGCACTTTATTACTGTTGAGACACACACCTGGTAAGCCTACTGCACGGTTTACCGGTTGTATACTTTTTATTCCATGTTGTTGTTGTTGTGGTCTTCAGTCCTGAGACTGGTTTGATGCAGCTCTCCATGCTACTCTATCCTGTGCAAGCTTCTTCATCTCCCAGTACCTACTGCAACCTACATCCTTCTGAATCTGCTTGGTGTATTCATCTCTTGGTCTCCCTCTACGACTTTTACCCTCCACGCTGCCCTCCAATACTAAATTGGTGATCCCTCGATGCCTCAGAACATGTCCTACCAATCGATCCCTTCTTCTAGTCAAGTTGTACCACAAACTCCTCCCCAATCCTATTCAGTACCTCATTAGTTACGTGATCTACCTATCTAATCTTCAGCATTCTTCTGTAGCACCACATTTCGAAAGCTTCTATTCTCGTCTTGTCCAAACTATTTATTGTCCATTTTTCACTTCCATACATGGCTACACTCCATACAAATACTTTCAGAAACGACTTCCAGACACTTAAATCTATACTCGATGTTAACAAATTCCTCTTCTTCAGAAACGCTTTTCATGCCATTGCCAGTCTACATTTTATATCCTCTCTACTTCGACCATCATCAGTTATTTTGCTCCCCAAATAGCAAAACTCATTTACTGCTTTAAGTGTCTCATTTCCTAATCTAATACCCTCAGCACCACCCGATTTAATTCGACTACATTCCATTATCCTCGCTTTGCTTTTGTTGATGTTCATCTTATACCCTCCTTTCAAGACACTGTCCATTCCGTTCAACCGCTCTTCCAAGTCCTTTGCTGTCTCTGACAGAATTACAATGTCATCCGCGAACCTCAACGTTTTTATTTCTTCTCTATGGATTTTAATTCCTACTCCGAATTTTTCTTTTGTTTCCTTCACTGCTTGCTCAATATACAGATTGAATAATATCGGGGAGAGGCTACAACCCTGTGTCACTCCCTTCCCAACCACTGCTTCCCTTTCATGTCCCTCGACTGTTATAACTGCCATCTGATTTCTGTACAAATTGTAAATAGCCTTTCGCTCCCTATCTTTTACTCCTGCCACCTTCAGAATTTGAAGGAGTATTGCAGTCAACATTGTCAAAAGCTTTGTCTAAGTCTACAAATGCTAGAAATGTACGTTTGCCTTTCCTAGATCTTTCTTCTAAGGTAAGTCGTAGGGTCAGTATTGCGTCACGTGTTCCAACATTTCTGCGGAATCCAAACTGATCTTCCCGGAGGTCGGCTTCTACTAGTTTTTCCATTCGTCTGTAAAGAATTCGCGTTAGTATTTTGCAGCTCAGCTGTGACTTATTAAACTGATAGTTCGGTAATTTTCACATGTGTCAACACCTGCTTTCTTTGGGATTGGAATTATTATATTCTTCTTGAAGCCTGAGGGTATTTCGCCTGTCTCATACAGTTTGCTCGCCAGATGGTACAGTTTTGTCAGGACTGGCTCCCCCAAGGCTGTCAGTAGTTCTCATGGAATGTTGTCTACTCCCGAGGCCTTGTTTCGACTCAGGTCTTTCAGTGCTCTGTCAAACTCTTCACGCAGTACCGTATCTCCCATTTCATCTTCATCTACATCCTCTTCCGTTTCCATAATATTGTCCGCAAGTACATCGCCCTTGTATAGACCCTCTATATACTCCTTCCACCTTTATTCCATATCGCACAATAATATGTTTGAAGAATGTAAGCATACAGTACCGACATCTGGCGAGCTTGCGACGCAAACGGCACTTTGTTTTGAGCAGTAGCGCTGTTAGCAAAATGACTTTTACATGCGATGTTTCATTTATGTGAGACAATGCAGAACTGATTTTGTGTTTATTTTTTGACAACGCCACTATGACTCCATTATAACAGGGCAAGTTTTTAAAACATATGCCTCGTCATATTTAAAGCACGTAATTTTCACAGGTACATCAGTAATACTTTTCATTATGGCTTATTTTATTGTTTTAAGCTGTAGAGAATTAACTAGTTGTGTTTTTCCCATGTTCTGCTGCAGATCTGAAAATGGTCATTGCTGACGAACAGGTAGTCTGAGGACCTAAAAGTTTGTGATCAGACAGAAATATAGAAATTTTTTCTACAATTTCTGTCTCACTATTCGTTTCGCGATCACGTCGCAGCTTGTGGACACAGTTAATATATCAAGTTTTTGTACTGTACGTGTACTTCTCTGAGCAGTGTAAAATAATTTTATATGATTGTTCAAATATTGTAATTTTTCTTTGTTTATGTTTTTATGTTTGTACAAAGCTGTTGGGAGCATGACTCAACAAACCAAAGCAATTAGCCGCGAACACTTCGCGCCTAAACAACCGAAAGTAATCTATATCCAAAATGCCGTCAACGCCAATGTAAATCTGTCTTTCCGAGTGTTAAGACTGACAACGGATTTGCCCATGGAAGTGATGGCGATGACAACGGGGAATCAATGTCTAAGTCTATCCAGGATTAATGAATTTACTTACGAAGGATCGGTGCTTGACTGAGAAAATTTTGCCAAGACTAATGCAAACGAAAGGCGACCCAAATCCGCTAATGAAATTTTCGGGATTGATTTATCGACGTACCACATTTAAGTGAGTACCATTGCAGGATCAGAGGTTAATAGCTCACTGCAAATACGAGATGCTGGTATGCTAACGACCAGTGTAAGCGCCAGAATGTCGAGTGCAAGCATGCATTGTGTTGTGCAGGAGACGGATGTCAGTCTGTGGGATGGAGTTCCGTGCCTTTGGCACTCGGTCGGTCAATGCGGTGTCAGTTAATTTTGACTGAACAGCGCTGAAGCCGTCTTCCGATGACGTCCCATATGTGCTCGGTTGAGACAGAGCTGCCGATCGAGCAGGCCTAGGAAACGTGTCGACGCTGGTGCATGTTGAGTTACAACGGCGGTATGTGGGCGAGCGTTATCCGGTTGGAAAAAAAAAAAACATGGCATGCTCTTCATCAACTGCAGCACAACCAACAGGTCGTATCACTAGGTTGATGCACAAATTTGCAGTCAGAGTGCGTGTGACAGCGACGAGAGCGTTCCTGCTGTCATGGGAAATGGGACCCCAGTCTGTAAGTCCAGGTATAATTTCTGCGTGTATAGCACGCGAACAGGCCCTCGGGGGCCACCTCCGAACCAACACAGGGCTATCACTGGTACCGAGACAGATCCAGCTTTCATCAGGAAACACAACAGACCTCCAGCATGCACTCCAATGAGCTGATGCTTGACACTACAGACGTTGCAAACTGCGCTGGCTCGGAGCTGTCCTTGAAGTAACCGATTTGTAACACTTCGTTGTGTCGCTATGGTACCATCTGGTTCTCAAGCTGCTGCTGTGGATGCAGTACGATGCGCCAGAGCCATACGCCGAACATGATTGTCTTCCCTCTCGGTACTGTCTCCTTATCTTGCGACCGTACATTCTCGATACCACCGCTGCCAGAAATCATGCACATTACTGTCTTACTGCAATATCGCAGATGGAACATCTAGTTTTCCTAGCACTATTACACGACCTCCTCCAAATTCAGTGAGGTGTTGATAATGGCGTCTTTGTCGCCTTAAATGCATTCTTGCCTGACGCCAACTCATCACGTTCAGTCTCTAAGGTTAAGAACGCTCACAACCGTTACAAAGTGTATTTAAAGTAGTAGTAGTAGTTGTTGTTCTTTTAAAAGAGGGGGGGGAGGGACAAAACTACGACGTCGTTGGTCAATTGTTACTAATAAAACAATGCCGTACGTGTGAGAATAAAACGGACGAGACATACAACATAAAACGGAAAGAAAGGAAAAACCACAAGAACGAAGGAAAGGCAACGAACCATAAAGGTACAAAAGAGGACAACAAAACAACAGAGAGACGCTAGAAACAAAAGAGAGTAAAACAAGAAACCAGATTACAGTGGCTGCCCGACGAGAATAAAAAGGAGAAGCCAGCCATTCTGCAACACATTAAAACTTCCACCCCAAAAACACTAGGGTGGAGGACACAGACGGACAAAGGACATGCGCTAAAACCTACATAGAAGTATAAAACTCACTCTCACGGATAAAACCTAAAACTAAAGCTGCTGTCGAGGTATTGTTGCCCAACACCGAAGGAAGGGTGCTGGGAAAGTTAAAAGTCTGCCGCAGAGCGGCTAAAAGTGGGCAGTCCAGTAAGAGGTGGACGACTGTCATTTGGGAGCCACAGTTACACTGAGGTGGGTCCTCGCGGCGGAGTAGGTAACCATGCGTTAGCTACGTATGGCCAATGCGAGCCGGCAGAGGACAACTGATTCCCTGCGAGAGGACTAAATGGAAGACTTCCACGCATTCATCGTATCCTTAATGATACGCAGCTTGTTGTGCGTACTGTTATGCCATTCCGTCTCCCAAGGCCTGAAAACCCTGCGGCGTAAGACAGAACGCAGGTCAGTTTCGGAATTACCCATCTCCAGAAGCAGTTTCCGTGTAGCCTGTTTGCCTAGCCCGTCGGCAACTTCGTAGTCTTGGATTCCGACGTGTCCACGGGTCCACACAAACACCACTGAACGACGGGATCATTGCAGGGCATAGATGGACTCCTGGATGGACGCAACCAGAAGAATGGCGAGGGTAGCACTGGTCGATAGCTTGTAGGCTGCTCAATGAATCAGTACACAGCAGTAATGACGCGCCACGGCATGAGCGGATGTGCTCAAGAGTACGAAATATGGCCACCAGCTCTGCAGTGAAAACACTGCAACCAACTGGCAAGGAGTGTTGCTCAGTGTGTCCTCCATGAACATATGCGAAGCCTATGTGACCATCAGCCACCGACCCGTCGGTGTAAACCACTTCAGAGCCCCGAAACACGTCAAGAATCGAGTGGAAGTGACAGCGGAGGGCCACAGGGTTAACGGAGTCCTTAGGGCCACGTGAAACGTCCAGACGAAGCTGCTGCAGCCGAAGCGTACACCATGGAGGCGTACGTGATCGTACCGCAAGTAGAGGTGGTAAAGGTTCCAGTTCGGAGAGGAGGGACCGCACGCTAACTGCAATCGTTAACCCCGACCTGGGCCGCCGATGCGGGAGATGGACTGCCGCGGGCGGGAAAAGGAGACGGTAATTCGGATGCTCAGGAGAACTACGAATGTTTGCAACGTAACAGGCGAGCAGTTGTGCACATCTGATCTACAGTGGAGGGACCCCAGCCTCCACTAGTACGCTGGTCACCGGACTCGTCCTAAAAGCTCCTGTCGCTAGTCAAATGCCGCAGTGGTGCACACGATCGAGTAAATGCAACGCCGAGGGAGCTGCAGAAACATACACCACACTCCCATAGCCAATTTGTGACTAGGCAAGGGCTTTGTAGAGCCGCAGCAGTATAGAGTGATCTGCACCACAATTGGTGTTGCTCAGGCAATGGATGGCACTGAGGTACTGTCAGCACTTCCGCATAAGCTGACGACGATGAGGTCAGCTCAATCGAGCGTCGAAAACCAGTCCTAAGAATGTCTCCACTACAGTGAGTGGATCGTCATGAAGGTAAAGTTCTGGGGCCAGCTGGACCGGTACGACGCCGTCAGAAGTGGATGACACACGAATTTGCAGATGAAAACTGGAAGCCGTGGGCTAGAGCCCATGACTGCGCCTTGTGGATGGCTCCCTGTAGGCGACGCTCAGCAACACCAGTACTGGAGCAGCAGTGCGAAATGCAAAAGTCGTCTGCATACAGAGAAGGTGAGACTGAGGGCCCGACAGCTGCTCCTAGACCGTTAATGGCCACTAAAAACAGAGACACTCAATACAGAGCCCTGCGGGACTCCATTCTCCTGGACATGGATAGAACTATGGGAGGCACCAACTTGGACACGGAAAGTACGGAGCAACCGAAAGTTTTGGATAAAAATCGGGAGCAGGTCGCGGAGACCCCACTCGTACTATGATGTCATCAGGTCGTGTCGTATGCTTTACGTAAGTCAAAAAAGACGGCAACCAAGTGTCGCCGTCTGGAAAAGGCTGTTCGGATGGCGGACCCGAGGGGCCCAAGATTATCAGTGGCACAGCGACCCTGGCAGAAGCCGTCCTGACATCGAGCCAGTAGGCCACGCGACTCCAGGACCCAACCCAACCGCCGACACACCATACATTCCAGCAGCTTATAAAGAACGTTGGTGAGGCTGATGGGCAGACAGCTATCCACATCAAGAGCGTTTTTACCGGAATATTGGTGCTCCCCTGCCATTGCGATGGAAAGATGACTTCGCGCCAGATCCGGTTGAAGACGAGGAGATGTCGTTTGTAGTCAGATGAGAAATGTTTAATCATATGGCTGTGGATCGAATCAGGCCCAGGAGCTGTGTCGGGGCAATGAGCAAGGGCACTGAGGAGCTCCCACTCTGTAAATGTGGCATGTAGTGAATGAGACGACGTTCCCTTCCAGCCGACATTCGAGAGTGCTAAAAGCTGGGGGGAGGGGGGGGGGGGGGTAATTCTCCGATGCAGAGGCTCCAGCATAGCTCTCAGCGTAGCGCTCAGCAATCGCATTTGAGTCGGTAGATAACACGCCATTTATTTTAACACCAGGAACACCTGCTGGGGCCTGGTACCCGAAAAGACTTTTGATCTTTGCCCAGTCTTGGGAAGGTGACGTACCGCACCCAATGGTCCAGACGTATCTCTCCGAACACTCCTGCTTCCGTCGTTTGGTAAGTTGGCGAATGCGGTCACGGAGCCGTTTAAACGCTATGAGGTGCTCCAGGGGAGGGTGCCGCTTATGCCACTGTAGAGCTCGCCGACGTTCCTTAATTGTTTCAGCGACTTCCGGCGACCACTAAGGGACTGCCTTACGTCTCGGGCACTTTAAAGAGAGAGGGATCGCGTTTTCTGCCGCAGAAACAATTGTTGTAGTCACCTGCTCAATCATCACATCGATGTTACCGTGTGGGGGAGATTCAACAGTGACAGCAGAGGTGAAGGCTTCCCAGTCTGCCTTGTTTAAAGCCCATCTGGGCAGGCGTCCGTGGGCCTGACGCCGGGGCAGTGAAAGGAAGATGGGGAAGTGGTCACTACCACACAGATCGTCATATGCTCTGCAGTGGATAGATGGGAAAAGTCCTGGGCTGCAAATTGATGAATCAATGGCTGAGTATCTACCTCAAGCCACAGTGAAATGTGGCGGCGGCCCCAGAATTTAAGAGGCAGAGGTCAAACTGAGACAGTAAAGTTTCGACATCTCTGCCTCGGCCAGTAAGCAGTGCCACCCCAGAAGTGGTTATGTACGTTAAAATCACCCATCTAGAGGAAGCTATACAGTGCAGACAGTTATTTCCTGCGTCGTCCTTATTTTGACAGCCGCAGCTTCTAGAGGGGTTTGAAGGGGCACAGTGTCACTACAGACAGTTTAGGACATAAACGCAAACTCCACCTAACACTCTATTATTGTCGCTACGGTTCCTGTAATATCACTTATAGCCGCGCACGGCAGGGGTCCGCATTGCCGGGAACCAGGTTTCCTGGAGGGCAATGCAGATAGCAGGTGTAAAGCTTTACAGTTGCCGTTGGAGGATGACATCGTGAGACTAGGAAGACACAGAACATTCAATGAGACAGTTTACGCCTCAGAGTCACCTGCTGCCACCGACTTATTGCCTGAGCAGTCTATATCTATTATGTGTGAGGGTCTGGCGAGATCTAGGTCCTCAGAGGTCGCCAAAATCTCCACCCTATCCTCAGACGCAGAGGTTGGAGGTAGCGATGATGTGGGTGCCACAGCAATTTCCTTGGTCTTAGGCGGTTTTCTTTCTGGATTTCTCTCGCTGCTCCTTGGGTTTCCCTGGTTGGGAGGACTTCATTGGCTCAGTCTCTGGGACTGAGGATGAGCGTGAAGCCCTGCGATCAGCTGCTTTTGGGCTCTTCAGTCACTGGCAGGTGTCATTTTTCCCACTATCAGAAACCTTGGAAGGGAGTGACCCAAGGGACCCCTTCCTAGCGAGGGAAGCCGAAGGCGACTTACACTTCTCCAGCTTAGAAATGGGGACGGATGTCCCCGACGATTGTGGGCTGTTGCTCCCGAAGTAGGTGGTGCAGGAGCAACAGGGAGGATCCTGCCGCTAAGCAAGATTTTAAATCTCCAGTTAAATGAATGACCCATGTCACATTCTGAAGACACCGTTGCAATCCTTTAGTGTTAACATGTTTGTGACCTTTATGCAGGAGTAAATTATTCCTAGTATAAATGTTCCTTGTTCATAAAAGCTATAGATAAAATTAAGACTTGACTAATAGCAACTGAGCTGAAGCTCTACAGTAGCCACTTTCCCTCTTGCAAGGTTACGCAACGACTTCGGGATCACAGATTTACGCCAAATTTTGTATACCTTTAGCAGGCCATTAAAATAACAATGCACAAGTAGTAACGTGCACTACTCTGACAATTCCGAGAAGTTTTACGCGTCTATTATGTAACTTATTTATTGTGAGCGGGCGCCGGAAGTTTGGATTCGTGGCGGTCAAATGGTTTGCGTTCGAGCTTTGTAAGACAAATGTGTGAGAGTCAAAGGTTCGACTTCCCACTCAGACCTGATTTGTAATCTATATTTCTTTTTCACCACTGATCATATTAATTTATGCGGCATTTGAGAGTTAATATAAAATTAATAAAAAAGACGTGTACCTGCATCAATTTTTAGTGAATTTCATGTTATTTGATTATTTTCTAGTTAAAATTATATTTGATTATTAGAACAAACATATTTATAACTATCGGCAAGTAAATGAAGAAACGCAAAGAGTTTTCCTGAAAACGTATGGCTGTCATATTTGCGAAATCCCTTACACATTCCATCTGGTAAGGTCGGCGGATTACTTTGCAACTCGGCGCTGCGAGGTGCAGACACTGAGCCAGGGTCCCTTGTGGCAGTTAACTTGAGTAGCGGTGAGACGCTGCGAATGTAGCAAGAACGAATAGCGTAGGTGCAAATTAAAGTATGAGCGGGAGTCGAGCCTTCGCCTCATACACGTTCGTCTCAAGCTCGAACGCTAAAACAGCAAACACTCTTAACGTCCGGCGCCTGCACATACACCAGTTACATAACAGACGCGTAGAACTTCTCTTGCGATTTTCTCGGAACTGCCAGAGTAGTGCATCGTACTACTTGCACAATATCTGTATCCATACTCCGCAAGCCACCTGACGGTGTGTGGCAGAGGGTACCTTGAGTACCTTCTATTCCAGTCTCGCATTGTTCGTGGAAAGAAGTATTGTCGGTATGCCTCTGTGTGGGCTCTAATCTCTCTGATTTTATCCTCATGGTCTCTTCGCGAGATATACGTAGGAGGGAGCAATTTACTGCTTGACTCCTCGAAAGCCCGTACAGAGCTACTGAGCGTCTCTCCTGCAGAGTCTTCCACTGGAGTTTATCATCTCCGTAACGAAGCGCGCTGCTCTCCGTTGGATCTTCTCTATCTCTTCTATAAACCCTGTCTGGTACGGATCCCACACTGCTGAGCAGTATTCAAGCAGTGGGCGAACAAGCGTACTGTAACCTACTTCCTTTGTTTTCGGATTGCATTTCCTTGGGATTCTTCCAATGAATCTCTGTCTGGCATCTGATCTACCGACGATTAATTTTATACGGCCATTCCATTTTAAATAACTCCTAATGCGTACTCCCAGATAATTTATGGAATTAATTGCTTCCAGTTGCTGACATGCTATTTTGTGGCTAAATGGTACGGGATCCATGTTTCTATGTATTCGCAGCACATTACACTTGTCTACATTGAGATTCAATTGCCATTCCCTGCACCATGCGACAATTCGCTGCAGATCCTCCTGCAATTCAGTACAATTTTCCATTTTTACAATCTCTCGATATACCAAAGCATCATCCGCAAAAAGCCTCAGCGAACTTCCGATGTTATCCACAAGGCCATTTATATATATTGTGAATAGCAACGGTCCTACGACACTCCCCTGCAGCACACCTGAAATCACTCTTAGTTCCGAAGACTTCTCTCCATTGAGAATGACATGCTGCGTTCTGTTATCTAGGAACTCTTCAATCCAATCACACAATTGGTCTGATAGTCCATATGCTCTTACTTTGTTCATTAAAAGACTTCGGGGAACTGTATCGAACGCCTTGCGGAAGTCAAGGAACACGGAATCTACCTGTAAACCCGTGTCTATGGTTCTCTGAGTCTCTTGGACGAATAGCGCGAGCTGGGTTTCACACGACCGTCTTTTTCGAAACCCATGCTGATTCCTACAGAGTAGATTTCTAGTCTCCAGAAAAGTCATTATACTCGAACATAATACGTGTTCCAAAATTCTACAACTGATCGACGTTAGAGATATAGGTCTACAGTTCTGCACATCTGTTTGACGTCCCTTCTTGAAAACGGGGATGACCTGTGCCCTTTTCCAATCCTTTGGAACGCTACGCTCTTCTAGAGACGTACGATACACCGCTGCGAGAAGGGGGGCAAGTTCCTTCGCGTACTCTGTGTAAAATCGAACTGGTATCCCATCAGGTCGAGCGGCCTTTCCTCTTTTGAGCGATTTTAATTGTTTCTCTATCCCTATGTCGTCTATTTCGATATCTACCATTTTGTCGTATGTGCGACAATCTAGAGAAGGAACTACAGTATGTAGTTTAATGGTCTGCTAAAATGTTGGAAGTCCGAAGTAAATCCGTGAGCCCAACGTCGTGGCCTGCCCTCGTTTGTTCTAGCGACTGACTGACTGACGACTCTCTCTCCCCTCCAGACACACTGAAGTAACAGTATGGATGAAGGAAACACTTTCGAGAACTACCTTGGCAGTAACCAGCAACGAGAATCCACCGTCCATCGGTTAGCAGTCGAGCCGAGCACACACGCCTTCGAATTCTGGAGAGTCTGTACAGTCATGCAAAATAGAGCCACCAGGAAACCCTTGAAACAATGGAAACGAGACAATCTAAAAAGTCAAAGTTAACAGTTCTAATCTACGAATTAATAAGTATCACTTTGACAAGTCATCAAACAAATTGTACTTCAAACTGGGAAATTAAAACTAACTCAAGATGAGATTGAGAAACCTCAATCAGATTCAAACACGGACTCTGAGAACTGCAGAATGTACAAAGAGAAATCTGGACGAATGACCAGAACAAATTTAGTGTTTGTCGGCGCTGCATTCTGTGTTCACAAACAACACATTCAGCTCCTTTTCACGCAGGCCCTCTGCTCTAACATACAAATGCGCAAACGGAAAGTAACCATTGACAATGCCTACGCAACCACGATCGAAGACAACCGAAGAAATCTTGGAAAACTAGACATCTTCTGGGACAAGTTAGAGAGCTTATTACGAAGAAGCCCAACTGGCAATGTCAGAATTCTAATGGGCGATTCAACGCTCAAATTGCAAAGGAACGGCAGTATGGTTTCCAACTACTCCACCCACTACATCATAAATAAAAATGGCTAAGACTTAGTGATGTGTGTGATGATTTAAAACTTGCGTCTACTTCTTTCTAAAGATTTCCTAGGCGATCTCCATGAGATGATCTTTGCGAATTTCAACTGGACAGTATCGAAACGAAGTATTAGGGACATTATAAACGTAGAAGTGAAGAAAGGCGCCAATTTTCACTGATCACTTCCTGAACCACTTAAGGCTAGACTTTCAGCCTCAGAATAGCTTTCAAGAATCGATCGTGGAAAGCTAAGAAAGTAAAGGTATTTTGAAACTTGTTACAACTAAGAAAAATAGACGTGGTGGATATTCGGAAAAATTCGGCACATACTGCAACAGGGTCATTACGAGTGTGGCCTAACCACTCATGATGGTCTGAGAACTGTAGTAAGGCAGAGCAATGGCATATAAAGCAGACACAGCAAATGATAAAACCTTCAGAGTACTAAGAAGCGGAGAAACATACTACAAAAACGCCCGAACCAAAGTCGTTGAATAAAATCAAGACCATTCACTCAGAATTCAGAAGAGAGAACAGGAACCTCCAGGCATCATATAAATGGCGGTCAACCACCAAATGTTTCAAATGGCTCTGAGCACTATGGGACTTAACTTCTGTGGTCATCAGTCCCCTAGAACTTAGAACTACTTAAACCTAACTAACCTAAGGACACCACACACATCCATGCCCGAGGCAGGATTCGAACCTGCGACCGTAGCGGTCAACCACCAAGTTTGAACTTAAAGAGACGTGAACAACGAAGAAAACAGAGATCCTGGCCAAGTACTTTGAGAAACCGCTTAACTATGATGAACCTAAAGGAAGCTGGTCGAGCATAGTTCCAAGGCAAAGAAGCACGATTTAGCACTTCCTACCACGCTAGAAAAGTGAAGCCAACTTCGCCATATTGGTGTGCCCATAACATTTGGTGTCGAGTGAGTATTCATACTGTATTTCAGTGATACTGTATACCGTATCAAAGTACATACTCAGAAATGACTGAGCATTAGAATATGACAGCTAAGAGGCCAATTGTAACGCAGTGTTTAACCGAGAAACTCACTTCCTATGTTCAGCAAGATTGGTGCCCCCTGGTTTCAGTCTATGTCTGTGCTCGGCACAGGTAGTGCTGTCTGCCTTTATTCGAACCTTCTTGCTTCCTACTCCAGATTAATTTAGCACAGGGGCAGAACTAAAGAAATTAGCTACTTGGGAAGACTATCACAATGAATACGATAAATTAAGGAGAAGTCACCCATTAATACCCTAAGTTTGAGACGGAAAAGAACTGCGAAACTGGAATAATACTTGTAAAAAAAAGCACTGACTCGCTCTGTGTACACAAAGGGAGATATAACTGAAGTCATTAATTATCATATTTCAATCATACTTCAAACTTACAAAATACTCCAAAGCACAGAAGGTTAAGCTGCTGGAGCAAGTAGATAACCACGCTGGCAAATGTCACATTTTCTGAGTACAGCAGATACGGAGTGCGGGAAGCGTATGGATATGACAGTGGTCTCACTTGACTGAAAGAGAAACCGTCATGATTTGGTCCACTGGGGATTTTCGTTGGACTTCTCGGTAGAATTTGGAGTCGGCTCTCGAACGGCGGTAATATCTAGCAAACTAACTCAGACACATTTAAAAGCACCTCTCCAAAAACAATGTAATTAAACAGACGCGACAGCATGATGGGCTGTCCCCAGTTATCTTTAATTGCATGTTAGAGGGGTCATCTGAGTATGGGAAAAATGAATTAGCCGGGAAAAGGTTTCTGAAAAATGTTCACATCGGTAGTGTAAAGAACGTTGTAACAAGTCAACTGCCTTGCATTCGCCTGTGATCTGACAGTCTTAAGCAGGAAGAGTTTGTCTCCAAATTTCTTTCGAAAAAAAGAAAATAACCAACTCCGAACTCCATCTTACCACCTAATGATAAAGCGTGGTGAAACAAAGAAGGTGAAAAAGTAAGTAAAGATGAAAGCAAGTGAAAAAGAAGCCGATAGCCGGAAAGATAAGATGGCTACTGGTTTTCGTAGAACGCATGTCCTATACAAGAAAAAGAGTGTCTCGTTGAGTTAAGCTTCAAGCTTTGTGACACCGTGATCAAAATGGAATGTCTGTATGCAAGTGAATGTCTCAGAATGGCAGGAAAGGTTGAACTGCAGCAAGGCGAGATCCTTCAGAAATAATGGGTCCTAACATAACAGACTAAGAGGACGATAGGAGCTATCTATACAGGGATAATTAACAGATGGTGTAGTTAATAAGAAACGACGGCCAAAGTTTTACACACATTTGGTTGCAGTGGGCAACAGGCCTACAGAATCCGATAAATGGATTAAGATGGTAAGGAAGAGAGGCGAGAACATTAGGCAGCATCAGGAAGACATCTTCACCGATTACAGCACACATCATACACAACTTCGACGGCTTACGCAACGAGCAAGAGCAGGAACAGGAAAGCGGCTGGACGGAAGAAAGAAAGAAGGTAGGCGGCGCGAGAAAGAATGCAACGCGTTTGGGTTGCAAAATGTGCTGGAATGTGACACTGGACAAGCCCACCCCCTCAAAATCTTGATTGTGTGGCATATGTAGGGTAGCCCGATGGCAAGGTTGTGGGAACAAATTAATCTGTTGGATGTCCTTACATTTACGTTCGAGTCATATTTAACGCACTTTTCATCATAAAAACTGACTGCAAGATATAATCAGAAAGTATTAAATAATGGTCGTCTCCGACGGGTATTTTCTTTTCTTTGCATATGATATACATACATCAAAGCAGGGGACGGGACGAGGCGAGGGTCGAATGCCTAACTTTCGTCAAGAAAAGCCCATATTTCTTGTAGTTCCTAATGGCGCAAAAACGAGGGCCTAGAAAATCTGTCTACACAGCAGCTACAGCTTTCTGGCACAAAAAGCAGCAAGTATTTATATTGGCTTAATTACTGCCAAGTAAGCTCTACAATCAATTTAAAAGCAAAGAACTACTGTGAGTAATATTTCGGATCAGAATCAACGCTGTTTTATAGCTTAGCGTGTAACTTACACACCTAGTTACATTTGGTGGAAGCTTATTTTCAGTTATATCATCTATACACCAATCGCAGCATTTTGTTATCATAATATTTCTATAAACCTATTAAGTTGGTCGTAAAGCATTGGTTAAAGACAATAAAATCGCACTCCGTTTTCTGATGCGTAGCTCGATCGATACGCAATACCTCTGTCCGCATTGGCATCAACCAACACACATGGTTTAGAGGACAGCTAGTAATACGCACTGTTTAAAAGGTTGTACGTCTGTCGATATATTTTTGCTTCTGTTGTTTTTAAAACGCGGACATCTTTTCAGTTCGTCTTCTTCAAGAAAGTTTTCGAAGAGAAACTTGAATGAGTTTCAATTAGACCTAAATAACTTTGGTCACTCGTTTGCTTACTGGAATACCAGTTAACGACATTTTGTTGAAAAACCAGTAAAAACCACGCATTTTTAAAAATATTACCGCCATGAATGTATTTTAGTATAGAAAATACGAGGTTACTGATATGTTTTGTGCTGCTGAACTGTCCGAATTTTGCGAAAAGTATTATCATGATTTCTTAGTAACACATGGCTGCAGATTACTTGATACCGAAAATAACTTGTGTGTTTAAATGTTCGTATTTGCATTATCAGCTGCCAAGGAACAAGGTTTTCAAATAATGCTGTAGTAGCCGTTTCAATAGTGAGCGTTACCTAGCAACGATGCACGTAATTTTATGGTGTAGGAAGTTTGGAGGTAGATTATCCCTACATTTATATCTAAGAAAAACTGTGCGAAGAAGGAAATTATCTCTCGTAAGAATACACATCTTCGTTAAATTTAAGCTTTCGATTCAACAAAACAGACAAAAAGAATGGAAACGAAAATAGTTAACGTGGCGCTGTGATGCTCACCATCTGGTCCGTATATCATTAAAACAAAAAAGAACAGAGACAAATGGCTAATTCTTGAATTTCGAAATCATTCCATTAATTACGCAGGTCCCGAATTTTAAGTATGATACTTCGAAGTTTAAAAATATAATCTGGTTCAGCCTCCGCTCCGAGTGAAATCACGGTTATGGTCACTGACTACTGTATAAAGTAGCCCTACGCCTAGGTCAGGTTGCAAGATAACAATCTGGTTGAAAGTTGGCGAAGCCAACAAACTTAAAAGTGAAATTAAGGTCGTTGTAACTGACTGATCCGTAGCTTACCCTCATTAAACGCCTTGTTTTCTTACCTTTTCAAAATAAAAGATTAACTGGGGAATAAAAATGGAAAAGTGTAATTCGAAAACATATAAGTCTCCGACAAATAGTGCGATGCTCATTATGGATATAATTAAAGCTGATAAACTAAGAAAAATAAAACAGGGTGGGGGAGACAGACGGTATTTTTTACCGGCTTAACCAATATTGTGAGCTGCACAATGAGCACGAAACAAAATAAATGTCAAAATCGTCACTTAAGGGCCCAATTTATTACGCTATTGTTTCCGATCTTAATATGAAAGGTTTAGTTATATAAATACAGTAAAGTGTATTTAAAATTTTTCATGGCGTTTTTCAATCAATGAAAAGTCATACATACCTTCATATTATTTTCGACCAGGTATTCCGAAGTACATAACGTGTAGACAATATATGCTCGTAGCACTTCCCATGTGGTTTTACTCTTGAACGATGCCTCTGGATCTTCAAAAGCGAGGTCCAATGGATCTTTCGGATATTGGCTTTCTGATTTCTGGACATCGGTGTCAAAACCAATTGCACTCGCAGCGTGCGTAGATTTGAATTTTGGTGTTTCAAGTGAATGTGCTGGTATAGACAACCGAACTAACGAGGAATTACCATTGCCGTTGTGGAGCGTTTTCCGTAACTTTCGCGACAAGCTACATAGTATTACAGATCTCAGAAAAGCCATCCCTCGAGATAATACTATATGAGAGCTATGCCTTTAACAGCCTTAGCTAGCGGGCGATATTTGTTTACGTTTAAACCTTCCGGGCGCGCGCCTGAATCACACTTTATCTCACTCCTCGGCGCGATCCACACACTTCTATTGACTTCATCCACTGGCGCAAAGGTTAAGACTGAAAGATACCATACCTCTGTGTCGTCACATCGTATGAGAATTTTATGTGTAGACGCCCACATATCCATTCACCTTCAGGTTTTTGTAACGTCTGATAAATAAATTATTCGCTTGCTTCCAGATAAAAACTACTGAATGTTGTGGTTGAAATATTCGTTATACTGTTTACTTTTCAGTATTCATAATAAAGCCGTAAAACAATTTAGTTTTGGTATCGAAAATTCTCATAACGTCAGTCTCCATTGTGATTGGTGGATCTAGGAGGTGTGTCCCTGTAGCCATTGCTATTGGCTAAAAGCAGCCTTGAAGTGACGTAACGGTGATAATGAAGTTAAACATCCGTAGTATCGTAGTCACGAAGAGAAAAAAATAATGGATAGGAGATGTCTGTTGTCGAAGGTTGTAGTACGTAAAATGTAAATGTCAATGAAAAAGATACGCTTTTTCAATTAGTACTGCAAGTCATGCTGTTAAACGTTTATGTTCGACGAAGTAAACCTAAGAAGACATTAGCTGTTTTTCTTCTAAATCATTAGCGCAAAAGTCCACACATGGAGCCGATATGTATGATTATTTATTTAAAGAAGAAAATTTGGTTTAAGTGTTGTATTTACGAAGACTGTTTATGTGGTTTGTCAGGGAAACTCGATGAAGTTGTAAATAAACACCACGACGGTATCACTGATACATTATGGGATGGAACCTCGACATGTGCATTTAAAATAAAGTCATTACATGTAAATAGTTTTGGTGAAGATATTCAGGCTTGTAATGTTAGCGATGAAAAGATCCAAAGAGTCAACACCATTAAGTTGAAACTGGATGGCTATGTTTTATCGGCACTGACAGCTTCATTAATCTACTCAAAAATTTATAGAAAGAAATTCACAGAGAAGTGCGGTGTATACTTAGAGGATAGACTGAAGCAATCCCATGTGAAGAGTCCACTATGCGTTATAGTGAACCTCATACCAGCGAAGCGAGAGTTACTTGATTACCGGTGGTAAGAACACGCTCGTTGCGAAAATCCAAGCGAAAAAATATGTAAATAATTACATTTTAACAGGTTAATGTATTTTATGTCCCGTATATAGGAATGACAGAATGATCACACTTGCGACAGAGAGGAGGGAACTTGAGAATGCAATGTATTGGTTATCAACATTAGGCGGTGCCTTCTCAGCCTTGGGTGATGAATTTCAGCACTGTGTAAGTACTGATACAGGTTTGTAAACGATGCAGTCCAGTAGTTTGACAGGTTGACGGTGGTTGGAACATAGCAACTCTGAAGAAACTTCCCATACTAACTTTCTATTGTTCGGCTGTTATTATCTTTGCGGCTATGTATTTTCACTTACTAAGTGTGATAGTAATATGGACTTCATGAACTTTAGTGTAAGATTTATGTAACTGTGTTTGATGTGTAGCCTAACAGCATAGCATGGATGAGCTTATAGGCTGTTGTTGTTGTGACTTACATTACTAAAAGCGAAAGAAAGGTAATGCAGTGTTAGCATACAAACTTCAAATATTGAATAGTGTCCAATGGGACAAAAGCTTCACATATTCGTTGTATAGATGGATGCCAGTCAGCCAATGAAAATTTCTCCTAATGTTCAGAGTAGGCTTTTGACACCGTGCTTATTTAGTAATCTTACTTGTGAAGCCTTGTGTATTCATTCATTACTTGCAACAAAAGAATACCATAGATCCATCTCATTAGTTACACCTGCAGTTTGTCAGAATATTTGGACTCGTGGATGTAAATTCTATTTAGCACTTATGTTACAAAACATAGCTGAGTAGTGTAAGGGGATGAGCAGTGGCTACCTCCCACCCCAATCCCTACCACTGCAGAATAGTTGTTTGCTTCTAACATAGGATTATGTTAAAATATATAAAGTAATTTAGAAGTAATTTCCATACTTAATGGTAGATGTAGTCATAATCTGTTGCTAAAAAATTAGACTGCAATGGCCTCACATGTTCGGTAATGTATAAGACCCATTCCACATCACTAAAGGTTCACCTTCACCATGAAACTCATGCGAATGGCTTTTCTTAATGATAGGGAAGTTGAGGGTCAGCTGAAGTTGCTGATACCAACGTAAACTTTGTTCCATAACATAATGATGATGTGTGTGATGTCATATTTGTACAAACAGAAAGGGAATACTATTTATTTTGCATCATTATTGGCTATTGGAATGCAGATTGTAGTGACTGTAAAAAAGCTTGAGGTCCAGGTTAAGTTGGGAGGTGAGAGTTTGGCTGAGAGTTGGCGAATCCAGTGATTGCAAATATAAAATCTTACATGTGGTAACATACAGGTCTGTAGTGCAGCCCAAGGCTTGCATTGAGTGGTCTGATGATAGCTTACTTGTGAGATTGGGAAGCGATAGTGACCGCTTAATTTAAATTCAATGTTTTTAACCCCTATGCAGTATCTGCTGCAGGAGTGTCCAGTTTGCACCAAGGCTTCTCTAGGCTAGTTAGTGGTGACAAAAATCATTGCAAAGGGCAATTGAGCTTATGTAATGTTACTTTGAATTTTTTTATTTATTAGTTCACTTTTTGAAGTGCAACTACTATTCAGAATTGGCCCTACTGTTACTGTGTCATATGTGGCATAGGCACCATTTTTTGACAACTATTTACTTACGTGATTGTATTGACACATAGAGAAAAACATAGCTTCAACCTTCAGCCACAGTATTCCTTACACTGTCATGTGTGTTTCCTTCTGGTAGCTAACGAGAGACGACAATTTGGTGATTCTTGAGGCTTGGTAAACCATTTAAAACATCAACACTGTAAGGTATCACCAACAGAACACAATACCTTTACTTTTCAGTAGTAGATAGGCCTATTTGTCGAAGTGAACATTTTTATTATTACAACTATAATGTTACGTTAAACATCATGAGTTAATCTGAATATACTAGAAAATATGTACATTTAATAAATATTACATTGCAGTTCTCGTAGTTTGCTGGAATAATTTGAAAGTAGTAGCATATTTCAAAATATATATGTCAAACTGTTCATTCATAGTGAATAGTATTGTGTTGCAAAGATTCACCTCTAGAAGCTGTTTTGCCACTTACACAGTATAGTTCATCCATCTACCCATCCATCCATCGTATTCCATAGATCCCATCACAAGGGAGAACATTAAGCAATGGGGGCCGAGTATAGCTGTACATTAACAGAAGAAAAAAAATCACAAAAACTTAATTGATATACAGTACTCATAATAAACTATTGCTATATTGTTTAATGCTATTCATGATTACAACAGCTTTAGTTAATCAAATTAATTGGAAAGAACATTGCTGCTTTGAAAAAAAATCTGGAACAGCTTCAGTTGCTGCAGGTGACAAAGTGGTCAGAAACAGTCTGAAAAGCTTGTAAGGGTGCTGTAAGGTAGATTGTGCTGAAAAATCATTGTTAAGAAAAAAAAATTTGATAGTTGCATTGTTCCAAGGTAATTAACATTGAATTTATACACTCAGACCATTGTGCGTGCAGTTCCAAGTGGCCTGCCAGGTACATTTAGTGTCAGTTGTTCTCATAGTGCAGATGATGGTGTACAAGGCTGCTGACCCTTCATATTGGGTTCAATCCCTACTACCGTCTCTCATCCAATTTTTGTATCACTCTCTTGTTCTGGTTTTAGAAATTAAACAGAGAACATGTTTGGTGACACAGTCTCTGGCAGGCCACTTGTATTTGTATGCGCAATGACCAGATTGGTTAACTTAAATGCTAGTTATTCAGAAACTGTGCAACATATCAGATTTTTTCCTTAACATTTCCTTCTCACCACAGCCTCCCCTGAAACACCCGTACAAGCTTAAGAGGCTATTTATGGCCACCCTGTGTAGTTGCTGTGCATGTGCTGTTCGCTGTTTAATATTTACTTTGTTCTCACTTGAAGTTTATGGGGATTTGCTAAATATCTTCCCATCAGCGTACAGAACACAATTTTGAACCTTAGATAACAGGGCAAAGTCTACATGAAAATTATTTTCGTATTTCACATTGTGATTGGTAAATAAGAGTTCAGCTGAAACTGATTTTTCTTACAAACACAAGAACTGTTAAGGAGTAAATGTGTTAGAAATTGAATGCTAAGTATTCCAAGATCATTAGAAAGGTTTCTGCTGGGTGCACAGTTATCTCCTTTACATTTATGCAATATGCTGTTACTGGTTGGAGGAACATCCACATATTGAAAACTGAAATACACAGTATTAATGTTCTGCATATAAGAACTGGAAAATAACAGGACCACTTGCAATACGAGCAGTATCATATCTGATGAAATAAATAATTTCTTTATTAATTCTGGTAATAAGGACCATAGGCCAAACAAAATGAAATTATAAATCAGGTATTAATAAACATCTAGAAAAAAAGGAAGTTGTTCATGTTGCACAACAAACCTTAAAAATCTGTATTCAGGTGGGCACAAACTGCTGTCACTGATGTTGTAGCTATAGAAAGTTTAGCAACTTAAAATCACATTTCGTTATTAAAACGATAAATTGGATGAAACGTCCTGGCAGATTAAGACTGTATGCTGGATCGAGACTTGAACTCGGGATCTTTGCCTTTCGCGGGCAAGTGCTCTACCAACTGAGCTACCCAAACACGACTCATGCCCCGTCCTCACAGTTTTACTTCTGCCACTACCTTGGCTCCTACCTTCCAAACTTTACGGAAGCTCTCATGCGCAACTTGCAGAACTAGCACTCCTGAAAGAAAGGATATTGCGGAGACATGGCTTAGCCACAGCCTGGGGGATGTTTACAGAATGAGATTTTCACTCTGCAGTGGAGTGTGCACTGATATGAAACTTCCTGACAGATTAAAACTGTGTGCCGGACCGAGACTCGAATTCAGGGACCTCTGCCTTTCACGGACAAGTGCTCTACCAACTGAGCTACCCAGGCACGACTCACACCCCGTCCTCACAGCTTTACTTCTGCCAGTATGTCGTCTCCTCTCCGAATTCGAGTCTCGACCCGGCACACAGTTTTAATCTGCCAGGAAGTTTCATATCAGCGCACACTCCGCTGCAGAGTGAGAATCTCATTCTGGAATAAATTGGATTTTTACTAGTTGTTGTTTTCCAGTCTGCTTAAAGATAACAGTAGTGTTGTCCCTGTTTGTGGCCCTATAAAGTGAGCATATGTAATTAAATGCACCTCCATGACTGGCCTTTAGAGGCCAACTCACATCAGCGTAAATGGCACAGTAAGAAATGCGCCATGTGCAGAACAGCCCTTGGCCACTCTTGTGTTTAAATGACTATTGAATACTTTCCTGTTAGACTGTGCCTTAATGTACTCACTGATTTCACATGTTGTATTGACTACGTCATTCGTTGTCTAAGTATTTTTCTTTATGTGTAAGCGAATTAAAAGTTAGTTGGTGGGAATTCTGTTATTGTGTTTGTGCAATGTTACAATTTCCCTCTGCATAAAAAAGGAGACAAGTCATGTGCTGACAACTGTTGTCCTATTTATCTTGTACCCATGCTTTCGAAAATAGCAGAACATTGCATGTATTGACCAGTTTGCAAACATTTCACCTGCAGTGGAACACTGACAGGGAGTCAGTATGACTTCAGGGAAAAATTTGTCTACACTGAGAGCTGTTGAAAATGTTTTGACAATACTCAATGCCTTTGAAGCAAAATTATCTCTTGATGCCCTATTGATTGATCTGAGCAAGACATTTGAGTCCATGAGTCATTGGAATCTGTTAGATAAACTGAGGTGCTATGGCATTTGGGATACAAAACTCACTCTTGTACAACAGTTTCTTGACAGTAGAAAGCAGAAGATACAGTTTAATGACATGAGACCTGAACTGCTAGATCTTTCAAGAGGCATGCCTCAAGTTTCTGTGCTGGGAGCATTATTGCTTATAATGTATTTATTACCTTCATAAACATGCCATATAAATCTTTTATCACAACTTGAAATGACATAGAGTACCTAAAGGAAAGAAAAGCCAAACTAAGAGTTTCTAGTATCTAGTTTAAAGACAATGAATTTACTGTAAACCAGAATAAAACTGAAAATGTAATGTTTAGTTTATGCAGTAACAACAACGAATGTATGTCTGTAAAACTTTTGGGTGTACACTAGCACTCCAAATGAACTTGTAACCTACACACAGATTTTATGTGCACTATATTATCAATCTGGTGTCAGCAGCTGGAGATAGTGGCATATATATATATATATATATATATCTGTGTGTGTGTGTGTGTGTTCTAATTTGGAAGAAAGCTTTTGGGCTGAAAGTTTACTTATTTAGCTGTCTTTTTGTTCTGCCTATCTGCGACTCAACATATTCACAATATGGTGAGTAGCAATCTGTCCTTTTCATAGTATTGTCTAAATTATCGAGAGTCATACATAAACTTAAACGGAATGGACATGGTCTTGAAAGGAGGATATAAGATGAACATCAACAAAAGCAAAACGAAGATAATGGAATGTAGTGGAATTAAGTCGGGTGAAGCTGAGGGAATTAGATTAGGAAATGAGACACTTAAAATAGTAAAGGAGTTTTGCTATTTGGGGAGCAAAATAACTGATGATGGTTGAAGTAGAGAGGATATAAAATGTAGACTGGCAATGGCAAGAAAAGCATTTCTGAAGAAGAGAAATTTGTTAACATCGAGTGTAGATTTAAGTGTCAGGAAGTCGTTTCTGAAAGTATTTGTATGGAGTGTAGCCATGTATGGAAGTGAAACATGGATGATAAATAGTTTAGACAAGAAGAGAATAGAAGCTTTCGAAATGTGGTGCTACAGAAGAATGCTGAAGATTAGATGGGTAGATCACATAACTAATGAGGAGGTATTGAATAGAATTGGAGAGAAGAGAAACTTGTGGCACAACTTGATTAGAAGAAGGGATCGGTTGGTAGGGCATATTCTGAGGCATCAAGGGATCAACAATTTAGTATTGGAGGGCAACGTGGAGGATAAAAATCACAGAGGGAGACCAAGAGATGTATACACTAAACAGATTCAGAAGGATGTAGGTTGCAGTAGGTACTGGGAGATGAAGAAGCTTGCACAGGATAGAGTAGCATGGAGATCTGCATCAAACCAGTCTCTGGACTGAAGACCACAACAACATAAACTTAGAGCATGTGGGAGTGAAAACATGATGCTTAGCTACTTTCCTTTATGCTTACCTACAACTAATCGTTTTTAGCTATTTTCCTTTACACTTACCTACTACTATGTATTTTTTCATAGTGACATTATATAGGACATACTGCTTTGGGGAAGCTCCATTGGGGCAAAAGGAGTTTTTATGTGTCAGAAAAGAGCTATCAGATGCAAAGCAGGTTTTTTTTCAAAAACAATGTATATCATAGGCCACTTTTCAAGAAACTTGGTGTTATGACAGTCCCATTGCTATTTGTACTTAGTTGCCTAGTCTACACAAAATAAAACCAAGAGAACTACCAATTAAGATATTTCATTTTGACAATACACTTCACAAAGCGAAGATTGACCAACCCTTTACAATACTAAGAAACACTCACAATAGCTATATGTACCTTGGAGTAAAACTGTTCAATGCACTGCTACCAGAAATGCACACTACCTCATTACCAGCCTTCAGACATGTTCTACAAAACTGGCTTAAAAAGAAGGCTTTCTATGCCATAGAGGAATGTTATGGACATGCAAAAGATAATCTAAAATTTTAACTTATACTCATTGTATGTTTATATGCAAATCTATACAGTTTAACTGTTTTCTTCTTTATTATTATTATTAATATTATTATTATTATTATTGTGTTGTTATTACATATATCATTATTATTCAGTTTGTACAAAGTATTAACATAAATAGCATGTAAAATCCTCAAAAATGAGATAATAAATATTTCATTGCGAACTGGCTTTCAGATGTCTAGAGAATCTTCACACAATATTTAAATTCTGTATACTTTCTACTCATACTTTTGTACTTACACATAGTCATTCTGAAAGTAGATGTTCTTTCAAAGAGGAAGATTCTGTTATTGTTATACATTTCACAGTGACCAGTTTGATTCCACGCTTGTAATGCTTGTTATCAATATCACTACTTTTACCATGTGATCTTTCGTCATCATGCCAATTCCGTGTGCTAAGTGGTATTGAGGGAGAGTAGTAATAAATAAAATCTACTGTTTATTGATGAATGACCAATACAGAAATCAAAATCCAAAGGCAGCTTTCCACAGACTGGGTTGACCTTTTGTCAGCATCTGTTCCTGAGGTTAGTGGTGAGTTAGAAAAATCTCCAAGGGTGACAACTGTTGTTGTAAATCAGTGACTCTAGCAATAAGAGCAACCCCATACACAATGTTATCCATCGTGGAAGAGTGGGATGTGTAACAAATTGTTCCAGGTGGACAATTCACCACACCAAAGTGTGCACACGGGCAGTCAGATTCTGGGAAGTCTGCAGCATTACACCTAGATGAGTTGGAGTGTCTTGGAACCTTAAGCAAGATGAAATATATAAAAAAAAATAATGTAGCTACTTTCAGTTTAAATTCTCTTCTAAAAACTGGAAAATTAAAACATCTTTCAGACACTCTCAAGAACAACAAAATTCTCATAATAGCCCTACAAGAAACCAGATTCATGGATGAAAACAATTTTGTTTCTCTAGGCTTTAGAATATACAAAGGAAAGAAGGACAAAAAATTATGAAAATACACAACACGTTAGAACTGGTTTCTATACTATCAAAAATATTTTGGACTTAAGTGCTCAGGTAGGGAAGGAGAAGAAATAATAAAAAAAGTTGGAAACTATCTGGCACATAACAGAAACTAACCAAAATTGCATCAGGTGAATAGAACTATGCCAAGCATACAATATGATCCTAAAATCCACAGCACTTAAAAAACTAAATATAAAACAGAAAACATGGGTCTCAGCAAACCCACACTTAAATAAATTCCAGTGTGATCATGTGGCAGTCAGATTGAAGTTTCGTAAATAAATACAAAAATGAAGGTCCTTATGGTCCTTGGAGGAGCTAATCTGGATTCTGAACACTGCCTTTCTAAAATAAAACTCAGTCATCCCCCCCCCCCCCAAAAACCACCTCAAAATAAGGAAATATGACCCAGAAAAGATAACAAGCTCCAAGGGGACTCTCCTTGCAACTGAAGACATGCAGAATTAAAATTGGCATTCAATAAAATAAAGCCTAATAACAAAAGCTGAAAAATTAGCTCCCACAACCAAATTTGAGTAACATAACTAGTGGACAGAAGAATGAGGTAGATTCTGTGAACTAAAATCTGAAGCATGGTAACAGTAGCAGTCACAGAAAAATGAGCAGAACAACAAAATTTCTTAAACTTAAGAAGACTTCATATTGCCCACAACATCAGGGATTAATTGCTAAATATTGGCAGAACATTTCAGAATCTTCCTCAGCTGTGAAGGACTCATAGAAAAATTGGCTTTTAATACCTTAATAATAATCAGTTTTAAATCTGAACCACCTGCCACTGAGGAACTACTGACTGTCATTTCAAATCTCAAAAACTATAAGGCCTTGGGAGAAAACCAAATCATAGTTGAACATTGGAAAAATTTTGAAGAAATGGCATAAACCCTTGCAAAACATCTTTGAAAAAATCTGGATAATTGCAAGAATCCTGAATGAATGGAAGAAAGCCCTCATCCCCCCCACTCTATAGTTAAGGGTTGAAAACAGAGTGAAGAATTATAGAGGAAACTCACTCACAGATGTAACATACAAAATATACTCTGAAGTCCAACTAAACAGAGCAGAACCCCAATTAGACCATCATCTTTGAGAATACCAAGTGGGTTTCAGGAAAGAAACATGTTGCACAGGACAAATTATAAACCTCAAAAACCTCATGACATATCAGAAAGCAAGAGCAAAGTCATATGTTATTAGTTCCACTCACTTTAAAAAAGTGCGTGACTCAATACACCGACAGTCTCTCATTTCTATGCTAAAAGAATTAAACATAGGCAACAAAGCACCAATCTTATCAAAGAAACACTTGCCAATACATTCTCACAGAGTCAAATTCCAGGGACAACTCTTCAACCCTTTTGAAATAAAAACTTGTGTATGGCAAGGTGTCAGACTTTCCTCACTGCTAACTGTGCCCTAGAGACATTAATCATAGAAAGGAACACCAAGATCCTTAGTGGAATCTGACTAGGGAAAAAGGCCATGAGGGTCAACTGCCTAACCTTTGCAGATTATATGGCCCTACTAGCCAACACCTGGGAAGAAGCCAAAGAACAGACCATTGAATACAAAAAACAAGCAGAAAAAAGGCCTCAAAATCTCTTTAAAAAACCAAAATAACAAAACATAAAAAATGCACTAAAACATTTTTCATGTGGAAGGACAAAAAATAGAGATCATCAAAGAATTCAAATATCTTGCGGAGTGGATCAGCTGAAATATCTTTGAGAAAAAGACAATGGACTCTGGCCTTCCAACTTACCAAAAACACATATAACAAAAAATTCCTCTCATCTAATGCAAAAATAAGACATTACAATGCAGTAATCAAACTGGGATCTCTGTATGCAGCTGAAACACTATCACCAACCCTAGCCCCAGTCAAAAGGCTGGAGACCAAAGAGAGGAGGATATCAAGAAAAAGCCTTGGCCCCAGGTTCTACAACAACAAACTAATCCACATCAGAAAAGAAACCTTTTACGAAACTATCAAAAAACTTTCAGACAAAATGAGAAAAAAGATTTGATTTTTGTGGACACATCCTCAGAATGAACCCAGATAGATTAACAACAAAATTTTTGTCTACTGTAGAAAAAAAAAGAAAAAAAGAAAAACCAAATTCGTTTAAGGAAATCAATAAGCAAAATCATTCTTTGTAGTTTACTTCACAGTTGCTCAGTGTCCGGATTTCTAGTCATTTTTACATTCAAATGTATTTCTGCTAATCCAACTGGATCACACAGTTATCTAAATGTGGCAAAACTAAAGATTGCAGTACCACCCATCAGCTTTGACCCACGATCTCATCAAGGTACCAGACACCCTATTTCAGGTGTATACAGTACAGTGACCAAGGTGTCATTAATTACACATGTGAACAGACACAAACAATATGAGAAATACTTAATTGCAGAAATACAACAAAACTAACTGGACAACTGTGGAATTAGGGGATTATGGTTGGGGACAAACTAAATATATAACAGTTTTGGGATGCAAAAGTCAAGCAAATGACATCCTCAGCAACCAGCAAAGCCCCAATAAAAAATTAAAGTAAGTAATAAAAATAATTAAACAACCTGAAGAAAAACTGCTATCAGAGATTTCCTAGACCTATAAGAAACACATGTAGCAGCAAAATCCATTACCAGAAACTCCACTTGATATACAAAGCTCAAATGAAATCCATGATACTGTGAACTACCATGTAACTCCAAAAACTAGTACCGAAAATTTTACTTGACCTATATGGCTCAGATGTAATCCACAGTACCATAAAACTGCACACAACTTGACAAGTCTGGTATCTAACACTTCACTTTCAATTTATAGCTGCAATGAAGTCTATAGTAACACAAAACTAAAACTTGCTCTTACAACTAACACTGAAAACCTAATCTCAGTGAAGTAGGAAAAACAGACTCTGATATGTACCAATCGCAAGCCAATGTAATTACCAACAGGAACAACATACTGCAAAGCTACATGAAAAATTGGATTAACACCAGTCGACATTTCACCCCTCATTGTAGCTTACAGGGACCTACTTGTAAACTTCATTGATAAACCCATAACAGACAAAAAATGAAACTTAAAATTAAAAATCCAACCATTAACAGCACACCACATTAATAATTCCAAACCTGGAAACTGCCCACAGCTGACATCAAAATAATCCACTCATAAACTGTCATGAAATATTCTGATATTATTCTCACAAATAGCACTCAGAGTCCAATGAAACACTAACAGTACTTACAAACAGTTTAGAAATCTCATCCTAGAGTGTGCCACTACATACTCAAGCACATCCATTGCAACACAAACCATTTCAATATGCTGCACCACGACATCACACAAGAGAACCCTGTTGTGTCATGGGTCAAAGCTGATGGGTGGTACTACAAACATCGGTTGACCTCTAAATGTAAATAGTGGAAACAGTGCAAGCTCACTGTGTGGCTGAGGTATTGAGTGATTGACAGTCATATAAACGAGACTGAAATCATGTTTGAGATTTATTTGTTTTCCATTCAGTGCATTCCAGTATCATATTAATTTTGTTATTCCAATTAGTTGTACTGTTCTTTGTGAGGAATTTGTAGCTATAGTATCAGAGGGTGAATATTTTCTGGCTTGAATGTGATATTGCCCCCCTCCCCCATAAAAAAATGTGGTTCTGGTATTAACCTGATTTATAATGTGATCTAGATTGGGTGGTGAAAGTCGTGAGTTGACAAAGCCAATGAGTCTGGATATGAAGTGATGGTTTTGATATCAGACTGATCTGTAACATTGTCCACTATCTAAGTGTGTTCTGGCAAATTTACTCTGTAGTTGATATGTAACATGGTGACATGTGAACTTGTGATGAAGCAAGCTGGAATAATTTTTCTTCCCCTCATTTTGCCATCTGCCTATTTAATTTTGTTTTTTCAATTTTAAAGAATTACCATTAATATACGTGAGTATAATATGCCTTTCCATAAAATAGAAGAGTTGGCCTTCAGTTTTAAAGAATATAACACCAGATATAATTTTGTGCTCAGTTTTATGTATGTAATCGATTTTGTAATTTATTTTGACTATTCCTAGTTAATACTTTTGTTATAGGGTGGAATCTGTTATTGTTTCGTAACTTTTGTTGACATATAATCAAATATAAACTCTGTACTAAGTATAAACATTTGGAGGAACAACTAATAGTATTTTTAAAGTATCTATTTGGCTCTATTCGAAAACATGTTAGCAAAGCCAGCCCTTAATTAATTCCAAAGTAATTAACAGTTTTGTCAAAAGTACTGTTTGTGTAATGATATATTTTAATTTCATGATTTAAACAAATAATTCAGCTTAACCTTCATAGTAGAGGAAACTGGTAAAATGAACCAATTTTTCGATGTATTCAGTTAATTGAGTGAGTTAAGTTTTAATTGTAATTTCTGTAAATTAAACTTCGAACAATGTGTAGTTTCAGCACCTATTATTGTGATAATATATAAGGGCCTGATTTTTGGTCCCAAGACAGTCAGTCCACAGCTGAGTTTCAGACAAGAAACCTGTGTTGGTTAGAACGACAATGCATCAACATAACTCTGAAAGAAGTGTAACACAACTAGGCCTTGAAACTTCCTGGCAGACCGAGACTCGAACTTGGGACCTTTGCCCTTCACGGGCAGGTGCTCTACCATCTGAGCTACCCAAGCATGACTCACGTCCCGTCCTCACAGCTTTACTTCTACCAGTACATCGTCTCCTACCTTCCAAACTTTGCAGAAGCTCAGTCTGGAAACTAGGCCTTGTGTTAAAACAATGACAGTGTATGTTCCATATGTGCTTGATTATTCCAAAGGAACTGTGAATTATGTGGTTATGTTTTTACTGCTCATAAATATTCAACAGTATAAACTATTGTAGCAGTATATGGATGTTCACCTGAAAACTATTAATGATGCTCATCGAAAGTTAAACAACAGTGTACTGGCCATATTAAATGTGTCTATGAGGCCTTATGAAATGTGGAAGTAAGTAACTGTGAAACGCAAATGTGCATCTGTCAGCTACATGATTTACAGTAGACAGTACTGCACTTCCAACCCCTATTTTTTCAGCCAGTACGTCGATACCAAGGACAACAAGGAAGAAATAAAAGAAGGCAAATGTCGTCACAAACTTTGCTTTGTGATTGGTTCAGCTATTTCAACTTTTGGACAGAATTCTTTGTTGTCAACTTCCACTCCATTAACAACGCAGTCTTCTTTATAAATAATTAGAATTGCAAAGTAAATTCAGAAAATTTGTATTACATAATAGAGATATCTATATGATAACTATTAGAGCCGTTTTTGACAATATATGAAAAGGATAGATTGTTCTCACCATACAGTGAATTTGTGTGTGTGTGTGTGTGTGTGTGTGTGTGTGTGTGTGTGTGTGTGTGTGTAGAAGGCTTTTTGGCTGAGCTTACTTGTTTAGCAGTCTTTTTGTTGTGCCTGTCTGTGACTCGTGTATCTACTGCATGGTGAGTAGCAATCTATTCTTTTCATGTATTGTCATTATTGCATCCTGTATTTTCCTTTGTATTAGTTTTTGGTGCTTATTATGTACATATACTGTCAGGCTACGTACCTATGAGAAATGTAAGTTGGTCTGTATTGCAGTAATACTAAAGCACAGAAGGCATATCAACATGTGAAACCATACATATTATTTACCAACTTAATATGTTCTCTACATCACATAGTGCAAGCTAGGGTTAGTAGTAGTCAGAGGGTTATCGGGTGTGTCTGGGACCGTTTCAACCATATCCTCATCTGTACAATTGAGGATGACATAGGGCACTTTGATGGGAATGCCTCTCACTGTTAGAAGTTAGTATCACTCGTTGAGCGATACAACAAACTCTGTGTGAAGCATTCCATGGAGAGCTCCACGAGTCACTCGACGTGATGAGGTGTTCACATTTGGGTGCGACTGATGAATCACCTCTCACTCAGTCACATGACACATCTGAAGATTTCTGGTAAGAGGTTACTTGTATGATTGATTTTCAGAAGCATTCTGTGTAACTGAAACGCTGTCTGCCCAATCCTTGTGATTTGCAATATTTTCTTTGGGAATTTTTTAAGGTGTAAGGTTCCAAAGATGAAGCTGCTCAGTAACTGCAAATACGGTTGCAACACTCAGTGGAGAAACAAAACACTGTCTTGGGTAGAGCAAGGTTAACAACCATAATACATTTCTACTTTTCCATCAAAACATAAGAAGCTCGTTAAGTAAGAAAAATCACCTTGTCATATCAATATAGGACATTCTATGTGTAACAGAACATAATCTGTCACAGAAGTTGAGCAGGTGCCCCTGGATGGATGTGAGTTCATATCTACATCTACATTTATACTCCGCAAGCCACCCAACGGTGTGTGGCGGAGGGCACTTTACGTGCCACTGACATTACCTCCCTTTTCTATTCCAGTCGCATATGGTTCGTGGGAAGAACAACTGCCGGAAAGCCTCCGTGCGCGCTTGAATCACTCTAATTTTACATTCATTATGTCCTCAGGGGGTATAAGTAGGGGGAAGCAATATATTCGATAGCTCGTCCAGAAACGCACCCTCTCGAAACCTGGACAGCAAGCTACACCGCGATGCAGAGCGCCTCTCTTGCAGAGTCTGCCACTTGAGTTTGCTAAACATCTCCGTAATGCTATCATGGTTACCAAATAACCCTGTGACGAAACGCGCCGCTCTTCTTTGGATCTTCTGTATCTCCTCCATCAACCCGACCTGGTACGGATCTCACACTGATGAGCAATACTCAAGTATAGGTCGAACGAGTGTTTTGTAAGCCACCTCCTTTGTTGATGGACTACATTTTCTAAGGACTCTCCCAACAAATCTCAACCTGGTACCCGCCTTACCAACAGTTAATTTTATATGATCATTCCACTTCAAATCGTTCCGCACGCATGCTCCCAGATATTTTACAGAAGTAACTGCTACCAGTGTTTGTTCCGCTATCATATAATCATACAATAAAGGATCCTTCTTTCTATGTATTCGCAATATATTACATTTGTCTATGTTAAGGGTCAGTTTCCACTCCCTGCACCAAGTGCCTATCTGCTGCAGATCTTCCTGCATTTCGCTACAATTTTCTAATGCTGCAACTTCTCTGTATACTACAGCATCATCTGCAAAAAGTCGCATGGAACTTTCGACACTATCTACTAGGTCATTTATATATATTGTGAAAAGCAATGGTCCCATAACACTCCCCTGTGGCACGCCAGAGGTTACTTTAACATCTGTAGACGTCTCTCCATTGAGAACAACATGCTGTGTTCTGTTTGCTAAAAACTCTTTAATCCGGCAACACAGCTGGTCTGATATTCCGTAGGCTCTTACTTTGTTTATCAGGTGACAGTGCGGAACTGTATCGAACGCCTACTGGAAGTCAAGGAAAATGGCATCTACCTGGGAGCCTGTATCTAATATTTTCTGGGTCTCATGAACAAATAAAACGTGTTGAATCTCACACGATCGCTGTTTCCGGAATCCTTGTTGATTCCTACAGAGTAGATTGTGGGTTTTACAGAAACGACATGATACGCGAGCAAACAATATGTTCTAAAATTCTACAACAGATCGACGTCAGAGATATAGGTCTACAGTTTTGCGCATCTGTTCGATGACCCTTCTTGAAGACTGGGACTACCTGTGCTCTTTTCCAACCATTTGGAACCTTCCGTTCCTCTAGAGACTTGCGGTACACGGCTGTTAGAAGGGGGGGGGCAAGTTTATATCATATTGGTATAAGCATAAAATGGAGAGTGGAGGAATGGCTATGTACACAAAAATGAGAATAAAGTACCAGGCCGTAGACCTCAGTGAACAACTATTTGCATGCCACACTTAAGTAACAGACTTGGAAACACACAAGATTTCAGTTATGACAGTCTGCAGGTCACAAACAGAAAATGCAGTCATCCCCAATACTGGAACCGTTGTTCTCCTTTCTACATCTGCATCTACATCTAATTGTCAGCAGTTCAAACATAGGGCAAATGATGGTATCCCTTAGGGAAATGGCAGTAAGAGACACAAAAGAAAAGCAGATGCACCCAGTGTTTATGCCTGGTGGCCTCATTCAACATGTTGAAGAGGCTATTCCGGCAGCCATTGAGGGAACAGGGTGCAACCAACTGCAGATTGTGGCGCACATTGGAACAAATGATGCCTGTTGTCTGGGCACCGGTCATTCTTGGGTCATTCCAGCAACTGGCAGAGAAGGTTGAGTAGACCAGCCTTGCTTGTGGAGTTTCAACGAAGCTCACAATTTGCAGCATTGCCCCCAGAACTGATTGTGGCCCTTTGGTTCAAATGTGTGTGAAATCTTACGGGGCTTAATTGCTAAGGTCATCAGTCCCTAAGCTTACACACTACTTAACCTACATTATCCTAAGGAGAAACACACACACCCATGCCTGAGGGAGGACTCGAACCTCCGCTGGGACCAGCTGGGCCCTTTGGTTCTTAGCTGTGTGGAGGACTGAACCAGAGACTTTGAAGGTTCTGGGACAATCTAGGCTGCGACTTTTGCATCATAGAGTTGACAATTTTAGGGTCCCCCTAAATGGGCCAGGCAGTTACTCATGTAGCTGACTGTGTGTGGAGTGCCCACAAGGGTTTCTTTTAGATTAGGCGACACTCTAAGCAATACAGATGATGATAGCTGTAGGAAACCCAGAAGTATCAGTGTAAGATTGAAGGATATGCCTCCTACAGCCAAGAGTATTAAAATTCTAATGGTTAACTGCCAGAGCATCCGCAACAATGTGCCAAAGTGCTTCTGAAAAGCAGTGGAGCTCACATAACACTGGGTATGAAAAACCGGTTGAAATCTGAAATTGATAGCAAGAGATTTTTGGGGAAAATTTGTGGGTATATCGAAATGATAGGCAAATGAGAAACGGAAGTGGTGTATCTGTCACAGTAGATAAGAAACTCAAATCCACCAAGATATAAACTGAAACTGGATATGAGATTTTTTGGGCAGGACTCAGTCTCAGGGGTTGGCGTAAAATGATAATTGGATCTTTCTGTTGCCCACCAGACTCATCTCTTGATGTAATCAAAAACTTCAGAGAAAACCTCTTGGTGGAGACTTTAAATCATCCAACAATTAACTGGGAAAATTACAGTTTTGTTAGTGGTAGGCATGATAAGACATCTTGTAAAACATTTTAAATGCCTGCTATAAAACTACCCAGCATGAACAGTTAGGACCCCCACTCATGATGAAAATGTATCATATCTAATGTCAAGAAAGAGACTGGACCTCTTTGAGGATGTCCACATCGAAACTGGTATCAGTAGCCATGAAGTGGTTGTGGCATCAATTATTACCAAAGTATAAAGGAAAACAAAAACAAGCAGGAAGATATATATTTTCAGTAAACTTGGAAGAAAATTAGCAGTGTCATATCTCAGTGAGGAGCTTGAAACTTTCAGAACAGGACAGTAGCATTTAGATGAACTCTGGATCGAGTTTAAAAGAATAGTTGACCATGCACTGGATAAATATGTACCCAGTAGAACAGTTCAGGAGGGAACCTCCATGGTATGCAGTCACTGTAAAGAAACTTCTGAAGAAACAGAGATTAATGCATAATAGGTGTAAAACAACGCACAGTGCTATAGATAGATAGAGAGATGCTAATTGAAACATGTTTGGCTGTCAAGAGAGCAATGTGTAGTGCCTTCAGTGATTAACGTAGCAGAATATTGTCAAATGATATTTCACAAAATCAAAAGAAATTCTAGTCATGCGTAAAGGCTGTTAGTGGCATCTAAGTTAAGTGCCCAGTCCCTAGTGAATGAGACAGGAAATGAAGTTGAGGGTAGCAAACAAAAGCTGAAATTCTTAACTCTGTTTTCAACTATTCCTTTACAATGGGAAGTTGAGGAGGACTGCACCAATTTAATTCTTGTACCACTGAAAACATGAATGAAATAAGTATTAATGTCAGTGGTGTTGAGAAACAGCTGAAATCATTAAAACTGAACGAAGCTCCAAAGGCCGATGGAATCTGTGTCAGATTCTGTACTGAATTTGCAGCTGAGTTAGATCCTATCAACAAAAGACTTTCCCCAGTTCTTGGAAAACAGCACAGATCACACAAGTCTACAAAAGCGTAGTACAAATTATCCACAATACTACTACTCAATATCCTTGTCATCAATTTGCTGTAGAATGTTAGCACATATTCTGAGCACAACTATAATGAGCTATCTTGAACAGTGTGACTTCTCAAAGCCAACCAGCTTGGATTCCAAAAACATTGATCATGTGAAACCCAACTCACACTTTGCTCACATGATATACTGAAGGCTTTGGGTCAAAATGGTCGGGTAGATGCACTATGTCTTGATTTCCGAAAAGCATATGACTCAGTTTCACACTTTCACGTATTGTCAGATGTATGATCATATGGAGTATCAAGTGAAATTTGTGACTGGATTGAAGACTTTTTGGTAGGGAGGTCACAGCATGTTATCTTAAACGGAGAGTCATTGTCAGATGTAGAAGTAGCTTCAGGTGTGCCCCAGGGAAGTGTGTTGGGACCATTGCCATTTGTGTTGTATATTAATAACCCTGCAGACAATATTAATAGTAACCTGAGACATTTTGCAGAAGGTGCAGTTATCTATAATGAAGTACTGTCTGAAAGAAACTGTATAAATATTCATGATATGGATATAATAGAGGGAAACATTCCACATGGGAAAATATATCTAAAAACAAAGATGATGTAACTCACCAAATGAAAGTGCTGGCATGTTGATAGACATACAAACAAACACAAACATAGACACAAAATTCAAGCTTTCGCAACCAACGGTTGCTTCATCGGGAAAGATGGAAGGAGAGGGAAAGACGAAAGGCTGTGGGTTTTAAGGGAGAGGGTAAGGAGTCATTCCAATCCCGGGAGCGGAAAGACTTACCTTAGGGGAAAAAAGGATAGGTATACACTCACACTCACACACACTCACACACACACACACACACACACACACACACACACATCCATTCGCACGTACGCAGACACAAGCAGACATTTGTAAAGGCAAAGAGTTTGGGCAGAGATGTCAGTCAAGGCAGAAGTACAGAGGCAAAGATGTTGTTGAATGACAGGTGAGGTGTGAGTGGCGGCAACTTGAAATTAGCGGAGGTTGAGGCCTGGTGGGTAACGAGAAGAGAGGATATACTGAAGGGCAAGTTCCCATCCCCGGAGTTCTGACAGGTTGGTGTTAGTGGGAAGTATCCAAATAACCCGGACGGTGTAACACTGTGCCAAGATGTGCTGGCCGTGCACCAAGGCATGTTTAGCCACAGGGTGATCCTCATGACCAACAAACACTGTCTGCCTGTGTTCATTCATGCGAATGGACAGTTTGTTGCTATGTGGGAATGACCAGCAACAAACTGTCTCCACTTTATCCCGTGCTTCGGCTGCTTGGAAAACATCACATATGTTAATTGTTTTCCACGCCTTCAGAACAGTCTCGATAGAGTTGTTTTCACTTTCGTTCAGCAAGGAGACGAGAAGTGAATGTCAATAATGACGTTTAATTGATTCCAAAATTTCCTGGTCCATGGGCTGAATTAGGGGCTGTCACACTGGGTGGGAGAAAGAGTACTTATACATGTATACCATCAGACTTTAGAGAAACAAGAAACATCTGAAGGATGACTAGGAGGATTTTCAGTTATAAGGATAGCTCTAAGTGGAAACTTTCTCTTCTTTAGCTCTTTTCACTGCTGGTACAAACATTTCATGGATGCACCAAGAGAATATTTGTCATCCATCCACACTTTCTTCTGAGCACAATACTGCTCTGGTAGAGTATTTATGTCAGTGTGTTGAAAACAACTTGGATGTTGCGATTTTCCAGTCACCATAAGAGGTAGTTTATGACTGCCATTTGCATTAAAACATGCCATTAATGTTAGGCGCTGTTTCTGTTGCATGTAACCACGAGCTTCCTTCTTCTTCTTCTTCTTGTTCTTTTCAAGGAAGCATCTTGTAAAAGAGTCCTGTTTCATCAGCATTATACAAGGCATCAGCAGTTAAATCTTCTTGCTCTATTATCTTCCGTATCATGCTTACAAACTCATCAGCATCCTTACCATTAGTTGACTGACTTTCCCTGGTGACTGTCAGCTGATGAGTGCCGTGTCATTTTTGCAGTTTGATAGCCAACCTTTGCTCACTTCAAACAAATTACTACCACCAAGTTGTTTGTTAAATACAGCTGCTTTTTTCTTTATAATTGGGCCACTGACTGGAATTCCTTTACTGCGTTGCTGTATGACCCATCTATAAACAACTACATCCAGTACTTCATTTTCACCCCCCTGCGGGTCCAGGGGTTAGAGGAGGCCCAAGGTATTTCTGCCCGTCATATGAGGTGACTAAAAGGAGTTTCACATGTTTCAGCCTTTATGTGACAGTCCCCTGTAGGGTTTGACCTCCATTTTTCAAAATTTTCCTGAAGAGTGAGCCAAATGGGGAAGAGCGCCTTACAAGATGCATCATGTCCATCATGCATTGAAATCCGTAGCCCACTTTCTCATCGTCGCATTGCAGTCCTGCCCATTCTCCATCTCTTGGGTGAGTACACCTTCCTGGGTACATTTTCCACCATGCACTGCCAATATCTGTGTCGACGATGACCATGGACTTCTTTGCACCTGATATCCAGCACGGTAGCCAGTCCGTTGTGGTGGGGCTGCCATGTACCCTGTCGGTTGTAGCCCCCCTGACCACACAGGGATTGCTCTGCTGATGCCTGCGCCGTTAACTCCCCACGTATGTCAAGGGGTAGATGCCCATCCCCCTGGGGCATTGGGACTCCCGGCAATGGCCATCCTGCCAGGTGGCCTTTGCTGCGGCTGGGTGGCACCCGTAGGGGGGGCCCTGTTTGGAGTAGGTGGCATCATGGCGGATGACACGTGATGAAGCGTAGTCCATCATCTCTTGCTGGTGGTGAAACACCAGCAGTCTCTAAGCGATCACGAGCTCAGTTCAATGCACAGAAGTACGACCCTAAATCATTCCCCTCCCTGGCCACTCCATGGGAGGAAACTAGGCTAAGGACGGCAGCGGATCTTATTCGCCCCGGTACCTTGTATGTTTGAGAGCTGAATGGGGAATCTTTCATGATGATGAAGCCTCAGTTTGTTGTTGAGCATTTAGAGGACAGGTTTGCGGAGGTGGAGGGCTTGTCCATAATGAGATTGTTGTGACTTGGCGAGACAGCCAAGCCACTATGAGAGGAAGCCGAAAGGCACGCGTTTAAGCTCACGCAGGCTGGCGTGAGGTCTGGAACAGTTAAAGGAATAGAGACTAGCAAAAAAGGTACGTAGCTTCTGGAATACTTAACTTTAATCCATAATTGGTGAACTTCGGTCTGACGGTACATGCATCATAAGATAAATAGCAAATGATAATGGCGCCTTGCTATGTCGTAGCAAATGACGTAGCTGAAGGCTATGCTAACTATTGTCTCGGCAAATGAGAGCGTAATTTGTCAGTGAACCATCGCTAGCAAAGTCGGCTGTACAACTGGGGCGAGTGCTAGGACGTCTCTCTAGACCTGCCGTGTGGCGGCGCTCGGTCTGTAATCACTGATAGTGGCGACACGCGGGTCCGACGTATACTACCGGACCGCAGCCGATTTAAAGGCTACCACCTAGCAAGTGTGGTGTCTGGCGGTGACACCACAGAGATCTGTGTCAGTCTTAATCAAAACAGCATCCTTTGCCCAGTCACGGGAGTTACTCGCTTGTGACAAGCTGGGGGATGTTTGTGTAACCATCACCCCATAAGAGCTTAAATATGGTCCAGGGTATCATATTTCACAGAGACCTTCTTTAGCAGTCCAACGATGAGCTGCGCGCCAATTTAGAGTGGCGGAGTATACATTTCGTCCGGCGTGTCCGAAGGATAATCAGGTTGCCGCTAGTGCATTCATCTTGGCCTTTGAGGGTGATACATTGCCTGAGAAGGTCAAGGTGATGGTCTACTGCTGTGACGTCAAGCCCTATATCCCTCCCCTGATGCGGTGCTTTAAGTGCTGGAAGTTCGGCCATATGTCTTCCCGCTGTACTTCCAACGTCACATGCCGAGATTGCAGACACCCATCCCATCCCAGTACTCCATGTGCCCCACCTCCCAGTTTGTGTCAACTGTGGAGAGCACCATTTGCCTTGCTTGCCTGACTGCAGGATTCTCCAGAAAGAAAGGAAAATCATGGAGTACAAGACCCTGGACAGACTGATCTACACTGAGGCTAAGAGAAAATTTGAACGCCTGCATCCTGTGCGTATGACACCATCTTACGCCGCTGCTACAACAGTTGTGGCACCATCAGCTCCACCAACCCAGGTCACCTCTCAGAGCCGGAAAACTAACCTGCACCCTTGTTGGTGGGGGGCATTTCCTTCCCCGTTGCTCCTGCACCACCTATTTCAGGAGCAACACCCCCAACCAACTGTCCCCAATTCTAAGCCGGAGAAGCATAAGTCTTTTTCAGCTTCTCTTGCTAGCAAGGGGTCCCTTGGGTCACTCCCTTCCAAGGTTTCTGATAGTGGGAAAGACGACACCTGCCAGTGGCTGAAGAGCCCAAAAGCAGCTGGTCGTATGGCTTCGCGCTCATCCTCAGTCCCGGAGACTGAGCCAGTGAAGTCCTCCCAGCGAGGGAAACCCAAGGAGCAGCGAGAGAAATCCATAAAAGAAGATACCTAAGACCAAGGAAATTGCGGTGGCCCCACACCACCGCTACCTACAAGCTCTGTGGCTGAGAATGGGGTGCAGATTTTGGCGTCCGCTGAGGACCTAGATCTCGCCAGACCCTCAGACACAATGGATATAGACTGCTCAGGCAATAAATCGGAGGCAGCAGGTGACTCTGAGGTGTAAACTGCCTCATTGAATGTTCCATGCCTCCCCAGTCTCACGAAGTCATCCTCCAGTGGAATTGTGAAGGTTTTTTCCACTGCCTGGCTGAGCCACAGCAGCTGTTAAGCTTTACACTTGATTTCTGCATTGCCCTCTAGAAAACCTGGTTCTCAGCAATGCGGACCTCTGCCCTCTGTGGCTATAAGGGATATTACAGGAACCGTAGCGACTATAATTGAGTGTCAGGTGTAGTTTGCATTTATGCCCTAAACTCGGTCTGTAGCGAACATGTGTCCCTTCAAACACCTCTTGAAGCTGTGGCTGTCAGAATAAGGACGACACAGGAAATAACTGTCTGCAATGTGTGTCTTTCTCCAGATGGCGTAGTATCCCTGAATGTATTAGCTGCACTGATTGATCAACTCCCTAAACCTTTCCTACTTCTAGGAGATTTTAATGCCCATAACACCTTGTGGGGTGGTACCATGCTTACTGGCCGAAGCAGAGATGTCGAAACTTTACTGGCACAATTCGACCTCTGCCTCTTAAATACTGGGGCTGCCACACATTTCAGTGTGGCTCATGGTAGTTACGTGGCCGTTGATTTATCAATTTGCAGCCCAGGACTTCTCCCATCTATCCACTGGCGAGCACATGACGACCTGTGTGGTAGTGACCACTTTCCCATCTTCCTGTCACTGCCCCAGTGTCAAGCACCGGACGCCTGCCCAGATGGGCTTTGAACAAAGCGGACTGGGGAATTTTCACCTCTGCTGTCACTGCTGAATCTCCCCCACGTGGTAACATCGATGTGATGGTTGAGCAGGTGACAAGCACAATTGTTTCTGTGGCAGAAAACGCGATCCCTCAATCTTTAGGGTGCCCGAGGCGTAAGGCAGTCCCTTGGTGGTCGCCAGAAGTTGTTGAAGCAATTAAGGAGTGTCAGCAAGCTCTACAGCAGCATAAGAGGCACCCTTTCCTGGAGCACCTCACAGCCTTTAAACGGCTCCATGTCCGTGTTCGCTACCTGATCAAACAAGGAGGAGTGTTGGGAGAGATACGTTTCCACCATTGGGTGCCACACGTCACCTTCCCAAGTCTGGGCAAAGATCAAATGTCTTTTCGGGTACCAGGTCCCAACAGCTGTCCCCGGTGTTACCATAAATGGCGAGTTATGTACCGACACAAACGCTATTGCCGAGCACTTTGCTCGAGCCTCTGCGCCAGAGAATTACCCCCCAGCCTGTCGCACATTCAAACACCGGCTGGAAGGGAACGTCCTCTCATTCACTACACACTACAGTAAATCCTATAACGTCCCATTTACAGAGTGGGAGTTCTTCAGTACCCTTGCACATTGCCCCGACACAGCACCTGGGCCTGATTGCATCCACAGCCAGATGATTAAACATCTCTCATCTGACTACAAATGACATCTTCTCATCATCTTCAACCAGATCTTGTACGATGGCGCCTTTCCATCACAATGGTGGGAGAGCACCATCATTCCAGTAAAAACCCGCTTGATGTGGATAGCTATTGGCCCATCAGCCTCCCCACGTTCTTTGTAAGGTGCTGGAACGTATGGTATGTCAGCGGTTGGGTTGGGTCCTGGAGTCACGTGGCTTGCTGACTCCATGTCAGGGCAGCTTCTGCCAGGGCTGCTCTACTGCTGATAATCTTGTGCCCATTGAGTCTGCCATCCAAACAGCCTTTTCCAGACGGCAACACCTAATTGCTGTCTTTTTTGACTTACGTAAAGCATATGACATGACTTGGCGACGTCATATCCTTGCCACATTGTGTGAGTGGGCACTCCCAATTTTTATCCAAAACTTCCTGTCGCTTCGTACTTTCCATGTCCAAGTTGGTGACTCCCATAGTTTCAGCCATATCCAGGAGAATGGAGTCCCTGCAGGGCTCTGTATTTAGTGTCTCTCTATTTTTAGTGGCCATTAACGGTCTAGCAATGGCTGTCGGGCCCTCCGTCTCACCTTCTCTGTATGCAAACGACTTCTGCATTTTGTACCGCTGCTCCAGTACTGTTGTTGCTGAGCAGTGCCCCAAGGGAGCCATCCACAAGGTGCTGTCATGGGTTCTAGCCCACGGCTTCCAGTTTTCAACTGCAAAGTCGTGTTCATGCACTTCTGTCGGTGTTGTACCATTCACCTGGAACCCACACTTTATCTTAATTGCAATCCACTCACTGTAGTGGAGACATATCAATTCCTAGGACTGGTTTTCGAGCTCGATTGACTTGGCTCCCTCACCTTTGTCTTCTTAAGCAGAAGTGCTGGCAGCACCTCAATGCCCTCCATTGCTTGAGCAACATAATTGGGGTGCAGATCACTGTACGCTGCTGCAGCTCTACAGAGCCCTTGTCCAATCCCGAACTGACTATGGGAGTGTGGTTTATGGTTCGGCAGCGCCTTCAGCATTGCATTTACTTGGCCGTGTGCACCACTGTGGGGTTCGATTAGCAACAGGAGCTTTTAGGACAAGTCCGGTGACCAGCATACCGGTGGAGGCTGGTGTCCCTCCACTGCAGATCAGATGTGCGCAACTGCTTGCCAGTTATGCAGCACACATTCATAGTTCCCCTGAGGATCCGAATTACCCTCTCCTTTTCCTGCCCCTGGCAGTCCTCCTCCCGCATTGGCAGCCCAGATCAGGGCTAACAATTGTAGTTCACTTGCGGTCCCTTCTCTCCGAACTGGAGTCCTTCCCTTTATCATCTCTACTTGCGGTCCGTTCACTACACCTCCATGGTGTACGCCTTGGCTGCAGCTTCGTCTGGACCTTTTGCATGGCCCTAAGGACCCACCTCTCCCCACTGTCACTTCCTCTTGAGTCTTGACATGTTCCGGGGCTCTGTAGTGGTTTATACTGAAGGCTCAATGGCTGATGGTCACGTAGGCTTTGCGTATGTTCATGGAGGACATGTTGAGCAGAACTCCTTGCCAGTTAGCTGCAGTGTTTTCACTGCAGAGCTGGCGGCCATATCTCTTGCTCTTGAGTAAATCCGCTCATGCCCTGGCAAGTCATTGCTCCTGTGTACTGACTCACTGAGCAGCCTACAAGCTATCAACCTATGCTATCCTCGCCACTCTCTGGTAGCGTCCATTCAGGAGTCCATCTTTGCCCTGGAACAATCTCGCAGTTCCGTGGTGTTTGTGTGGGCCCCAGGACATGTCGGAATCCCTGGCAACAAACTTGCCGACAGGCTGGCCAAACAGGCGACGTGGAAACTGCTTCTGTAGATAGGCTGATCTGCGTTGTGTCTTACACCACAGGGTTTTCAGGCTTTGGGAGATGGAATGGCATAACAGCATGCACAACAAACTGCATATCATTAAGGAGACGACAAATGTGTGGAAGTCTTCCATGCTGGCCTCTCGCAGGAAATCAGTTGTCCTCTGCCGGCTCCACATTGGCCATACGTGGCTAACGCATGGTTACCTACTCCATCACGAGGACCTACCTCAGTTTTGCTGTGGCTCCCATCTGACAGTCGTCCACCTCTTGGTGGACTGCCCACTTTTAGCCGCTCTGTGGCAGACTTTTAACTTTCGCAGCACCCTGCCTTTGGTGTTGGGCGAAAATGACTCCACAGCAGCTTTAGTTTTATGTTTTATCCATGAGAGTGGTTTTTATACTTCTATGTAGGTTTTAGCGCATATCCTTTGTCCCTCCGTGTCCTCCACCTTAGTGCTTTTAGGGTGGAGGTTTTAATGTGTTGCACTACTCCCTTCTGTTTCTAGCATCTCTCTGTTGTTTTCTTGTCCTCTTTTGTTCCTTTTAGTATTCATTGCCTTTCCTTCATTCTTGTGGGCTTTCCTTTCTTTGTGCTTTGTGTTATATGTTTTGTCCATCTTATGCTCACCCTTGTGGCATTGTTTTATTAGGAACACAGGACCGATGACCTCGTAGTTTGGTCCCTTCTCTCTCTTTAAACCAACCAACCAATCTTCATTCTCACTCTTTCGCATAACCTTCCGTTTGACCTTGAATAACTTATCTAAAATTTTGAGTTTCTGCTTGAGGTCTAGTGTAATGTGTTTCCTTATAGAAGACGTGATTCTGAACTGTAAAGAAAGCTACAATTTCAAATACAGTATAAAAACCATTGTGTAACTAAGCATTGTTGTGCATGATAATTAATTGTGCACGTGTTTTTGGTTGTGCGCCAGGTTACTGAGAGGCCGGACTACTGAGGGCCGGATTAGCGAGAGTCTAGTGTATCACTAGGGGTAAGATAGATACCGCCTACAGGAAAATTAAAGAGACCTTTGGAGCAAAGAGAACCACTTGTATGAATATCAAGAGCTCAGATGGAAAAGCAGTTCTAAGCAAAGAAAGGAAAGCACAAAGGTGGAAGGAGTATACAAGGGTGATATACTTGAGGACAGTATAATGGAAATCGAAGAGGACCTAGATGAAGATGAAACTGGAGATATGGTACTGCGTGAAGAGTTTGACAGAGTACTGAAAGACCTAATTCAACACAAGGCCCCGGGAGTAGACAACATTCTGTTAGAGCTACTGATAGCATTGGGAGAGCCAGCCATGACAAAACTCTTCCATCTGGCGAGCAAGATGTATGAGACACGCAAAATACCTTCAGACTTCAAGAAGAATATAATAATCTCAGTCCCAAAGAAAGCAGGTGTTGACAGGTGTGAAAATTACCGAACTATCAGTTTAATAAGTCACTGCTGCAAAATACTAACACGAATTCTTTACAGATGAATGGAAAAACTGGTGGAAGCCAACCTTGGGAAAGATCAGTTTGGATCCCATAGAAATGTTGGAACACGTGAGGCAATACTGACCCTACGACTTATCTTAGAAGATATATTAAGGAAAGGCAAACCTACATTTCTAGCATTTGCAGACTTACAGGAAGCTTTTGGCAATGTTATCTGGAATACTCTCTTTCAAATTCTAAAGGTGGCAGGGGTCAGATACAGCGAGTGAAAGGCTGTTTACAATTTGTACAGAAACCAGATGACATTTACAAGAGTCGAAGGACATGAAAGGGAAGCAGTGGTTGGGAAGGAAGTGAGACACAGTTATAGCCTATCCTTGATGTTATTTGTTCTGTATATTGAGCAAGCAGTAAAGGAAATAAAAGAAAACTTCAGAGTAGGAATTAAAATTCATGGAGAAGAAATAAAAACTTTGAGGTTTGCTGATGATATTGTAATTCTGTCGGAGACAGCAAAGGACCTGGAAGAGCAGTTGAACAGAATGGACATTGTCTTGAAAGAAGGATGTAAGATGAACATCAACAAAAGCAAAATGAGGATAGTGGAATGTAGTCTAGTTAAATTAGGTGATGCTAAGGAATTAGATTAGGAAATGAGTCACTTAAAGTAGTAGATGAGTTTTGCTATTTGGGGAGCAAAATAACTGATGATGGTCGAAGTAGAGAGGATATAAAATGTAGACTGGCAATGGCAAGGAAAGAGTTTCTGAAGAAGAGAAATTTGTTAACATCGAGTATAGATTTAAGTGTTAGGTAGTCTTTTCTGAAAGTATTTTTATGTGGTGTAGCCCTGTTTGGAAGTGGAATGTGGACGATAAATAGTTTAGACAAGAAGAGAATAGAAGCTTTCGAAATGTGGTGCTACAGAATAATGCTCAAGATTAGATGGGTAGATCGCATAACTAATGAGGAGGTACGAATTGAGCATAAGAGGAATTTGTGGCACAACTTGACTAGAAGAAGGGATCGGTTGGTAGAACATGTTCTGAGGCATCAAGGGATCATCAATTTAGTACTGGGGGGCAGTGTGGAGGGTAAAAATCGTAGAGGGAGACCAAGACGTGAATACACTAAGCAGGTTCAGAAGGAGGTAGGTTGCACTAGATACTTGGAGATGAAGAAGCTTGCACAGGATAGAGTAGCATGGAGAGCTGCAGCAAACCAGTCTCTGGACTGAAGACTACAACAACAACAAATGGTGATGAGACGTGGGTCTGTGTGATGACATTGCGACCAAGGTTCAATCTTCAAAATGGGTCATGACAGATTCTCCAAGACCAAAAAAACACATCAGGTCAGGTCAAATGCCAAAGCCATGCTGATACTTTTCTTTGACATTGAAGGATTAATTCATCATGAATTTATGCCACAGGGACAAACTGTTAATCAGTGATACTATTGGGATGTGTTGCGATGGCTACAAGAAAATGTAAGGAGAAGAAGGCCTGAAATGTGGTGAGACAATTCATTGGTCTTGCTTCACGGTAATGCATCCCTTTTGGTGTATGACTATTGCACAGAAAATGAAATCACCATGCTGGCTCATCCTTCATACTCTTCAGACCTGGCCCCTGCAGACTTTTTTATTTCCAGAGTTGAAACCTCCATTGAAAGGACGAAGATTTGCAACTATAAACAAGATAAAAGAAAATTTGCAGACTGCACTTTGTATGATCCACCAAGAGATGTGCCTAGACTGCTTCTGAAAGTGGAAACAGCATTGGGAGTGGTGTGTCAATTGTGGAGGAGAGTATTTCGAAGGAGACTATGGGAACAGGATACAATTATCGGGCGAATGCAATAATTATCCCCATTAAATTCCACATAGAGATATATTTTGTAGTTAGTCGTAAATGTGTACACAGCTTGAGATACAGAACAGAACTAAAAACTAACATGGAGGCTCAGCAGAGCAATAAGAGTCCAAAGATGGGGTTAATCATGTTCAATATGTCCTATCGACGCCACACAGCCCCCCCCCCCCCCTCCCCACAGTACGGAGTACCATCTGTGAGGCTTGAATGGAGGTCATGATGTGGGCATCGGCATCGGTAGTAGTTATGCGAGGCAGCAGGCGCACGACCGGGATTTCCATCTCGGTCGAGGCGGAGTGTGGAGGTGGAGTGATTGGCGGCAGGTCCACCTCATAGTCAGTCAACCAGCGGGGACGGATGATGCGTCGGCCGGCCTGAGAGCAGGCATGTGGAACGGCCTGCAATGTGGTGCAGGCATGCCTGCCCTGAATACAGATCGAGCCGTCCGAGGAGATGAACGCACGAATTTCTGAAGGGTCGCACTCGCGGGGGAGGGACAGGCTGTGCACTACACTGACATTTAACTGCCCGTTGGTGGGCGAGGCCACGGTGTCTGTTAGCACGAGCATGCGGTCATCGAAGGTGACGATTGACACATCGTCCATGTGGTGTGGTGGCACGTTGAAGCACAGGTTGAATGTGGGAGAGCGAGTATCCGCAGTCGGTGAAGTGGCGGCGAAACCCATACATGGGGTGGATGGCGACGTGCCTGGAAAACCTGCAAATGTCAACAACGAATCATGGGATGGAGAAAACAGCACCGTGGGATGAGACAAAGTATTTTCAGGCTCCGCGGTGGAGGACTTGTCAGGAGGATCCAATTGAGACAACTGAGGGGCATCGGAGTCTACCAAAGCAGGTTTGGGCCTGTGCAATGAAACAGTTTGAGAACGATCTTTAACCATAATGTCGAACATTGCCTCGCCCCACCAGAATACTTGAAAGGGGCTGAGGTAGGGTGATTGTAGGGGTTGTCTAACGGAATCATCCCTGAGCATAACGTGGGAGCAAGTGTTGAGTGTTGGCACATAAGTGTCCGGTGGGGAATGACTGATAGGCGGGTATAGCCGTGCATGTTTGAAGTGAGTGTGCATGTGATTAATGAAATCTGGGGAGGGGGGAAAATCCTCGGGTGCTTGAGGCAGGATAAGTTCCCTTGGTAGGACTGGGTTCTCCCCGAAAATGAATTCAGAGATGGTTCCCTGTAAGTCTGGTTTAAAGGTCAAACGGAGACCGAGTAACACCCATGGAAGCGCCTCGGACCGGAGGCAGTCACGGCACCTGAGGACAGTTTTGAGGGTGCGGTGCCACCGTTCAACTAACCCATTGCTTTGTGGGTGGTAGGCTGTTGTATGAATTTTTTAAATGCCGCAGATGTTACATAAAATGGTGAACAGGACAGACTCTAACTGCCCACCTCGGTCGGTGGTGATGGTGGTCGGGCAACTGAACCTGGCAATCCATAAGGAGGCGAAACCCTTGGCCACGGTTTCAGGGGTGATGTTGGGTAAAGGAACAGCTTCCACCCAGCGAGACATGCAGTTGATTGTGGAGAGAATATATCTGTGGCCCTCCGACGGTGGTAGTGGACCGATGTGGTCGATATGTACACGATGAAATCTTCCTCGCGGAATGTCGAACTTGCCTAGTGGAGGGGAGGTGTGGCGGCCAATTTTGTTGTGTTGACAGGAGACGCAGCTGTGTGCCCAGGTCTGACAGTCCTGTTTAATATTTTTCCAAATGAAACGCATGCATACGAGCCGTATGGTGGCGCGGACGCCAGGGTGAGTGAGGTTATGCAAGGCAAGGCGTCGAAGGCTTGCCAGTGCAATGTGGGCGGGAGCAACAGACGCAGAGTGCCGATAGAAGAATCACACCACACCTCAGCCAAAACGCCGGGGAACTTGGCTTTGGTAAACGCAAGAGACGTTTGAGGATCTGCGAGGAGAGCTTGAGATTCCTCGGCAGAGGCCTGGAGAGTGGCCAGATTGGGTAAGTCGATGATGCGTGAGACAGTGTTGATCCACGAGAAAAAATCAATGGGGATGTTTTCTGTGCCTTTGATGTAGCAAATGTCTGTTGTGAATTGAGAAACTAAATCAAATTGGCAGAAACTCCGAGGGGGTGGGTCCTCGGGAGGGTTGCAGAATGCGTCTGCTAGTGGTTTGTGATCAGTAAGGATGAAGAAAGAACGACCCTTGATGGCTTCATAGACTGCCAGAAGTTCCCTATCAAAAGCGGAATATTTCTTCTGAGCTGTAGACAGTTGGCTAGAAAAGAAATGAAGGGGAGAAACCATGTCGCCTTTGCGTTACTGCAGTGCTGCCCCCACTGCAATGTCGCTGGCGTCTGAAGTGATGACCAACTCGGCCGACGGGTCGGGATGGGTGAGTGTCACGGCCTGAGCTAAGGAAGTTTTTAGAGCCTTGAAGGCCTCCAGCATAGGTTCAGTCTAGCAAAGTGGTTTAAGGCCGGAAGTCTTTTTGCCCGAAAGCGAGTCTGTCAGCGGGGCCCGCATGGCGGCATCAGAAGGCAGATGCCGACGGTAGTAATTTACTGTACCCAAGAAATGTCGGAGTTCTTTGTAAGTAGCTGGAGGCGGCACTGACATGATGGCATGCACGTGGGATTTGGGAGGCTGTATTCTGTCTGTGTAGATGGTGTAACCCAAAAATGTGACAGAAGACTGATGCAATTGGAATTTGTCCTTGTTGACCTTGACGCATTGGAGTTCAAGGTCTGGAGGACATCGGATAAACAATTTTCATGTTCTTCAGCTGAGTTGCTGAAAATGAGTATGTCATCCAGATATGCAAAGCAAACTGAAACTGTCGTAAGATTGAGTCGATGAAACATTGCCATGTTTGTGCCGCCTTTTTCAGGCCGAACGGCATGAAGTTGTACTGGAACAAACTGAGCGGCATGATAATAGCTGTCTTTGGAATGTCTCCTGGTGCTACGGGAATCTGGTGATAGGCACATTTACAGTCAATAATACAGCAATACAATCAATAATACAGCAAGAATCAGCTTAATTTTTCAAGGAACTCCTCGACAGAATAGAAGGAGTGACCCATGAGAAAATTCATCAGTTTTGATTTGAAAGCGTGTGGGTTATTGCCAAGATTTTTTAATTTGAGGGGTAGCTTATTGAAAATGGATGCAGCAGTATACTGCACGCCTATCTACACAAGAGTTAGGAAGTCCGATCCAAATGCAGGTTTGATTTCTGCTGAGTATTAACCGAGTGACAGCTGCTTATTCTTGGGAATAAACTAATATTGTTAACAAGAAATGATAATAAGGAATATATATATATATATATATATATATATATATATATATATATATATATATATATATATATATATATATATATATAAAAACAAAGATGAGGTGACTTACCGAACAAAAACGCTGGCAGGTCGATAGACACACAAACAAACACAAACATACACACAAAATTCAAGCTTTCGCAACAAATTGTTGCCTCATCAGGAAAGAGGGAAGGAGAGGGGAAGACGAAACCCACTTCCCTTCGTCCTCCCCCCCCCCCCCCCCCCCCCCCCCCCCCTCCCCCCCGACGAGGCAACAATCCGTTGCGAAAGCTTGAACCCCGTGTGTATGCCTGTGTTTGCTTGTGTGTCCATCGACCCGCCAGCGTCCCCGTTCGGTAAGTCACCTCACCTTTGTATTCTTATATATATATATATATATATATATATATATATATATATATATATATATATATATATATATATATAAAAAAACAAAGATGAGGTGACTTACCGAACAAAAACGCTGGCAGGTCGATAGACACACAAACAAACACAAACACACACACAAAACTCAAGCCTTCGCAACAAATCGTTGCCTCACCAGGAAAGAGGGAAGGAGAGGGGAAGACGAAAGGAAGTGGGTTTTAAAGGAGAGGGTAAGGAGTCATTCCAATCCCGGGAGCGGAAAGACTTACCTTAGGGGGAAAAAAGGACAGGTATACACTCGCACACACGCACATATCCATCCACACATACAGACACAAGCAGACATATTTAAAGACAAAGAGTTTGGGCAGAGATATATATATATATAATGGAAGGAAACATTCCACGTGGGAAAAATTATATATAAATACAAAGATGAGGTGACTTACCGAACAAAAACGCTGGCAGGTCGATAGACACACAAACAATATATATATATATATATATATATATATGTCTTTAAATATGTCTGCTTGTGTCTGTATGTGTGGATGGATATGTGCGTGTGTGCGAGTGTATACCTGTCCTTTTTTCCCCCTAAGGTAAGTCTTTCCGCTCCCGGGATTGGAATGACTCCTTACCCTCTCCCTTAAAACCCACTTCCTTTCGTCTTCCCCTCTCCTTCCCTCTTTCCTGATGAGGCAACAGTTTGTTGCGAAAGCTTGAATTTTGTGTGTATGTTTGTGTTTGTTTGTGTGTCTATCGACCTGCCAGCGCTTTTGTTCGGTAAGTCACCTCATCTTTGTTTTTATATATAAAAAATCACCTCAGATACTGTTTGAATAGTAAAAATGGCAACATTAAATCTATGAACAAGATACTGAATGTGGGCTTTCCACGATATTTTACTATCTATCTAATCACCTAGAAATTTGAACTGTTCAGTTTCACTAATCGTATGCCAATTCTGTGAAATTAGAATGTCAGGTTTTGTTGAATTGTGTGTTAGAAACTGTAAAAACTGAGTCTTACTGTGATTTAGCTGTTCTAGGCGCTTCAGTGTGGAACCGTGCGACCGCTACGGTCGCGGGTTCGAATCCTGCCTCGGGCATGGATGTGTGTGATGTCCTTAGGTTAGTTAGGATTAAGTAGTTCTAAGTTCTAGGGAACTGATGACCTCAGACGTTAAGTCCCATAGTGCTCAGAGCCATTTGACCCATTTTGTGATTTAGCATTAGTTTATTTTCTACAAGCTGTGAACTTAGGTCATTAACTGCACTATTTGACACCGAGCCAATGTTGCACACAACATCCTTTGCTACCAAGCTAGAGTCATCAGCAAACAAATATTTTAGAGTTATGCATAATACTAGAGGGCATGTCATTTATATAAATAAGGAACAGGAGCGGCCACAACACTGATCCCTGGAGCAGCCCCACCCCCCCTTGACCGTACTCCACTCAGACCCCACATCACAGCCACTCTCAACATTGTGGATGATCTTTTGCTGTCTGTTGCTAAAGTAAGAGGTGAACCACGTGTGAGCTACTCCCCGTATTCATCCAGTACCTCACAGAGAAAAGAGAATAGAGCATTTTCAGTTGTTAAACACCTTCTAAAACCGAACGGTACATTTGATAGCAAATCGTGTGTGATAAAATGATCAATGATCCTTACATACACAGCCTTTTCCATAACTTTAACAAACACTGATGGCATAGAAATAGGTCTAAAATTGTCTACATTATCCCTTTCTCTCTTTTTATAAAGCGGCTTTATTACTGAGTACTTTAATTGTTCAGGACACTGACCATTCCTAAAGGAAAAATTACAAATATGGCTAAATACAGGGCTAACATGTGCAGCACAGTACTTTAATATTCTGCTAGACACTCCATCCATCATGTCCACGAGAGTCCTTAGTGTTTAGTGATTTAATTATTGACTCTATTTCCCGCATGTCTGAATCACAGAGGAGTATATCAGACATCAATCTGGGAAAGGCATTTGCGAAGAAAGTTGTAATACATTGTGTGTTTTTGCTGACAACAGTAATGTGAGTAATATCTCTTACCATATCACCACTGAGCAAAATAATGTAAAATTAGGATAAGGTTTGCCAAACTGCCAGCTTCATGTGCAACTGAACTGTTCATGTTTTCAACTTTGCTTATTTCAACCAGTGCTCAGAGTTGCATAGATGTAGAGAAGAAATGATAAGTTTTACTTACCAAATAAAAGAAGGAAATGCCAAATTCTGCCTTTGCCCCTTCATTATACTGATTAAGGCTTTAACATTGAAAAAGAAAATGGAATGAGGGAAAACTTAACAGTAGTCGCAGACAAAGCAGAAAGATTAGTTTAGAGGATGTAGCAGGAGCAAGACCAATGCAAACAGTATTAATGGCATGTCTAAATGGGGGTAAATGATGTTTAACCACAAGGTGTGAATGCAAAAGACTATGGCATGTGACACAGACTGCAAATTTTACTTATTCTGTATTTATTACAAAGTATTTTCTCAGCAGTAATTCTATAGACGTTTAGGGCTGCTGCACAGGAACTGATAGGCCATCATATATTGACACTTACTTCTTTATAATAAAGTTTTTCACTTTCATTGGAGCTTTCAAGTGAGCTGAGCAAAACATTGCATTGTCCTGGTAGATGCAATCATGCCAAGGAAAAACCAAACTGCACGTATGAGTAGATGTATATTTGTGTTAATCAATTGTGTCTTCCAGAATGACAAGATTGGCCAGGGAATGGCACAAAAACATCACTTGGTACTTTCACAAATTGTCTGGTTATCAAGATTTGAGACTTGAAGGGTCTTGTTTCCTGAGGTGGCAGCATGCCACTATCAAGCTTTGCTATTTTGAAAGACACATCCTAGGAGACCCACACCAGTGCATCACATGTAATCTGTTTCACAGAATCATAGATAATTTCGAGTAAGACACTAGATCTTACAAATGATTATATTTCCAAATTATTCTCACACTTCTTCAGTTATGCAAAACCTTTATTGTCTTGTTTAACTTATCTTTTCTGAACCACATTAGAATTTATCATTTTGCAACCCCCAAAAATCTGCCGCCCTGGACGGCAGCAAGATTTCCTCCTGTGCAGAGCCGGCCCTGTTGTAAATTTAAAAGAAAATCACAAACTTACCTCATTTGGTACTTTTACAAATTATCTGGTTATCAAGATTTGAGAATTAAAGGGTCTTGTTTTCTGCATGACAAGTTGCTTTGTTATTATAATCAGGCCTTTATTCTTCCTTTATGTAGACGTTGAGCAATAACAAGCAGCTTCTTTTTCTTCTCAAAGTAGCAACTTTTCTCCTAATATTATGGTGCAAGTACAACTACTATATAACATTATAAAGTTATACGTTATTGTTAAGTAGATCCTGAAAGCTGTTTTTGTTTTCAATGTGTATTGTGATTCGTACATGCTTCAAGTTGTTCCTTTGTGTAGGATCCACAGGACATGATAAGACTAATAAATATCCTTTGAAGCAAAATTTGCAGAGCTGTTCTCCTAGATGGTTTGTTTTGCTCTGTTGTATATTTCCTTTACAGTCTGAGTTTTTATTCCAGAAAATTTCCCCTGACGTACAGTTTAGGGCTAAGATTTCTTTGTGTGCATAATATGTATTACACTCTCTCGTGGTTTTTAAACAATCTTAATTAGGTAATTGTACCAAGACAACTTTGGTACAGGTATGTATCTCAAATAAAATCCTTAAAGGTTATTAAGATGATTCTTTGTGCAGACTTATACAAATTTGAATCAAAGCACGTACACATGTGTTCCACCCTTAATTCTCCCCCATGTGCAGTGGTGTCATTGATGGATTATGCATCTTGAAGGTACAGTTCACTCTGTGGACTTTTGAATTTGACACAAATAGAAGACATGATACCATGAACAGAATTTCACAGAGAACCCAAAGATTTAAGGTGAAGCAAGGCACCTGGAATAGGCAACATTACCACAGGATGAATCAAACCCTTGAGACAACATAACACAACACGACAGAACTATTCCACTACATTTGTAAGATGATATGAGAAAAGCAAAATACTCCGAGAAGAATGTAATACCGTAACTTCCAATTCCAAAGGGGGCATGTGCCAATGAATATTAACAGAACTGTCAGTTTAATACAAGGGGGCAATCATGAAGTTTTAATTAAAACCCTCCCCAAAAAAATAAACTTATGTAATTAAATGACTGAAAATCAAGGATGGAATAATGACAATAGCCACTACCCCTTTCATAATATTGTCAAACTTATGTAATTACTTGTTAGTTTGTGTGGAGGAAACATGTCTGCTGTCCTCTTATACATTGAAATACCTGCGCCACTAGACGATCCAAAACAACGTGGCATGGCCCATTGATAAAGTTGAGTATTGTGTAGTAATTCGTTTTCCGCAGATGAAGGGAAACAGTATTACAATAATCCCAAGTGTAAATGCAGTCTGGCAATAGCAGGGGAAGTGTTTCCAAAAAAGAGAAATACAAAAAGAAAAAATAATAGACAGTCCTGAAAGTTTAGGATTTGTGTGCAAATTACACGGTCTAGTCACATTAATATCACCACCTGTCAAATGCCTGAATAAACCACCTTTTGGAGAGTGGATGTTCAGGAAGAGTCAGTCATTCTGGAAGGCTCCAGCAGGGATCTGGAGCCATGCTGACTCCAGTGCCACAGCCAGTTGCATTAGATTTCTTTGCTGAGTATTCAGAGTGTGAACAGCCTGATCGAGATAGTCCCACAGATTCTCAATTAGGTTTATATCCGGGAAGTTTGGTGAGCAGGGGAGTATGGTAAACTTATCTTGGTGCTCTCTGCATTACACACTTACGTTGCAAGCTGAGGGAAAGATGGCACTGTCCTTCTGGTACATGCCATCGAGCCAAGGAAAAACCAAACTACATATGGTCCCCGAGGATAAATGCATATTTGTATTAGCCAACTGTGCCTTCCAGAATGACAGGATTATCCAGGGAATGCTATGAAAACATTCCACAGACCATAACACTCCCTCCTCCAGGCTGGACTCTTCCTAGGATTGTTGAAGGGCCCGTACACGCCAATGGCCATCTGTCCGATGGAGCATAAAACTTTCATCCGAAAAGGATTCCTACCACCACTCGGTGAATGTCCAGTTGCGGCATTGAAATTCTAGCCTTTGTCACCAATGAACAGCAGTCAGCATGGGCCCATGAACCAGGTGCCTGGTGCAAAGACTCATACGCAGCAACATTTGCTGAATGGTCGTTGGGGAGATACTGTTGGTAAGCCCCTAGCTCATCTGGGTGTTAATTGCTCACAGTTGCACTTTTATTTGCCCATATAGATCTCTGCAGTTATCATTCAACCATCACTTATGATGTGTGGTGCGTAACTGTTACCTTAGCGTTTTGGATCGTGCCATTTTGCCCTATCCTGTATACTTTAACCACGGCAGCACATAAACAGTTTATGGAATTAGCCATTTCGGAAATGCTTCCACCTTTCGTCTGAAAACCAATGATTGTGATCTTTCGGACATCAGATATATCATTCTGGTTCTGCATTATGACAATGACTGCACTGTTTTCCACATTCCCTCAACACGATTTATGTACCCTGGACTCATAGTGCTGTCGTCTGTGGGTGGTAATTGCATGTCTTAACATAGGCGGTGGTCACATTAATGTGACTGTTTGATTCTTTCTGTTTGTGTTCAAAACAATGGTTGCTTTCGTGAACTTAAGAGAAATGTGGAGGTGTGTGTGTAGTATCATTTGCTGACATCTACTGATCTACTGTTCAGTAGTTCTGAACTGGTTACGCACTTTACCAAAAATTTAATATGACATGTTGTTAGCCTTTCAGTTGCTCCATCCTCTTGGTGTTCTTGTAAATCCATGTTTCGGTTTCTGTTTTGTCTACAGTTGTTGGTTTCTCATGCATGGAGCTTGTGCAAGTTCAGATTAAAATTAGTGTTGCATTTTTAATTATCACCATAAGGTCCTTCTTTAGTAATTATTGTCATAACTTGTCCTTGTAGTGGTAGCAATAGAAAAAAAAAGCACTACAAAATTGAAAGTGTCACCCAAGTAAAGATCAGTTCTTGTAGCGCTAATGTTGTTTAAAGTAATAATTTTTTGTTTTTCCATCATTTCACATTAATTTAGGAAGAACAGAAATGTTTTTGCATATATCACTGATGTGCTGTTTGCAATTTTGTAATTGCAGTGTTTAGCTGTAGCCACCCTAAACAAATACTGCTCATCAAGACACCCATTGTTGATGGAAAGTGTCAGTTAATTTCTTGTGACAGATGAAAAGATTTTTAAAGTGGAATTTTACATGCCCTCTCACTAGAGCAGTTGCAAATTAGTCTACTGCGGTATTCCTTTTATCGATGTGTATTAATACAAATAGGAAAGCACTTAGAATAACCAGTATTCCAGCAGCGATAACACCATGCTGACTGCTGATCAAGCACTGCTGTAGTACTAGTGATTGTAAATGTTTTATGTCCATATCAATACATATAGATAAATAAAATATTGCACTAGACTAATTTTAGACTGCTGTATCAAATGGGCATGTAAAGTCTGCTTTAATAATCATGTTGTTTGCAATTTGAAACAAAGTGATTCTTTCTGTTGACATTGGACATTGCATGAAAGATATAATGGGCAGTATAGTTTTGGGCTGATTCTAGCTACATATTGCAAAAACAAAATTGCAAATATCTGCTGTTTTGGCAGAGAAAATGCGGCTGATGACTCAGAGTGACACTCTGTACTGTAGAGGAATAGATTTTTTTAAAGAACAAATAGCATACTGTATAAAACAGGATTTGGACAGTTTCTTTCCAGAGTTGTAAGACCTGTGAACAACATTGCCAACTCTTATCTAGCCTCAAAACACATCTATGTGGTATAAGAGCTCGTGCATTACCTTTCTGTTCAATTGTTTAAATGTCAGTATCATATAGTGTTTATTTATATGGAGGATCAGATTCAGACCTCTTGACTTTTGCTTGCAATTCACTTCATATTCTCAAAAACACACAGTATTCAGTTTGTTCATGAGTAAGGTGCTGCACTATTTTAATACATTTAAACAACCAGCATATGTTGTGTGCTTCTGGCATGAGGAGGATAATTTTTGTACTCGCTGCAAAATTTATATATTAATTTTCAGGCTGTGATGGCTGGCCGAATATCTGTTGGCCAGTTGTGGCTTGCACTTCGCCTGGGTGATGCTTTGACTGTGGCCCGCTGTAAGTTGTTTTTGGCGCTCAGTTTGATGCAACAGGGCAGACTGAGAGCTGCTCGTCAGCTTGTGCTGCAGCAATACATTGTTGCCAAGTCTGTGAAAGAAGTGGATCCGCGACTGAGCAGAATGTGCCAAGGGGTGTGGGCAAAGCTTCGGTATGCGTACCAGCAGAGGCACAACAGAAGAAAATCCAAATCCCGACAAGCTTAAATGAATAGCAGTTAACGAATTTATTCACACATCAGAATTATGAAACAGTGTTAGGTTGCAAATTGTTACTTGCGTCATACAAAGGAAGATTTTACTACATGCAAGTGTTTGTATTAATTTCATTCCACATGTCACTAATTTTTTTATGACGGAACTGTGAAACAAACAACAAAATAAAGAAGCTGTAGCTTCGTACTGATAAGAGTAAAAACAATTTTGCTGGCCTTCACAGTACTATGGTTGTGTTTTGTAACTGCAGGATAAAAAAATTTGCACAGTAAACATAATGGTTTTACATATCACTTGTTGGTATTTTATATTCTTACATAGTTTCCTGAAAACCAAACTGATCCTAAATGGCAAACATAGCCAATAAACCATGTAAGTAGAATGTAATCTTGCTCATCATCAGAATTTAGTACCATGTGTACTGATTTCATGCTGTAAATGAAAGGATACTTCAAAGAGAAATTCCACCAAGAGTTATTTATTTTGGCATTGAATGTCCATTTACCTTGGATACACCACAGCGACTAAATTTATTACACTATGTAAATCAGCAAAAAACTGGAAAAGGGAACGTGATGAGACTTTTTACTGAGTATTGTTTGGAACACACAATTTAAAAAGTGTAATGATAAGTATAGAATTTTCCATTGACATGTAAAGGTAAGAATTATTTAGAACAATATAACGACACGCAATTGTGAAATGTGCATGGTACTGTTCCTCACAAAAAGTAAATAATAATAAAACCTGCTGTATGGTAATTATATAACAGGAAACACGGCATAAGAAATCTTGCACTGTTAGACACTCTAGAATGCAATAATAGAAGATCTGAAGGGATCAGTGGAGGAAAGTGCTACCCCACAACAGCATATTTTCAGTTGCTGCATTTTACATGTATGGTTTAAATCAAAGAAAAGAATGTAAATACAGTAAGACAAAACAAATTAACTAGTGGACAGCTCTTTCTAGCTGTAAATATGGAAAAACTTGTTACGAGCATGTGGCACATTCAAAAACATTGCATAGTGTGACCAGACTAATCCTAATGAAATTGGGGGGTTAGCACTTTCTTTCATCTATCCATATACACGTTTATATGACACCGCCTTAGGGTCTTTGCTTCAATGATTTCACTGTTATTTTTTCTGGGATACATAATTGTATGTCTGAACAAGTTTGTTTATTTAACCTTCACATTATTTTCTTTTTCTGTACATTTTTATTGTTTGAACAATTAAGTATATCAATGAAGAAAATTGCTTCAACACACCCATCTGTGAGCAATATCTGTGATAATTTCAGAACACAACTATAAATATGAATCAAAACTTACTGTACATATAAAGGATAATATAAAATGGTATTTTACCTCAGGTTATAGCTATATAATTGCTAGTACAGAACATAGTCACCTTTTGAGTTACACAATATAAATTCAGAAATAAAATTGTATGATATATATTCGAGAATAAATGAAAAATTATAGCACTGGCAACAAAATTTCAAAACATTTCTCCACCAATTACCAAGTAATTTCATGTTTCACCTTACACACAGGAGCTGCATATATCTTGCAGTATAATTGCACTGCAGCATCAGATAATTTTTGAGACGAAATGTCTAGCACAATCTGATGCCCAAAACCACTTCCACAAAGTATCACTGACAAAAGCAGCGGATGACGGTTAACGCATAGCATATTTTTCAATGAGCTAATGTTCCCATGGGATCCCATGCAGGTAAAACCACAGGTTCTTGCTCAAACACTTCAAGCACTTCTCGTGACACCAGTTTGCGGTCAACGACTATTTCGAGCACAAATTCCTTAAACCACTCTGCAGTCATCAAGAGGTACCCTTTCTCACCTCTGTCATCACCCCAAGAGTTTTCCACACGAAACTTTGTAGGCTTGCCATCTTCCTGCAAAAGTACTACCGTTAATATGTGAGTACATAGCTATATATGATAGGTGAAGGAGACTTAATAAATAAGCATCTACCAAACCCATTCCTGTTAGTATGCCAATTGGACACAGAAATAACCAAGGAGGTTATAACTGTTTCCTTCAAAGTATAAGTAAATACAATAACACAGTAGTCATCAGAAAAAGAAATCTACTGGCCCCTCTCTAAACTTGTCCACAAATTGCACTTTCTCTTTACACACACACACACACACACACACACACACACACACACACACACACACACACACTTACTTTCAAATTCTGAAGGTGGCAGGAGGGGTAAAATACAGGGAGCGAAAGGCTATTTACAATTCGTATAGAAACCAGATGGCAGTTATAAGAGTCGAGGGATATGAAAGGGAAGCAGTGGTTGGGAAGGGAGTGAGACAGGGCTGTAGCCTCTCCCCGATATTATTCAATCTGTATATTGAGCAAGCAGTCAAGGAAACAAAAGAAAAATTCGGAGTAGGTATTGAAATCCATGGAGAAGAAATAAAAACTTTGAGGTTCGCCGATGACATTGTAATTGTGTCAGAGACAGCGAAGGACTTGGAAGAGCAGTTGAACGGAATGGACAGTGTCTTGAAAGGAGGATATAAGATGAACATCAACAAAAGCAAAACGAGGTTAATGGAATATAGTCGAATTAAGTCTGATGATGGTGAGGGAATTAGATTAGGAAATGAGGCACTTAAAGTAGTAAAGGAGTTTTGCTATTTGGGGAGCAAAATAACTGATGATGGTCGAAGTAGGGAGGATATAAAATGTAGACTGCCAATGGCAAGGAAAGTGTTTCTGAAGAAGAGAAATTTGTTAACATCGAGCATAGATTTAAGTGTTAGGAAGTCGTTTCTGAATGTATTTGTATGGAGCGTAGCCATGTATGGAAGTGAAACATGGACGATAAATAGTTTGGACAAGAAGAGAATAGAAGCTTTCGAAATGTGGTGCTACAGAAGAATGCTGAAGATTAGATGGATAGATCACCCAAGTAATGAGGAGGTATTGAATAGAACTGGGGAGAAGAAGAGTTTGTGGCACAACTTGACTAGAAGAAGGGATCGATAGGTAGGACATGTTCTGAGGCATCAAGGGATCACAAATTTAGTATTGGAGAGCAACGTGGAGGGTAAAAATCGTAGAGGGAGACCAAGAGATGAATACACTAATACACTAAGCAGATTCAGAAGGTACTGGGAAATGAAGAAGGTTGCACAGGGTAGAGTAGCATGGAGAGCTGCATCAAACCAGTCTCAGGACTGAAGACCACCCCCCCCCCCCCCCCCCCACACACACACACACACACACACACACACACACACACACACACACACACACACACACATCCATTCGCACGTACGCAGACACAAGCAGACATTTGTAAAGACAAAGAGTTTGGGCAGAGATGTCAGTCGAGGCAGAAGTGCAGAGGCAAAGATGATGTTGAATGACAGGTGAGGTATGAGTGGCGGCAACTTGAAATTAGTGGAGATTGAGGCCTGGTGGGTAACGGGAAGAGAGGATATATTGAAGAGCAAGTTCCCATCTCCGGAGTTCTGACAGGTTGGTGTTAGTTGGAAGTATCCAGATAACCCGGACGGTGTAACACTGTGCCAAGATGTGCTGGCCGTGCACCAAGGCATGTTTAGCCACAGGGTGATCCTCATTACCAACAAACACTGTCTGCCTGTGTGCATTCATGCGAATGGACAGTTTGTTGCTGGTCATTCCCACATAGAATGCATCACAGTGTAGGCAGGTCAGTTGGTAAATCACGTGGGTGCTTTCACATGTGGCTCTGCCTTTGATCGTGTACACTTTCCGGGTTACAGGACTGGAGTAGATGGTGGTGGGAGGGTGCATGGGACAGGTTTCACACCGGGGGCGGTTACAAGGATAGGAGCCAGAGGGTAGGGAAGGTGGTTTGGGGATTTCATAAGGATGAACTAACAGGTTACGAAGGTTAGGTGGACAGCGGAAAGACACTCTTGGTGGAGTGGGGAGGATTTCATGAAGGATGGATCTCATTTCAGGGCAGGATTTGAGGAAGTCGTATCCCTGCTGGAGAGCCACATTCAGAGTCTGGTCCAGTCCTGGAAAGTATCCTGTCACAAGTGGGGCACTTTTGTGGTTCTTCTGTGGGAGTTTCTGGGTTTGAGGGGATGAGGAAGTGGCTCTGGTTATTTGCTTCTGTACCAGGTCGGGAGGGTAGTTGCGGGATGCGAAAGCTGTTGTCAGGTTTTTGGTGTAATGGTTCAGGGATTCCGGACTGGAGCAGATTCATTTGCCATGAAGACCTAGGCTGTAGGGAAGGGACCGTTTGATGTGGAATGGGTGGCAGCTGTCATAATGGAGGTACTGTTGCTTGTTGGTGGGTTTGATGTGGACGGACGTGTGAAGCTGGCCCTTGGACAGGTGGAGTTCGACGTCAAGGAAAGTGGCATGGGATTTGGAGTAGGACGAGGTGAATCTGATGGAACCAAAGGAGTTGAGGTTGGAGAGGAAATTCTGGAGTTCTTCTTCTTCACTGTGAGTCCAGATCATCAATATGTCATCAATAAATCTGTACCAAACTTTGGGTTGGCAGGCCTGGGTAACCAAGAAGGCTTCCTCTAAGCGACCCATGAATAGGTTGGCGTACGAGGGGGCCATCCTGGTACCCATGGCTGTTCCCTTTAATTGTTGGTATGTCTGGCCTTCAAAAGTGAAGAAGTTGTGGGTCAGGATGAAGCTGGCTAAGGTAATGAGGAAAGAGGTTTTAGGTAGGGTGGCAGGTGATCGGCGTGAAAGGAAGTGCTCCATCGCAGTGAGGCCCTGGACGTGCGGAATATTTGTGTATAAGGAAGTGGCATCAATGGTTACAAGGATGGTTTCCGGGGGTAACAGATTGGGTAAGGAATCCAGGCGTTCGAGAAAGTGGTTGGTGTCTTTGATGAAGGATGGGAGACCGCATGTAATGGGTTGAAGGTGTTGATCTACATAGGCAGATATACGTTCTGTGGGGGCTTGGTAACCAGCTACAATGGGGCGGCCGGGATGATTGGGTTTGTGGATTTTAGGAAGAAGGTAGAAGTGCGGGGTGTCGGTGGGGTCAGGAGGTTGATGGAGTCGGGTGAAAGGTTTTGCAGGAGGCCTAAGGTTCTGAGGATTCCTTGAAGCTCCGCCTGGACATCGGGAATGGGGTTACCTTGGCAAACTTTGTATGTGGTGTTGTCTGAAAGCTGACGCAGTCCCTCAGCCACATACTCCCAACGATCAAGTACCACGGTCGTGGAACCCTTGTCCGCCGGAAGAATGACGATGGATTGGTCAGCCTTCAGATCACGTATAGCCTGGGCTTCAGCAGTGGTGATGTTGGGAGTAGGATTAAGGTTTTTTAAGAAGGATTGAGATGCAAGGCTGGAAGTCAGAAATTCCTGGAAGGTTTGGAGAGGGTGATTTTGAGGAAGAGGAGGTGGGTCTCGCTGCGACGGAGGACGGAACTGTTCCAGGCAGGGTTCAATTTGGATGGTGTCTTGGGGAGTTGGATCATTAGGAGTAGGATTAGGGTCATTTTTCTTCGTTGCAAAGTGATATTTCCAGCAGAGAGTACGAGTGTAGGACAGTAAATCTTTGACGAGGGCTGTTTTGTTGAATCTGGGAGTGGGGCTGAAGGTGAGGCCTTTGGATAGGACAGAGGTTTGGAAGAAAGGTTAACTACTGAATTAGGGTGTTGTGGTTCCAGATTGTGTTGATTGGAATTTTGAGGTTTTGGAGGGAGTGGAGCTGGAAGTGGGAGATTGAGTAGATGGGAGAGACTGGGTTTGTGTGCAATGAGAGGAGGTTGAGGTTTGCTGGAAAGGTTGTGAAGGGTGAGTGAGTTGCCTTTCCGTAGGTGGGAAACCAGGAGATTGGATAGTTTTTTGAGGTGGAGGGTGGCATGCTGTTCTAATTTACGGTTGGCCTGTAGGAGGATGCTCTGAACAGCCGGTGTGGATGTGGGAGAGGAAAGATTAAGGACTTTTACTAAGGATAGGAGTTGACGGGTGTGTTCATTGGCTGAGTTGATGTGTAGGTGAAGGATTAGGTGGGTGAGGGCAATGGATTGTTCAGTTTGGAACTGGTATAGGGACTGATGGAAGGAAGGGTTGCAGCCAGAGATGGGAACTTTAAGTGTGAGGCCTTTGGGGGTGATGCCAAATGTCAGACAAGCCTGAGAAAATAGAATATGGGAGCGTAATCTGGCTAGGGCGAAGGCATGTTTGCGGAGGGAATGTAAATAAAACTTAATGGGGTTGTTGTGGGGGTGTTGTGAGGGTGACATGGTATTAGAAGGTGGAAAGTGTAACATGAGGCTAAAATGAAAATGGAAATAAAAATATATTGGGGAGAGATAAAGGTGGACTGGAAAGTAACTGGAGATCTGGTGTGAAAAAAGGCAAAAAGGTGTTGTTTACAGCTGGGCTGTGTTGGACTTGGGTTGGTAGACAACGATGTGCACAAAGGTTAGGTAGTTGTGTTGCCGCCAAAACACGTTAGAGGACGGAGAAATTCGGGAAAATTTCAAAAAAACTGCGTGTAATATATTAAAAGGAGTGGTTTTGTGGTGGCAGATTATGAAAATGAGGCTAACAATTGTCTGACGAAGAAATCTGGCCCTAGCCAGATTACGCTCCCATATTCTATTTTCTCAGGCTTGTCTGACATTTGGCATTACCCCCAAAGGTCTCACACTTAAAGTTCCCATCTCTGGCTGCAACCCTTCTTTCCATCAGTCCCTATACCAGTTCCAAACTGAACAATCCATTGCCCTCACCCACCTAATCCTTCACCTACACATCAACTCAGCCAATGAACACACCCGTCAACTCCTATCCTTAGTAAAAGTCCTTAATCTTTCCTCTCCCACATCCACACCGGCTGTTCAGAGCATCCTCCTACAGGCCAACCGTAAATTAGAACAGCATGCCACCCTCCACCTAAAAAAACTATCCAATCTCCTGGTTTCCCACCTCCGGAAAGGCAACTCACTCACCCTCCACAACCTTTCCAGCAAACCTCAACCTCCTCTCATTGCACACAGACCCAGTCTCTCCCATCTACTCAATCTCCCACTTCCAGCTCCACTCCCCCCAAAACCTCAAAATTCCAATCAACACAATCTGGAACCACAACACCCTAATTCAGTAGTTAACCTTTCCTCCAAACCTCTCTCCCAATCCGAAACCTCTGTCCTATCCAAAGGCCTCACCTTCAGCCCCACTCCCAGATTCAACCAAACAGCCCTCGTCAAAGATTTACTGTCCTACACTCGTACTCTCTGCTGGAAATATCACTTTGCCACGAAGAAAAATGACCCTAATCCTACTCCTAATGATCCAACTCCCCAAGACACCATCCAAATTGAACCCTGCCTGGAACAGTTCCGTCCTCCGTCGCAGCGGGACCCACCTCCTCTTCCTCAAAGTCACCCTCTCCAAACCTTCCAGGAATTTCGGACTTCCGTCCTTGCATCTCAATCCTTCTTAAAAAACCTTAATCCTACTCCCAACATCACCACTGCTGAAGCCCAGGCTATCCGTGATCTGAAGGCCGACCGATCCATCGTCATTCTTCCGGCGGACAAGGGTTCCACGACCGTGGTACTTGATCGTCGGGAGTATGTGGCTGAGGGACTGCGTCAGCTTTCAGACAACACCACATACAAAGTTTGCCAAGGTAACCCCATTCCCGATGTCCAGGCAGAGCTTCAAGGAATCCTCAGAACCTTAGGCCCCCTGCAAAACCTTTCACCTGACTCCATCAACCTCCTGACCCCACCGACACACCGCACTTCTACCTTCTTCCTAAAATCCACAAACCCAATCATCCCGGCCGCCCCATTGTAGCTGGTTACCAAGCCCCCACAGAACGTATATCTGCCTACGTAGATCAACACCTTCAACCCATTACATGCGGTCTCCCATCCTTCATCAAAGACACCAACCACTTTCTCGAACGCCTGGATTCCTTACCCAATCTGTTACCCCCGGAAACCATCCTTGTAACCATTGATGCCACTCCCTTATACACAAATATTCCGCACGTCCAGGGCCTCGCTGTGATGGAGCATTTCCTTTCACGCCGATCACCTGTCACCCTACCTAAAACCTCTTTCCTCATCACCTTAGCCAGATTCATCCTGACCCACAACTTCTTCACTTTTGAAGGCCAGACATACCAACAATTAAAGGGAACAGCCATGGGTACCAGGATGGCCCCCTCGTACGCCAACCTATTCATGGGTCGCTTAGAGGAAGCCTTCTTGGTTACCCAGGGTTGCCAACCCAAAGTTTGGTACAGATTTATTGATGACATCTTCATGATCTGGACTCACAGTGAAGAAGAACTCCAGAATTTCCTCTCCAACCTAAACTCTTTTGGTTCCATCAGATTCACCTGGTCCTACTCAAAATCCCATGCCACTTTCCTTGACGTTGACCTCCACCTGTCCAATGGCCAGCTTCACACGTCCGTCCACATCAAACCCACCAACAAGCAACAGTACCTCCATTATGACAGCTGCCACCCATTCCACATCAAACGGTCCCTTCCCTACAGCCTAGGTCTTCATGGCAAACGAATCTGCTCCAGTCCGGAATCCCTGAACCATTACACCAAAAACCTGACAACAGCTTTCGCATCTCGCAACTACCCTCCCGACCTGGTACAGAAGCAAATAACCAGAGCCACTTCCTCATCCCCTCAAACCCAGAAACTCCCACAGAAGAACCACAAAAGTGCCCCACTTGTGACAGGATACTTTCCAGGACTGGACCAGACTCTGAATGTGGCTCTCCAGCAGGGATACGACTTCCTCAAATCCTGCCCTGAAATGAGATCCATCCTTCATGAAATCCTCCCCACTCCACCAAGTGTCTTTCCGCCGTCCACCTAACCTTCGTAACCTGTTAGTTCATCCCTATGAAATCCCCAAACCACCTTCCCTACCCTCTGGCTCCTATCCTTGTAACCGCCCCCGGTGTAAAACCTGTCCCATGCACCCTACCACCACCACCTACTCCAGTCCTGTAACCCAGAAGGTTTACACGATCAAAGGCAGAGCCACATGTGAAAGCACCCACGTGATTTACCAACTGACCTGCCTACACTTGATGCATTCTATGTGGGAATGACCAGCAACAAACTGTCCATTCGCATGAATGGACACAGGCAGACAGTGTTTGTTGGTAATGAGGATCACCCTGTGGCTAAACATGCCTTGGTGCACGGCCAGCACATCTTGGCACAGTGTTACACCGTTCGGGTTATCTGGATACTTCCAACTAACACCAACCTGTCAGAACTCCGGAGATGGGAACTTGCCCTTCAGTATATCCTCTCTTCTCGTTATCCGCCAGGCCTCAACCTCCGCTAATTTCAAGTTGCCGCTGCTCATACCTCACCTGTCTTTCAACAACATCTTTGCCTCTTTACTTCCGCCTCGACTGACATCTCTGCCCAAACTCTTTGCCTTTACGAATGTCTGCTTGTGTCTTCTGTGTATGTGCAGATGGATATGTGTGTGTGTGTGTGTGTGTGTGTGTGTGTGTGTGTGTGTGTGTGTGTGTGCGCGCGCGCGCGAGCGCACGCGCGAGTGTATACCTGTCCTTTTTTCCCCCTAAGGTAAGTCTTTCCGCTCCCGGGATTGGAATGACTCCTTACCCTCTCCCTTAAAACTCACATCCTTTCGTCCTTCCCTCTTTCCTGATGAAGCAACCATTGGATGCAAAAGCTTGAATTTTGTGTGTACGTTTGTGTGTCTATCGACCAGCCAGTGCTTTTGTTTGGTAAGTCACATCATCTTTGTTTTTAGATATATTTTTCCCACGTGGAATGTTTCCCTCCCTAACATCCAATAATCTTACAGAAAGCTCACATAAAAATCTTTTGAATCCATCTTCAATTGTACTAATGTTGAAGTTTACATATGTGAATAAAACACACAAGAGCTGTTGCGTAAATGATCGGTCATTCTTTTGAGACAAATATAGTTCTGTTACAAATACTAGGAAAGCAAGTTATGTGTGTAATATAAATGCAAAAGCTGACATCACTGCAATGACATTAAATGTTACCCACCCCACCACATGTTCACGCAAATGATTGTGCTGGGATAGGCATTCCTTAATCTGTGACAATCTATTGGACATGTTGTTGCCACATTTGTCATACTGTACTAAATCATTTTGGAGGGGAGCAATAATTAACTCTGTATGTTATTTTCATAGGTTTGTTATCTAACAGTACCAAAGTTCTTCTCACATTACTATTCGAACAAATTATGTAGTGATCCCAAAATATATCAAGTAAGTTGCAGCACACTGCTACTTCAAAAATGAAATACCACATTGCTCATTAAATATTGGCACTGATACGGAATACAATCCCTAAGTTGATGAACTCCATCTTTGCTCAGGGTTTTTACGACACTTAATTCCTGGGTAGAATACAGTGAGTAATATATTTGAGATATTGATATGTCAACAGATGTTTCAAACAAGAGGATATTGCAGGAGCCGAGAATGTGCTGCCAGACTAACTCCCATCTATGCACAGTTCAGGGAAGCTGATGATGGAGGGAGGATCCACATGGCCAGGTTGCGAAGCAGAACTGAAATCCAGAATGTTAGTTCAGCTGCATGTTGTGACACACGGTGGTCTGCTTAGCTCTCGGCCACAGTTTGGTGGTGGCCATTCATCCTGGTGGGCAGCTCGAAATACCCTGAGTAGTGAGAGGGTGTAGTCATACAATAATAGGAGTAGGTGTCTTTAATGTGCTGAGTATCAAATGGGAAAACATCACTGGCAGTATGGATAAACTGCCTTGGGAAGTAATATAGAAAATTGCCACAAACGATTAGACATACATCACATATGTGGAAACACAAAAATTGTAGATATACTAGTTACAAACAAACCCAATCTTTTCAAGAATGTTATGAATAATAGAGAACCCTGATACTATTACAGGAACAAACAACTGTTGGGGGGGGTGAGAACATTAGGCAAGTATGTGTCATGAACAGTGACTAAGTTGCAAATTGAGAACATTTAGTTCAGATTTAGCAAAAATGCAGAAAAAATGCATTTAAAGCTGAAAGTTGTACCTAGCAAAAAAAAAAAAAAAAAAAAAAATTATATATAATAATAATAATAATAAAATAAAACTGCTAATACTCGTCTCAGTTTAATGATACAATTATGAAAGTTTTGTGAAAACTGACACTACTGCACAGAATTTGCCAGAGAAAACTTATCAGTAATTTGTGCATCAACAGGAAGGACTATGTGTGATGCCTAGAAGAAGTTTCACTGCCAGGATCATAGGTGAAGTCAATGAATGAAACCAAACCTTCCACTCAATTTCTCATGGGTAAATCTGGTGATGAAACTGAAAACAGCTGGCAGAAAGCAGAAATATTAAATTTAAAAATGTATCCACATATGAGTAAACTACCATATCAATGCTGGATTACTGATGAGACTTACAAATTAAATATTTCAATATTAGCAGCCATGTTATTGAAAAACATTTAAGACTACTTAAGGCCAACAAAGAATCAATCCCTCATGGAGTTCCACTTGAACATATTGAATACAATGTAAAATTAGCTGTTACCACAGATTGTGTTTATCAACAATATTTCATGCAGCATATGGACCTACGTGACTAGAAAAGAACTTAATTTGTGTCATTCCTGTTTACACAAAGGATAAAATGTTGAATGCACATAGTTACCGATCAATATTGTTGATGTCAGTCTGTTGCGGGACCACAGACTATATTGTAAGCTCACACACTTGTGATGTTTCTTGAGGAATACAAGCTCTCGGCACAGATTCAAGAAAAACACAGCTTGCTTTATTCATACACAATAGATGCAGGTGAACAAGTAAACCCTGTCTTCTTAGATATCCATAATGTGTTTGAACCTGTGCTACATCATCAACTACCAACCAATGTACGATTACATGGATTATCTTCTCAGATATGTGGTTATCACAGGGAATATTTCAATAATCGAATCTAGAATAGAACTGGATGGTGAATGTTCCACAGAAATGAAAGCAACATGGTGCACCCAAAGGAACAATAACAGGCCCTTAGGTTTTCAATACACACAAATGATGTATCAAAGAGGATCAGCAGCATTATAAGACTGTTTGTTGACAACACTGTCATGTACAGAAAGTTTCATCATGGGATGATCATTAGGAAGATAGAGAGTTGCAGAAGACTTGGGCAAATATTGGATTAGAAGATTTGTGGTCAGCATCTTGACCATACCACATGGTACATGTACAAGATTTGTTGGAAGGGGCTCTAGGAAAATGCATACAAGGTACTAGTGCCACCAGTTCTAGACTATTGGTCCAGTAATTGAATCACATAGGAACAACAGCAGTCGTTGAATTAATCCACAGATGTGTGGCTAGAATAGCAACAGGCTGGTATAGCCCATATGATGATGTAACAGAAATGGTAATTGTTGGAAGAAGTTCTCACAAAACACTGTTAGGTAAATTAAGAAAACCTGTATTTGAAAATATCCGCGCACACTCATTATGCTACCACCATTGTATATCTCGAGAAGGGATTGTGAGAATAAGATGAGAGAGACTGAAGCACATTCAGAGGCAATTAGTCATTTTACATTACTCAATACCTGAATGGTATAGGAAAGAAAATTGATAATATTAGTATATTATTATGAAAAGCATAGTTGCTACTCACCATATAGCAGAAATGCTGAGTCGCAGATAGGCACAAAAAACTGTCAGAAAATAAGCTTTCAGCCAATAAGTCCCTTGTCCAAGATATCTGTCTCAAACGGTCTTGTTGGCTGAAAGCTTCTTATCAGATAGTCTTTTGGTTGTGCCCATCTGCGACTCAGCATCTCTGCTATATGGCAACAACTATCCTTTCATAATATTGTCACATTCCATCCTGAATTTTCCACTGTTGATAATATTGGTACAACGTATCCTCCGCCAAGTGTGGAGCAGTGGCTTACGGAGTATATATATGTATATGCAGATGTATGGAAGACCCCTGTAGAGGAGGCATACCTACATGAGCAGCATCTAACAACAATGTTTTTTGATAGTGAAAAGACATTTCCTCAAGTTAACAGTATATCTCGTGGGAACATTTTAAGTATGTCAACTGCGATCAACAGCAAGTTGTCTGTAATGATAAATCTTGTGGAGTGTTATTTTTTTGTGGACAACTTCTCCATTTTCTGGAATGAGTTTCTCCATTTTCTGTTCCACTTCTATTTCTACATCACCCTCTCACGAATTACTGCTGACCCTGAAGAGACTGGAAGAATAGTCTGCTGGAAAATATTGCACTTTTCTCTTCTGAAAAATAGCCAACCAACTTTCTGTACCTAGTACTGTGATCTCCATTACCTTTTAGTAGTGCTTTAAACTACTGACACTTTGTTGTGAATTATTCAGCAATCTGTCACTAGGGTTTCAGTAGTTTTATCTGAGAGGGGCATTTCTTTGGGTCTCTTTGCAGCTTTGGATCTGGACTTAAGTAAACAGATGGTGCCACAGTGAAAACTGACAAGTTACAGTACAGAGGGGAATCAATTCTGTGGTGTATTTTATATACTCATATCTCCTTGTTATGTCCAATGCCTTTACTGAGAAGCTCATATCTCTTTCCACAGTAAATCTGCCACTTGTACTCCACGAAACATGATCAGTATTTCAGTTTTGTCCATTATCTCTCTCTCTCTCTCTCTCTCTCTAATTCAGAGAAAGCTTCTTGCACAAGTGATTTTCTGATTAGAACCTGTCTGTCAGACTTCTCCTACATACTGAATATAATTCATTCTCTTTTTCTTCTTCTTCTTCTTCTTCTTTAAAATATTGTTAAAATGTTAAGTAAAACCATATGTTTGGTTGTTCTCCTTAGCTGACAAGGCCAATTGAATGCAAAATCTTTAACCAACTTACCAATTTACTTTCTTATTGTAATAAAACATGAAAAGATGGTTGTGTTTCCCTCTGACAGTACACCTAACCGATATAACTGAAATATTTGCCTGGGTCAGAAAATGTCTGTACCATCCCTCCACATAATGCTTACTTTTTTGAAGATTTTACTCAATAGAACACCAGAACTAATGGTCCCAAGTGGCCCCCAGACACACACACACAGAGAGAGAGAGAGAGAGAGAGAGAGAGAGAGAGAGAGAGAGGGAGGGAGGGGGGGGGACTGAATGAGACACAGCAAAATAATAGGATTGGAATGTTGCTCCAGTGAACTTGCCCCAGTACAGGCAGCAAAAGAGTTGGTGTGCCACATGGTGAGGTGGAGCAGTGAACTGGGGTTTGGACGTAGGTGGGGGTGTGCTTGACAGATGGAGTGATGGTATGGAAGGTATGAGAAAAGGGGTGCAGGTGGGTGTAGAAAGAGAGGATAGTGTTAGTGGAGATTATGATCAGGATGATTCCAGGATTGAAGAATATGTTATAAGGACATCTCCCATTGCTGCAATTCAGAGACCTTGGTACTGCAGGAGGTGTAGGATCAAGATTGCACAAGTTGTGAAGCAATTGTTGAATTCAAGCATGATACATTCTGCTACTGGGTAGTCAACATTGCTCTTGGCCACAGTTTAGTGACGGTCATTCTTTAGAGTTGGACAGCTGATAGATAATCACATCCATCTTTCAAAGATTGTGCAAAGATTACAGTATGACTGATTCCACAGGTGATCCTGCCTATAATAAGATGGGATATGCTTGAGATGGTTGTGAAATATGATATCCTGGGTTGATGTGTAGGACAGGTCTCTCACCTCCCTAACAGGGATATGATCCTTGTGTCAAGGGGATGGGATCTGAAGTGGCATAGGAATGGAATAGGATGTTGTGTAGGTCAGTTGGATGATGGGGAACACCATTTTGCAGGGGTAAGAAAAATCGTGGGTAGGGTGTCCCTCATATCAAGGCAAAGTCCTGACAAAGGATACTTATCAACTGTTCCAGTCTGGGGTGGTACTGGAAGATGAAGTGGGCACTCCTTTGTAGCTGGTTGTTGGTGGCGGGAGGACTGGGGATATGTGGGGATACTGCACAGAAATTCTATTGGTGGTCTAGTGTAGGTCTTGGGGGTAGTGACTGTCTGTGAAGGCCTTAGTGAGATCCTGGGCAAGGGAATTTTTGTCACTGCAAATAGACTGGCTGTATTGGAGGGCTTTTTTGGTGTGGAAGGAATGGCAGCTGTTGAAACCACCAACGTCAACAGTACCTGCATTTCCACAGCTGCTGTGCCTCCCACATAAAAAAATCCCTCCCTTATAGGCTATGTTGCTGTTTTTACAACTCAAAAGTCTGTACACCAAGCAAGAGTGCATCAGCACTTACTGAACTGGCTGCATTCACAGAACATAAGATTTCGGGAATACTATTGGTATTGTAGTGAAACTGTCACCAAATCTAAAATATAACCACACATGTGATCCTTTTCACAATTTTATACCAAATAATCCTTCATTGCTGTTCATACCACTCTTAACATTTGATTAGAGCTTACCAGTGCCCTGTATGACAGATACTCACACCAACTGAGACAGCTGTGAAGGCCATTGCATGATTCATTACACCCTCTCCATACACGAGTCTATCAGCCTTTGAGAGCCCCACAGTAACATCGACACCAAAAACTAATTTGTAATCGTGTCTGCAACAAAAATAAGACAGTTAGTTACTTCTGTATTTTAGTATCATAAGCAAGATAGTCACAAGCGTCTGGAACAGCACAAAGACATGCATAAATAAATATAATGTATACAGAGAAAGTGTGTGTTAATTTTGTTCTGTGAAACAGTATAAAGAGAAAGTCGTTAATGAATGGTTTAGCTGAAAATGCATGCAACTCAAAGACAAAATACACTGAACTTTTCTCCCTCTTTTCTGTCAAAAATTAGCAAGTTGTCCACCTACATGTAACATTATCAACATACAACACAAATGTGCCTGTGCCTTGATCACCAAACAGTAGTAGTTCTGAGCAATGAAATGGTTTGCACAACAATGTTATAATTAGTGCCAAAACTTGAATGAATACATACCAGTGGACATAAATTAACTAACAAAATAAGATCAGTACAATAGACAGATAATATTAGTAACCAGCTGTTCAGCATTCGCTGCAGGATATAGGTGACCAAAGACTTTTCCACACATTACAATCATCAGGGAAACATTCCATGTGGGAAAAATATATCTAAAAACAAAGATGATGAAACTTACCAAACAAAAGTATTGGTATGTTGATAGACACACAAACACACACACAAAATTCAAGCTTTCGCAACCAATGGTTGCTTCATCAGGAAAGAGGGAAAGATGAAAGGATGTGGGTTTTAAGGGAGAGGGTAAGGAGTCATTCCAATCCCGGGAGCAGAAAGACTTACCTTCGGGGAGGGGGGTGGGGGGGTGGGGGAAGGACAGGTATACACTCGCGCGCACACACACATATCCATCTGCACATATACAGACACAAGCAGACATATGTAAAGGCAAAGAATTTGGGCACGTCCTTTTTTCCCCCTAAGGTAAGTCTTTCCGCTCCCGGGATTGGAATGACTCCTTACCCTCTCCCTTAAAACCCACATCCTTTCGTCTTTCCCTCTCCTTCCCTCTTTCCTGATGAAGCAACCATTGGTTGCGAAAGCTTGAATTTTGTGTGTGTGTTTGTGTGTCTATCAACATACCAACGCTTTCGTTTGATAAGTTACATCATCTTTGTTTTTAGATATACACATCCATGTTGGTCCTGCACGATTTTCAATTTCGAGGACAAATAACAGTTAAATGTAGAAACAGAAGATCCCGCATCAACAATGAAAAATACATAAATGTATGTGCTCCTAAATGAAAAATATTTTATAGCATAAAGGTTTCCATAAATTATTGCAACAATAATAGATAGAAGTTTAGATAAGTAATGGCAATCCATCTGACATGGGAATGGCCCAATCTGTCATGTCAAAACATGCCCTGAAATATTTTATTGCCATGTGGCTGGAATTGTAAACCACTACTAGAACTGTAGTGGACTGTGCTTGAGCAACATGGCAGGCATGTATCTTCAGTTGAGGGCGCATCAGTAAACAGATAACATGACACGGAGTGATCACAATTCGTTAAGTGAAGCTTAGTTTTGTTGATAGTTTCTTTGGAACAATTGTCCACAGTTACTCTTCACTCAAATTTGCAATTCATTTAATATTGATGATAATTACCAGCTGCTTTTGTGGTAGTGTAAGTGTTAAGAATGAAGATAATGCTAAGCAGTGTACAAACCCAGTTTCGCTAAATAAAATCTATTATCTGTATAAATGCAAGAAAGACTTACATGAAATAATAAATAAGCACCAAAATGAAACATGTGAAACTGAAAGAAAAATCATCTGAAAGACGTATTGTACAAGGTGACCACAAAGTCCCATTAATAACCAACATAACACCTAAACTTGAATAAATAACATGAACAACAGTTCTTTAGAGGAGTTTTCTCCACATAAACCATGTACAGCTGCTCTTGATAGGAATGCACCGTTACCAACTGAGATCTACAAGACTGGGCTCTCCGAATTGCAAGTGAGATGAATATTGGTGATCTCAAGTCTTCTTTGAGCTGGTTAAGCAGATTAAAGAAATCGTACAGTATAGGAAGTTGCAAAACAACAAAGTCATAAGCTTTTGGCCAAAAAGACCCTCATTGGAATTAGGCAACGTTCTCTCTCTCTCTCTCTCTCTCTCTCTCTCTCTCTCTCTCTCTCTCTGTGTGTTGTTTCGTGTTATGTGACGACTGACACGAAACAAACATTTTTAAATGTGGCACAAACATCACTAATAACATGTATCTGATAATGACCTAAGGCCAAAACTGGTAGTATGTAATTTATATACATGCTTCATTAAACGAATAAAACTGACAGCCTATGGTGGTTAAAATAGTTCCATCATTTGGCCAATACACTGAGGATGTTGACCTGTACACGTGACATTCGTCAAGTGTCACATCACTTTATTGTGACAACTTTGGGTAATAAACGAGGAACAGTTTCACGGCCACTAAAATACACATCACTCAAAAATTATCATAAGAACTGTGTTACAGGAATTGTTATAAAGTTATGTAACATTAAATACTGCCTTGATTTACTTTCATCTGCTAGTCATTTTTTGTAAGAATTACATATGCTAGAGTTAAGTTGTCTATATGAACTGCCTCTTACTCAAAACTTTTTTGTGTTTGAAATTTGCTTGTGCCACTTGGAATATTAGAACCACGTGGCAGTGCTTTGCTCTATTGTCATGGCCAAACTCGCACTAGGCAGGAAGGGCTGTACAAACCTCTGTCATGAGCTGTTCTTCAAAAAATTATATATATATATATATATATATATATATATATATATAAATACAAAGATGAGGTGACTTACCGAACAAAAACGCTGGCAGGTCGATAGACCACAAACAAACACAAACATACACACAAAATTCAAGCTTTCGCAACAAATTGTTGCCTCATCAGGAAAGAGGGAAGGAGAGGGGAAGACGAAAGGAAGTGGGTTTTAAAGGAGAGGGTAAGGAGTCATTCCAATCCCGGGAGCGGAAAGACTTACCTTAGGGGGAAAAAAGGACAGGTATACACTCGCACACACGCACATATCCATCCACACATACAGACACAAGCAGACATATTTAAATATTGTATATATATATATTGTATATATATATACAAAGATGAGGTGACTTACCGAACAAAAACGCTGGCAGGTCGATAGACCACAAACAAACACAAACATACACACAAAATTCAAGCTTTCGCAACAAATTGTTGCCTCATCAGGAAAGAGGGAAGGAGAGGGGAAGACGAAAGGAAGTGGGTTTTAAAGGAGAGGGTAAGGAGTCATTCCAATCCCGGGAGCGGAAAGACTTACCTTAGGGGGAAAAAAGGACAGGTATACACTCGCACACACGCACATATCCATCCACACATACAGACACAAGCAGACAGGTCTTTAAATATGTCTGCTTGTGTCTGTATGTGTGGATGGATATGTGCGTGTGTGCGAGTGTATACCTGTCCTTTTTTCCCCCTAAGGTAAGTCTTTCCGCTCCCGGGATTGGAATGACTCCTTACCCTCTCCTTTAAAACCCACTTCCTTTCGTCTTCCCCTCTCCTTCCCTCTTTCCTGATGAGGCAACAATTTGTTGCGAAAGCTTGAATTTTGTGTGTATGTTTGTGTTTGTTTGTGGTCTATCGACCTGCCAGCGTTTTTGTTCGGTAAGTCACCTCATCTTTGTATTTTTATATATAATTTTTCCCACGTGGAATGTTTCCTTCCATTATATATATATATATATATATATATATATATATATATATATATATATATATATAATTTGGAAAATTCTTGAATACTGTCCAGTTAAAATATATACTTAGTCAAGAAATGACTATTTCAAATAGTTTCGTTAATCTGAGAAGGTTCCCAATGCCTAACCAGCATATTTCAATGGAGTATTTGACTATAACATTGAACCAAAAACGTAATAGAAATGTGTCTAAAATGACTGTAATGATAAACCATGCTACGTATACTGACTTATAAGTAAAAATGTGACACCAGCTAATGAAAATGTAAAGGCAGAAAATCCTGTGGATTTGTTTGTATCTTGGGGATATGATACTGATACTACAATGCTGAGCTTATGTAGGAGAGAAGTGGAGAGCGCACAAAATAAGTTGGCCCATGTCTGCACAGATAGTACGGTAGAGGAAGGGAAGGGACAACAGGAGCGGTGGTCACTCTGGCCTGGATAGGTACTGTGGTTCAAAAGCTTAAGTACGCACACAACTTATATCTCACATAATGTATAAACTACAGCTAGTGAATCTACTTTTATTGTATCAACAGGTTATGTCAGTACTATCAACAATTCGAGAAATATGAATGTTCAATGTCAATGATTTTTCACTAAAGTTCTAAACAAGTAGTAGTCTCGTAATCACATAAATAAATGATCAATTCAAAGTAAAGCAGGATATAATACCACAGGAGATAATGTTGCTTGTTACAACACTGTTGACATAAAGTAGTGTGTTTACATTTTGCGGCGTGCACTGCAGCTGTAGCAGCTATAAAGCTAAGTACTTATTTGTGCTCTGTAATACAGTTATTAAATTTAATAGATTTTAGCGGTGTTGCATGCCGTTTGTGGCGAAATAACGACTTAATAAACTTTTGTAATCGTTCGCTCACTGTGTTTTTTAGAGTTTTCAGTGCATTGAAGTCGTTTAGTAAATTTCGTGCTTTAGTTTTCAATTGACGTTTGTTATTGTTTCTAGTGAAATATTTCAGTAAAATTTTCATTCAGTGTTTTAACTTCGCTTAGTGTTACAGTGGCCGTTTGAACTCTTTGGTTTTGGCTAATAATTTTGTGAAGTTTTGTTGGTATTGGTTTTGGCTGTGTTGTAGTAGTATTAATACACATAGTTGCTTTCTTAGTAGGCAGAGAATTTCGAGACCATTGTTAGTTCTTAAATAGTCCTACTGGTGTAACTGAACTTTGGTAACGTAGATATATAGTTTTTTTTTTTTTTTTAGCAGCAACTGTAAAATTTTACCATGAGTGAGAAGCGTGGGCTCTGTCGTAGGTTTGTGAGAAGTGGATTACGATGTGGGATTTGTTCAAAGTATTTTCATTGGGGGGAATGCAGTGGGGACGCCAGTGGTCATTTTAGTGATATCCACTCCTTGGAATGCAGACTCTGTAGTAGAAACAAGATGGTAGAGGAGCAGGAGCGTAAGATCTGTGCCCTTCAGGTGCAGTTACTACGCACAAAGGAGGAACTAGATAGGTTGAGGAGGGTGAAGGGTGGTGGGGAATGGGAACTGGCAGTTGGCAAGAAGGCAGCTAGGAAGAGGAGGTATTCAGTTTTATTTTGCATACATGCAATAGATATGACCAGCTGTCAGAGTTGAGTGGAGAGGAGCCTTGTGTAGCTGTAGAAGTAGGGAACTTACAGCAGTCCTCAGCAATTAAGAGGCCTAGGTTAGTTGCACAGTCTAGCAGAAAGAAGGTTCTGCTGCTTGGTAGTTCGCACGGTAGAGGTGTGGGCGAGCAGTTGCAGGAAGTGTTGGGTGAGTACCAGGTCACCAGCATTGTGAAGCCTAGTGCAGGGTTGGCTCAGGTGACTGAAAGCATAGGGGAGTTATGTAAGAATTTTACGAAGGAGGATCAGGTAGTGATAGAGGGTGGAGCAGGGAACAGTCTCGATAGGGACGGGGAATATGATGTCGTTGGGGCTTGGTTCAGATAGCTATTCAAACTAGTGGCACTAATGTGCATTTCGTGCAACTGTTTCAGCGTCATGATTAGCCTCACCTTAATGCGGCTGTTAGTCGCGTTAAGGTGGGGCTAGGAAGGGCACTGATGGCAGAGGGCATGGATCACATTTCTGTGGTGCCAGTTGGGTCTATCAGTAGATCAGGTTTCACTAGGCATGGCCTGCACCTCAATAGGTAGGGGAAGGGGATGCTGGCTAAACTTATAGGTGACAGTGTAGTGGGTGGTGGTGGTGGTGGTGGTGGTGGTGGTGGTGGTGGTGGTGGTGGTGGCGGCGGTGTCACTCATGGAAAAATTCCTGTAGTAGTTGGTGTTAGAGCTGCACCTTTTTTAGACTGAAGTCAGCTGATAGATATACCTGCTTAAAGGAAGTCCCTCTAACTAAGGGCTCACCTTCAGAGGATGTAATGTTTCCAAGTAGAGAAGGAATTTGCATATTTCATCAAAATATAAGAGGTATTAGAGATAAAGTTAGTGAACTGCTAATAGATGTTGACTCTGAAATTATTGGTATATTATAGGTCCCCTAACTCGGACTTCAGAGCATTTCTGATCAAGCTAGAGAGGGTTCTTGAGTCACTATGTAGGAAGTACCAGAAAGTAGTTATATGTGATGACTTCAATATTAATTTTGTATATGATTGTGCAAGAAAAAGGGTGTTGGTAGATCTCCTAAATGCATATGATCTGATGCAAACTGTGTTTTTTTCCAACTAGGGTGCAGGGGAACAGTAGCACAGTCATAAGACAATATTTTTATTCATTCTTCATTACTAGATGGGCATTCTGTTAGTAAAAGCGCGAATGGCCTTTAAAACCATGATGCACAAATTTTAACACTGTAAGGATTTTGTACTCAAACCAATGTCACATATAATTGCAAACTATGTAGGAATGTTAATCCAACAGCAACAGAGAGTTTTTTAAAACTTGTCAAGGAAGAGTGGTAGGATGTTTATAGTGCCGATAACATAGATGATAAATACAATGCTTTCCATAACACATTTCTCATGCTCTTTGAGAGCTGCTTTCCATTAGAACATTCCAAGTGGGGTACTAGCAGTAATGGGCAGCCCAGGTAGCTGACTAGTGGGATAAGGATATCATGTAGTACAAAGCGGGAATTATATCAAAATGTTAGAAGTAGTCACAATCAAGCTACAGTAGCCCATTACAAACAGTATTGTAAGGTGCTTAAAAATGTTATTAGGAAGGCAAAGAGTATGTGGTATGCAAATAGAATAGCTAATTCACAGGATACAATTAAAACCATATGGTCAGCAGCACAAGGCTGACGATATAAAATCAGTTTGCAGTTAAAATTCTGTTACTGATAAATCAGATATATGTACAGTATTTAACAATCATTTTCTGAGCATTGCTGAAGAATTAAATAAAAATTTAGTTTCTACAGGAAATCATAAAACTTTCTTGGAAAATGCCTTTCCGAGATTGATGTCTGAAATACTCCTCTCTGTGATACAGACAAGAGGGAGATTGAGTCAATAATTAAATCACTGAAGACTACGGACTCTACTCTCATAGTTATGATAGAGTGTCTAGCAGAATATTAAAGTACTGAGCTGCACATGTTAGCCCTGTATTTAGCCATATTTGTAATTTTTCCTTTAGGAATGGTCAGTTTCCTGAGGGATTAAAGTACTCAGTTGTAAAGCCGCTTTATAAAAAGGGAGAAAGGGATAATGTAGATAATTTTAGACCTATTTCTATGCCATCAGTGTTTGCAAAAGTTGTTGAAAAGGCTGTGTATGTAAGGATAATTGATCATTTTATATCATACTATTTGCTATCAAATGTACAGTTCAGTTCGGCTTTAGAAGTTGTTTAACAACTGAAAATGCTATATTCTCTTTCCTCTGTGAGGTACTGGATGGGCTAAACAGAAAGTTCAGAACGCTTGGCGTATTTTTTGATTTAACTAAGGCATTTGATTGTGTTGATCACAAAATATTGCTCCAGAAGTTGGACCAGTATGGAATATGGGGAGTAGCTTACAATTGGTTTACCTCTTACTTTAGGAACAGGCAGCAAAAGCTCATTATTCACAATGTTGATAACGGCTGTGATGTGGGATCTGAGTGGGGTACTGTGAAGTGGGGGGTGCCCCAGGGATCAGTGTTGGGGCCACTCATGTTCCTTATTTATAGAAATGATATGCCCTCTAGTATTACGGGTAACTCCAAAATATTTCTGTTTGCTGATGACACTAGCTTGGTAGTAAAGGATGTTGTGTGCAATACTGGCTCGGTTTCAAATAGTGCAGTACATGACCTCAGTTCATGGCTTGTAGAAAATAAACCGACGTTACATCACAGCAAGACTCGGTTTTTACACTTTCTAACACACAATTCAACAAAATCTGACGTTCTAATTTCACGGAATGGGCATATGATTAGTGAAACTGAACAGTTCAAATTGCTAGGCGTTCAGATAGATAGTAAGCTGTCGTGGAAAGCCCACGTTCATGATCTTGTTCAAAGACTTAATACTGCCATTTTTACTATTCGAGCGGTATCAAAAGTGAGTGATACTTTGACACGAAAATTAGTCTACCATGCTTATTTTCATTTGCTTATGTCATATGGTATTATATTTTGGGGTAACTCTTCCCATTCTACAAAGATATTTTTGGCTCAGAAACGGGCGGTTTGGGCAATAAGTGGTGCGAGTTCACGAACCTCTTGTCGACATCTGTTCATGAGTCTGGGTACTTTGACATTGGCCTCTCAATATGTATATTCCTTATTGTTGTTGCTTGTTACCGATATTAGTTTATTCCCAAGAATAAGTAGCTTTCACTTGGTTAATATTCGGCACAAATCAAACCTGCATTTGGATCGGACTTCCTTAACTCTTGTGCAAAAAGGTGTGCTGTATACTGCTGCATCCATTTTCAATAAGCTGCCACTCGAATTCAAAAATCTTAGCAGTAATCCACGCGCTCTCAAATCTAAACTGAAGAGTTTCCTCATGGGTCACTCCTTCTATTCTGTCGAGGAGTTCCTTGAAAAATTAAGCTGATTTTTATTGTATTGCTGATAGCGTTTACTTAATCTTATGGACTGACCTTTTTCAGGTTCATGAACATTTATTTTTATCTGTTATTACTTTTATGTTGTAATTTCATGTACTGACACGTTCCATGACCTTGGAGATTTGCTCCTCAATTTGGTCCTACGGAACTTGACATGTAAATAAATAAATAAAATAAATAAATAGAACATGTGTCACTTGGAAATTGTGTGTCAGTCCCCTGACAACCTATTTGGCAATATTAACTGCAAGTAAAATTTTCTTTCCCTTCTTCTGCATCTTTCTGAAGTAGTGAGGCCTTGAGAAGTATTCAGAGCTATGTTTATTGTTTAGAATAGGTATTAGTCCTGCAACCCTCTCGAGGAAAGTTTTTAATGAATGAAAATAATTTTTGGGAGTTTTTTTTTTTTTTTGTTTTAGGGCGCAAAACTTAGGTCATTAGCGCCCAGCCCGTGACGTAGGAAACAGGAAAAAAACGAAATTTAAAATCAGCAGCAATGGGAACAAAGTCATAAAATTTGAGAAACTAAAGGCAGAAGGAATGCTTAAAAATCCACTATAAAAAGGGGTTGGTTGTCCCCAAAAAAGGCTTCAAATGACTGACGTCATTTCACTGTCACTAATAAACTGTAGAACGCGGTCAGCTGAGCGCGTGTCATCTGCTAAAATCGACGATAGATCAGGCGATAGCTGTAGACGGGAGCGTAACGGATTAAAATAGGGGCATTCAATTAAAAGGTGTCTGACCGTCCACAGCTGAGAGCAGTGGGGACAGAGTGGGGGAGGATCACCGCTTAAAAGATGTCGATGGCTAAAAAGACAGTGCCCTATCCGGAGTCTAGCTAAAATTACCTCCTCCCGACGACGCGTTCGGGAGGAAGAGGTCCAAGCGCAAGGAAGGGCTTTCACTTCCCGCAATTTATTATGGGGAAGTGTTGACCAATGCGCATGCCATAATTGAGCAACTTGGCGACATAAACCGCTCCGGAGATCGGTAAACGGAAGAGACTGAATAGCTGGCCGAGGAAGAGAGACTGCAGCCTTGGCCGCTATATCGGCCGCCTCATTCCCACAGATACCAGCGTGTCCCGGGAGCCAGAGGAACGCCACTGAGACGCCCCCCAGGTGGAGCAAGCGCAGACAGTCCTGAATCCGGTGGACCAGAGGGTGCACAGGGTAAAGAGCTTGGAGACTTAGGAGAGAGCCGAGAGAATCTGAGCAGATTACGTACTGTATCCGCTGATGGCGGCGGATGTAGTGGACAGCCTGGAGAACAGCGTAAAGCTCCGCAGTATAAACCGAACACTGGTCGGGAAGCCGAAAGTGATTTGGGGTGTCGCCAACAATATAGGCACTCCCTACACCTAACGATGTTTTCGAGCCATCTGTGTAAATAAATGTGGCTTCCGTCATTTGTGCACATAGAGCAGCAAATGCCCGACGGTAAACAAGTGTAGGGGTACCATCCTTGGGAAATTGACATAGGTCTCTGAGCAAGTCGATCCGGGGACGGAGCCAAGGCGGTGCTGTACCCCAAGTTGTCAAGAAGGTTTTAGGAAAGCGGAAGGAAAGAGAATGGAGCAGTTGACGGAAGCGGACTCCCGGGGGTAGGAGGGAGGAGGAGCGGCCTGCATACCCGACATCAAAGGAGGCGTCGAAAAAAAGGTCATGGGCTGGATTAGCAGGCATGGAAGACAGATGGCTAGCATAACGACTCAGAAGGACTGCCCGCCGATTGGACAGCGGAGGTTCAGCAGTCTCAGCATAAAGGCTTTCCACAGGGCTGGTGTAAAAAGCTCCGGACACTAAACGTAATCCACGGTGGTGGATAGAGTCGAGACGCCGAAGAATAGACGGCCGAGCAGAGGAGTAGACTATGCTTCCATAATCCAATTTCGAGCGCACTAAGGCGCGATAGAGGCGGAGAAGGACCACTCGGTCCGCTCCCCAGGAGGTACCATTCAGGACACGGAGGGTGTTAAGGGAACGCAGACAGCGAGCCGAAAGATAGGAAACGTGGGAGGACCAGCACAGTTTTCTGTCAAACATAAGACCCAAGAATTTAGCGACGTCGGAAAACGGAAGGTTGACAGGACCTAGATGTAAGGAGGGCGGAAGAAACTCCTTACGTCGCCAAAAATTAACACAAACGGTCTTACTGGGTGAGAAACGGAAGCCGGTTTCGATGCTCCACGAGTGGAGGCGATTGAGACATCCTTGAAGACGTCTTTCAAGAAGGCTGGTCCGTTGAGAGCTGTAGTAGATCGCAAAATCGTCCACAAAGAGGGATCCCGAGACATCAGGAAGGAGACAATCCATAATTGGATTAATGGCGATGGCAAACAGTACAACACTCAGCACGGACCCCTGGGGTACCCCGTTTTCTTGGGAGAAAGTACGGGAGAGAGTAGTGTTCACCCGCACCCTAAATGTGCGCTCTTCCATAAATTCACGAAGAAAAAGGGGCAGCCAGCCTCGAAAGCCCCAAGAGAACAGTGTGCGGAGGATGCCTGTCCTCCAACAGGTATCGTATGCTCTCTCCAGATCAAAAAATATTGCTACCGTTTGGCGTTTCCGGAGAAAATTGTTCATGATATAAGTGGAGAGAGCAACAAGATGGTCAACGGCAGAACGATGCTTTCGGAATCCGCATTGGGCTGGTGTTAAAAGACTGCGGGATTCCAGCCACCAAGCTAAACGGTAATTCACCATACGCTCCAAAACCTTACAGACACTACTCGTGAGAGAAATGGGGCGATAGCTAGAGGGGAGATGTTTGTCCTTTCCAGGTTTCGGAACGGGAACGACAATAGCTTCCCGCCATCGCCTGGGAAAGGTACTGTCGGTCCAAATTCGATTATAAAGGCGAAGGAGGTAACGCAGGCTATGGGTTGATAAATGCAGCAACATTTGGGCATGGATACCATCCGGTCCTGGGGCGGAGGAGCGAGAAGAAGAGAGGGCATGTTGGAGTTCCCGCATGGAGAAAACAGTATTGTCGCTTTCATGATTTTGAGAGGAGAAAGCAAGATGTCGCACTTCCGCTGCACGTTTCTTTGGGAGAAACGCTGGCGGGTAATTTGAAGAGCTCGAAATCTCAGCAAAGTGCTGACCCAATGAGTTAGAAATTGCGACGGGGTCCACTAAGGTATCATGCGCGACAGTGAGCCCAGAGACCGGGGAGAAACTAGGCGCGCCTGAGAACCGTCGAAGCTGACTCCAAACTTCCGAGGAGGGAGTGAAGGTGTTAAATGAGCTAATAAAGAATTTCCAGCTTGCCTTCTTGCTATCGCGGATGACGCGACGGCATCGCGCACGGAGCTGCTTATATCGGATACAGTTGGCCAAAGTTGGATGGTGACGGAAAATGCGAAGAGCACGTCGCCGCTCACGTATTGCGTCACAGCATGCCTCATTCCACCAAGGAACTGGGGGGCGCCAGGGCAATTCAGAGGTGCGTGGTATTGAACGTTCCGCAGCTGTGAGAATAACGTCGGTAACATGGGCGACCTCATCGTCGACGTTGGGAAAGCGACGGTCATCGAATGTCGCTAGAGACGAAAAAAGTGTCCAATCGGCTTGGGCAAACTTCCAGCGTCGCGAGCGCATATATGGCAGTTGAGGCTGCAGTCTAAGAACACATGGAAAGTGGTCACTCGAGTGTGTATCATCAAGGGCGAACCATTCAAAGCGCCGAGCTAGCGGAACAGTACCGACCGCAAGGTCCAAATGAGATAAATTTGTCGTGGAGGCAGACAAAAATGTGGGGACCCCAGTGTTGAGGCAGACTAGATCCGCTTGGTGGAAGACGTCTAGCAATAGTGAGCCACGTGGACAAGGATGCGGAGATCCCCAAAGCGGGTGGTGGGCATTGAAGTCCCCAACCAGCAAATAGGGGGGTGGAAGCTGATCAAGAAGATGAAGGAGATCAGCTCGTGCCATTGGTGTGGACGATGGAATGTATACTGTACAAAGAGAGAACTGTATCCAGAAAGGGAAAGACGGACGGCGACAGCTTGGAAGGAACTGTTTAAGGGGATTGGGTGATAATGGAGAGTATCATGGAGCAGAATCATGAGTCCTCCATGGGCTGGAGTGCCTTCAACAGAGGGGAGGTCATATCGGACGGACTGAAAATGAGGGAGAACAAAGCGGTCATGGGGACGCAGCTTTGTTTCCTGAAGACAGAAGATGACCGGCGAGTAGGATCGTAAGAGGATCGACAATTCATCCCGATTGGCTCGAATGCCGCGGATATTCCAGTGGATAATGGACATAGGGTGAACAGAAAATGGAGGAACGTGACCAAGGGTGCTGTCAACTCAATGACTGCTCAGAGCTTGCGACCGACAGCATGGAATGGCATTCAGTCGAAGGCAGAAGATCCTGATCCATAGGTTGGTCAGGAGCAGCTCCTGCCACCAACGATCGGCCAGTTGACCGGCCACCAGCAGTGCGCCTCGGCGACACAGAAGACGGCCGAGGGCGATTTCCGCCAGGTGGTGCTGTAGATGGGACACGCCTTGGCGGAGAAGGAGAGGAACTGTGTTTCTTCGTAGCCTTCTTGGAAGTATGATGTTTAGATGAAGGAGGAACCGATGGTTGTGAAGTTGCGATACGTAAAAACTCTTCACGAGAATGCTCTTTTTTCGAAGACTTGGCGTCTGACTTTTGGGCTCGAGATTTAGCAGAACCCGACGAAGGGTGAGCCATAGAGTGGGCAGGCGAAAGAGGTGAGGTTGAACGGGCGATCTTTGCGCTGGCCGATCTGACGACCGTGGTACTAAAGGTGAGGTCGCAAGTCTGCGATGGCCGCCTCCTTTGTTGGCCGAGGAGAAGCAAGGACAGTGCTGTATTTTCCTTTCTGAGGCACGGTGGGCTGTCGACTGGCGAGTAACTTTTGAGCAGCAAAGGTCGACACCTTTTCCTTCACTCTTATTTCCTGGATGAGCTTTTCGTCCTTAAAAACGGGGCAATCTCGAGAGGAAGCAGCGTGGTCACCCATACAGTTGATGCAGCGAGGGGATGGAGGTGGACAAGCACCCTCATGGGCATCCTTGCCACACGTAACACATTTGGCCGGATTGGAACAGGACTGGCTGGTGTGACATTGATAGCAACGCGTAGGGTTTGGGACATAAGGGCGAACGGAAATTATCTCATAGCCTGCTTTGATTTTTGATGGGAGTTGAACTTTGTCAAATGTCAAGAAGACAGTGCGGGTTGGAATGATGTTCGAGTCAACCCTTTTTATAACCCGATGAACAGCCGTGATGCCCTGGTCAGACAGGTAGTGCTGAATTTCTTCGTCAGACAATCCATCGAGGGAGCGTGTATAAACGACTCCACGCGAGGAATTTAAGGTACGGTGCGGTTCCACCCAGACAGGGAAGGTGTGGAGCAGAGAAGTACGCAGCAATTTTTGAGCCTGGAGGGCACTGTGTGTTTCTAACAACAGGGTGCCATTCCGTAATCTGGAACAAGACTTTACAGGACCCGCAATTGCGTCGACACCTTTCTGAATAATGAAAGGGTTGACCGTGGAAAAGTCGTGACCTTCGTCAGACCAAGAATCAACAAGGAACTGTGGCAACGATGGAAGAACCGTCTGTGGCTGAGACTCAGTGAACTTACGTTTGTGAGCAGACATAGTGGAAGGTGAGGCGTTTGTGAGCAGACATAGTGGAAGGTGAGGAAACCATTGCGGAAGAATCCCCCATGATTACCGGCGTCTCCGATGGCGCGCTCCTCCCTTGTGGGGGCCCTCACCGAGGGCACACCCGCCTTAGGTGATTGTTCACACCTCAGGTCACACCGCCCGACAAACGGACGGAGGGACCAATCGGCACTTTCGGAAGGTATCAGCTCGGGTAATCACCCCTCCCTGGGCCTGGCCGTTACCAGGGGGTACGTACGTGTCCTACCTGTCTACCCGGGGCGGGGAATTACGCGTTACCCCGTCACCGGCTACGCATGGAAGTGCGTGGGTCGGCCTTCAGACACGCACAGGGAGGAAGAAAGAGAAAGGGAAAGGAAAGAAGAGGGGGTCTCAAACGCCGCAGTGGAGAAAAGGGTAAAGAGAAGAGATAAGGAAAAGAGAAGGACAAAGGAAGGAAGAAGACATACAAGCAAGGAAGGCGAAGAATGCGGTACATTTACAAGCGTCCGTCTCCGGACATAGGCACAAACCATACTCCCAGAGGGGGAGAAAGGGAAGGAAAGAGCCAGAGGTGAGGGGGGGGGGGCCCAAGACAGGGGATGGGGAAGGATGCGGAAAGGGAAGGTATGCAGCCCGGAAAGGAAGGAAGGCCACATTAGCTCGGGGCCCCGTGCTCGCTACGCACGTATCCACAAAAGAGTTGTGGATCCCCTGGGGGAATTTTTGGGAGTGTAGTGTAATTGAGTAGATAAAAGGTCCACTTACCAAGTGGTGGCAGGAAAAAACACATACCTTTATTGGTATGTTCTCCTGCCGCTACTTGGTGAGTACATTTTTTATCCATCCAGTTACACTATATGTTCAAAAGTTTTTAATGAGATTTTTGCTACAATGTTTGCCTCTTCCACATACATTTAATGGCATCGCATACACACAACTTTCCCTTCACCTGCCACGTGTGGCAACTGCAGTGCCATGCTATGTAGGAAAGAGACAGTGACGAGAATGCTTGAAGTGTGCAGGTCGGCAGGTAGCAGGTGACTGAGATGAACCGAGGGGTGGACTCTTCCTGCACTCAGAATGAAAATGCATTTCTGCACAGAGGCCAAGTTATTTTGTGCGAGCTCTATATGTGCTTTCAAGAGATAAAAAATAAATTTAATGAAAAAAGAACTTTCAAGGTCAAGTTATAACATGAAAAGACTACAAGAAAGTAATTCAAGATTATGTTACAGTAACAGTTTACTAAACTCAAACTAATTACTCAGTACTCCCTAACAAGTTTCGCAGTTAAAATTTCTTGCTTCCTACTTGCAATCTGTGCAAACAGTTTTAGTATTTAATTTGTTTCTCTCCAAGACGTTTCACAGTTCCACAAGTTTCTTCTTGTGGTGTGTGTGTGTGTGTGTGTGGGGGGGGGGGGGGGGGGGGGGCACGTGCGTGCACTTTGCAATGGGCTGGTAGCCAAACAGTACCAAATACTTACTAGTTCACAATTTAGTTATTACTTTTAGAGCCTTTTAAAAACAAAGATATAATACCAATTTAAGAAAAAGAATCAACTTAAACTGAAATACAGGCCAAATCTGGAAATATAAAGTGTCATCTTCTTTTCAAAGTTCTCTTCTACATGTAGGAGTATATATTATATTGTCAACAAAGAGCAACAAAGAACTAGCTCAGGGCACAAAAAGTTGAGATTCGCGATTATACCTAGTAAAAATTAAGCCAAGACCAACATCAGCATAAATTGTGTTATAAACAGAACTGGCACTATTTTTAATAATCCTGAACAGTTGAGAGAGGAAGGGGTACGGGTGTGGCGGGTGGGTCCGTAACAAGCACTGCACTAAACTACTGCAGTATGTCGCATGGCATATGTTCTCATATGTGATGCCAATTTTTCACATACTCGTATTCCCAGACTGTCTGCAATAGGTTACCCTTTGTATCCCCAATGCCTGGGCTTTAGTGTATAAGTTTTTTCAACATTAAATAAACTGATTTTCAGGGAGAAATTGAAAGTTTGTGTTTTTGTGCCACTGTGGCAATTTTTTCAAGATTGTTCTACTTTTTTATTTAATCTGCAATATCTTTTCGTATCTGAGAAAACAAGGAAGGCAATCACAGATTGTCGGAAGCACCAGTTGTATCTCTCACAATTCCAATAATATACTTATATGTTGGCATACGAGCCAATTCAGTTGTGGTTTATTGCACCTTCTGCCCATTTGCCTTAGCAAAAACTGAACTGTAACTCGCTCATTCTACATAATGTCACACAGAAGTTTCTCAGAAATCTATTAAGCACATAAAGTGATAAGATTTCAGGTGCATCAGGTCTTCATTTTTCCCTTCACTACGAGCTACTACATTTATCAGTTTTCAAAGAACTGGCAATTTACTCTTTGCAAGTAACTCTTGATGTGATTTTGTCAGTACAAGAAGTATTTTATTTGCAAACTTCTGAATTACTTCTACTGACTTCACGATAACTCAGACACAGGGCTAAAATACATTAGTCTCATTCATCCACAGAGCTGTGTCTGCCTTATGGCAACCCAGCACTCAGTTGCTGAACGCAATCTACAATATGACTTGAGGGACCCCCTCTCCCCCCCATCAGCAATTTGGATATTCCTATCCTGACGTATGGAGCTGGGAACTCACCCTCCAAAACATCCTCACATGTTCACACCCTCCCAGACTTAATCGCCATTAATATATCCCCACCCTCTTTCTTCACTGTACTTTTTATTACATATTCTTCTTTTTATGTCCTAGTTCTTAATTACCCTATTTGTTTCTGTTCTTGTTAACCTCTCATTACTTCTCACTCTATCCTTATCACCCGCAGCCCGAAGCTGGCACAGTGCTCACCAACCTTTCTTCTCTCCCCTACTCTTTCTGATGCCTCTCCCTTCCTCTTTGTCTACCTTTGTCCTCTCTAAAGTGGGTCCCTCTCATCCTGGAGTTTAAGTGACCTCCCTTCCTTTTAAACTTCTCTGACCTATTCATCTCTCTTCCTTGAGTAAAGAATATTAGTTAACTAGGAAGCATGTCAAAGTACTCAGATATGTCCAGTCCCACAAATTTCATCTCCTGAAGGTAAGGACTGGCCAGCAGGTTTGTCTGATAATTTATAAATGTCTCTTACTCTGTTATATTTAGTAAAAATCACTCACTGAATGCTAAAAGGCATTTAGCCATCAAGAGGCACATAAATGAGACTAAAAACTTTACTAGCTTTTGGACAAATCAAATGCTTCTGAACTCTCATTACCACAACTTCCTCTGTTATGCTACGTTACATTTTGAGATTGCATTACTAAGAAACAATTCTAACATATGACTTTTGTCATTTAAATATGTCACATAAATGGAAATGTTTCCACCTGGAACGTCAATTTGTGATGCTTGCGATATTGGTCACCGTCCGGTAGGTCCCACATGTACGCCGCCGATCACACTGCCACATTTCCTACGGCTGCCACTATGGTGTGAGGGCACTGCCACGAATGCTTACGCCACTGCCAATGATATGCATGCATCCCTCTCCAGAGCTCCAGCGGTGGGTCTACTTAAGTTCAAACATCAAACAATGGAAATCCGGGACAGAATGTAACAATACTGTGAAAAGGAAAGTTGCTATCACCATATAGCGGAGATGCTGAGTCGCAGATAGGCACAGCAAAAAAACTGTCACAAATATAGCTTTTGGCCAGGAATGCCTTCATCAAAATTAGATGAGAAACACACACATACACACTGATGCAAACGCAACTCACACACGAGACTGCAGTCTCAGGCACTTGAGGCCACACTGCGAGCAGCAGCATCAGTGCATGACAGGAGTAGTGACTGGGTGGGGGTAGGAGGAGGCTGGGGCAGTGAGGAGGAGGAATAGTAGGATACGGGTGGCGGCCAGTGACGTGCTGTTGGGGAGCATGCAGGGACGGGTTTTCACAGATGCCTTGGTATTCTCATCTCTCTAATCCCATTGCAATAACATGATCTGAAGTGAATTGAAAAGTGAACGAATTTCATCCACAGTAACAAAGATAATTAAGAATAAATTACCAAAGAACTCACATGTCTAGGTCTCCAATTCCCAATTTCGATGCAAAGCGTTTTGCAATTTCACAACCAAACCAGACAGGATCACCAGCACGAATTGAGTCTGCGCACAATTTCATGAGGAGTTCCACTGGTTGGTTATTGTAGATTATGCGGCGGCCTCCAACCATATTACCCAAGAAATCAACAGTATATGCTTTACCGTAAGGACTTGTAGATCGAGGATCTGTTACTAAGCACACCTATGAAAAACACAAGAGTAGAAACAGTTACTTACAACAATAAACAATGGAAAATACAGGAATACAATGGAAATATTATGAAATGGATAGTTGCTACTTACCATGATACAGTGGAGATTCTGAGCCACAGATAGGCACAACAAAAAGATTATCAAACAAGTACGCTTTTGGCCAAAAGGGCCCTCATCAGAAATAGACAACATCCACACACACTCACTCAAATGCAATTTACACACATGATCACATTCTCTGGCTGCCAAAGCCAGACGTCGATGAAGGCCTTTTTGGCTGCAAGCTTACTTCTTCGAACAGTCCATTTGTTGTGACTATCTGCGATTCAGTATTTCCACTGTATGGTGAGTAGCAACTATTCTTTTCACAATATCACAAAACTGATAGACTGCAAGGACACAATACAGCACAACTTCATTTGTTATTAATTTTATTCTTTGAAAGTTGTGCCTACAAAAAACACATCACTTTATGGATGACAGGTGAAGAGTCGATGTATGATTCAAATAATTAATAACATTAATATAATAAGGGAAACATTCCACGTGGGAAAAATTTATCAAAAAACAAAGATGATGTGACTTACCAAACGAAAGCGCTGGCAGGTCGAAAGACACACAAACAAACACAAACATGCACACAAAATCATGCTTTCGCAACAAACTGTTGCCTCATCAGGAAAGAGGGAAGGAGAGGGAAAGACGAAAGGATGTAGGTTTTAAGGGAGAGGGTAAGGAGTCATTCCAATCCCGGGAGCGGAAAGACTTCCCTTATGGGAGGAAAAAGGACGAGTATACACTCGCACACACACACATATCCATCCACACATATACACACACAAGCAGACATATTTAAAGACAAAGAGTTTGGGCAGAAATATGTCTGCTTGTGTCTGTATATGTGTGGATGGATATGTGTGTGTGTGCGCGAGTGTATACCCGTCCTTTTTTCCCCCTAAGACAAGTCTTTCCGCTCCCGGGATTGGAATGACTCCTTACCCTCTCCCTTAAAACCCACATCCTTTCGTCTTTCCCTCTCCTTCCCTCTTTCCTGACGAGGCAACAGTTTGTTGCGAAAGCTTGAATTTTGTGTGTATGTTTGTGTTTGTTTGTGTGTCTTTCGACCTGCCAGCGCTTTCGTTTGGTAAGTCACGTCATCTTTGTTTTTTGATCTCGACAAAACATGTCCTGTGTAAATTCTACACTGAGTAGTTTGCCAAATGGTTGCTTGAATATTCATCCAGATGGGCACACATGCCTGCACAAGACGTGCTACGTGCTACTCTGAGATTCCCGCAGGACGTCTGACATATTTGTGGATTCGCACTGAAGAAGGTGGATCCATTCCCAGCTAGGCCACTCAAATTATGTGAATGTGTAGTGTCTGTTCTTTCGGATGGAGGGGTGGGGACAAGATGACGGTAAAATTACACTGCTCTCCTGAAAAACCTAAGTAGAGTCCGTGTCGACGAAAGAGTTTGTGTGTACTGTAACTGCTAGTGATACTGTAACTGCCAGCAGGGATACCTGAGCCAAACAGGCTTTAAACAAGTAGCCAAACAATCCTAAACTTATTACCTTCAGAAGGACAGAAGTCTTGTACTGCAGTAAAGGCAACTGTCCCAGTAAAGGCAAAACACAAGCATATCAGGGGGCTCAGAATTAGGTGCTACAACATCTAAAGCCTTAGCTATGGGTTGGCCACTCTGTTACTCAGATAATACACAAAGTACAATCGGATGGAAAAATATGACAATGACCCATGCATGGAAAGGACAAGAGAACTGAAATTGCAGAGAGATTAAATACTGCTGAAGAGAATGCTGAGAGACTCCAATTTAAAGAAATGGAACATTAAAAAAATATGGAAAGAAAGTCATTGGAGAAACAAAGGAACTAAAGAACTTGATGGGTACATAACTTTTAGTGGTGGTGTATAGAAAATGTGGGCTAATTAATAAAGACAGTAATTTTAGTATGTTTTAAAGATGCAACCAGAGATGATTAAATTAGTTGCTGTATGATACCCGATAAACATACTAAATAATTAGTATGTGGGCACGGCAATCAACAAGCTGTCTTTCCGCATGAATGGTCACTGACAAACTGTGGCCAAAAAAACAACTGGACCACCCTGTTGCTAAGTACGCTGCCCAACATGATGTTCTTAATGCCAATGACTGCTTCACAATCTGCACCATCCGGATCCTTCCCACCAACACCAGCTTTTCTGAATTGTGCAGGTGGGAATTCTCTCTGCAATACATCTTACATTCCCGTAACCCTCCAGGCCTCAACTTCGTCAGTCCTTGTCCTGACCTACCTACCTTCTTCCCTGTTCCCATTCCAGCACTACACAGCCTCCCATTTCACTGATTCACCCAGTCTTTTTATCCTCTCCTATTTCGCTACCTCCCCCCCCCCCCCCCCCCCCCCCCCCCCCCCCAGCCCTCCTCACTGTATCTAGCTGCCTTACCCTCTCTCCACCTTGTCTTCTCCTCCCTGCCCCAGCCTCTTCCTCACCCTGACCTGGTTGTCTCTCCCATCATGCACTGCTGTTCTGGCTTCAGCTACCTGACTGTGGCCACGTGTGTTAAGAGTTGTGTGTGTGTGTGTGTGTGTGTGTGTGTGTGTGTGTGTGTGTGTGTGTGAGAGAGAGAGAGAGAGAGAGAGAGAGAGAGAGAGAGAGTCATTTTGTTGTGCCTATCTGACTCAGCATCTCCACTATATGGTGAGTAGCAACTATCATTTTCATAATATTGTTACTAAATAATTACTATGGATTCAACAGATACAGATACCTGTAGAATTACAGCAGCATAAGATAAGGTTTTGTAAGGTTCCTCATCTGTGAGTAGACTACACTTCCTAAGGAAATTTTGATGTACAAAGAAGTTCAACATTATATCACATGTGCTTTTTTAAATATACTTATTAAATTCATTAAAAGAAGCTGGAAGCAACATATACGTCATTGCTGCTGTTGCTGGTGTTGGTTGTGGTACTGTTGTTTTTCTGGTGTTATGCCCAAAGAAGGGTTTGATGCAACTCTTTCACACTAGTCTATCCTATGCGAGCTGCTTCTCCTCTGAATACTGCAAACTACATCCATCTGAACCTGCTTACTGTATTCATGCCTTGTCTACAATTCCTCCTTCAGCCAAAAATACACTTCCCTCCACTATCAAACTGACAATACCTTGATGCCTGAGGCACTATTCCATTGACTGATCCCCGCATTCAGTCAAGTTGTGCCACAGATTTCTTTTTTCCTCAGTCCGATTCAGTACCTCTTCATTAGTTACTCCGTCTATCCATCTAAGCTGTAGTACTCTTCTGCAGCATTGCATCTATAAAGCTTCTATTCTCTTCCTCTCAGAACTGCTCACTGTCCATATTTACTTCCACACAAGGCACACTCCAGACATATACCTTCAGAAAAGGATTCCTGGTGCATACATTTATATGAGATGTTAAAAAAATCCCTATTTTTCAGAAATGCTTTTCTTACTACATCCATGCTACATGTTTTATTCTCTCTGCTTTGTCCAAGGTCAGTTACTTCACTGCTCTAATAACGAATGTCATCTGCTACTTTAGTGTGTCAGTTCTTAATCTCATTCCCTTAATATAACTTGATTTAATTACACTACATTCAATTACCTCCATTTTGCTTTTGTCAAACTCTTATAAGCTCTTTTTACAACATTACCCATTCTGTCCAACTGCTCTTCCAAGTCCTTTGTTTGTGTGACAGAATTACAATGTTGTTGGCAAATTTCAAAGTCTTTATTTCTTCTTCCTGTACTTTAATTTCCTTCCCAAACTTCTCCTTGGTTACCTTTAATGTTTGCTGTACGTACAAGTTGAACAACATCAAGGATAGGCTACAGCCCTATCTCACTCCATTCTCAATTACTGCTTCCCTATCATGACCTGGTTTTTGTACAAGCTGTATAGAATCTTTTGCTTCTTCTGTCTTATAAAAGCTACCTTCAGAATTTCAAAGAGTGTATTCTAGTCTTCACCATCAAAAGCTTTCTCTAAGTTTACAAATGCTGTAAACACAAGTTTGCTTATCTTCTACGACACGGTGTAGGATCAATGTTGCCTCTGACATTCCAATATTTTTCCAAAACACAAACTGATCTTGCTCGAGATCAGCTTCTACCAGTTTTTCCATTCTTTTGTAAATAAAGGATGTTAATATTTTGCAATCATGACGTATTAAACTGAATCTGAGAGTGCTTCATCTGTATCATATACAGGGTGAGGCAGCTAAGTCATAACACCCCTTGTATCTCCCCAACCGTAACAGATACAAAGATGCTGTTTGGACAGTGAATTGCAGGGACAGGGGCTACTTGAATACATCACATTTCATGTTCGTGCTGTTTTTTATTACAGAGATATGAGGCCATCGTTGGTTTTTTAAAATGGAATCCTATGTTGAATTTTAGCATAACATGATGGGCTTAAAAAGACGGTATCAAATATGTGTATATCATAATATTTAGGCAAATAGTTTTTGAGACACAGATATGTTTTCATATTGTATTCATGCTTTGAAGCGGCGTTGTCCAATGCGACCTTTCCTGTTGACCACTGAGGAACCTAACAGGGAAGGCCTTGTTTTCCTGCTTCTTGATAACACCACAAGGTGACGAACGAGGTAACTGGAGAGAAGCATATAAATGTGCTGCTGGGGTAATGAGACATCAAATTTCCGTCACAGTTTCTTGGGGCAGACATGTACACCAACAAAGAAACGTTAGACATGCTTCTAGTGTATGGTGAAAGCAGAAGAAATGCTGCTAGAGCAATAAAGCGATATGGAGAGCTGTATCCCGATCGTGAGCGTCCTACGCGCCAGCTTCTTGCATGTATTTGCACGAAACTACCTGAATCAGGACCATGGAATGCCATACAGAGGACAAGGCAGAAAACTGCAACTGGTGAGGTACGTGAAGAGGGCATTCTAGCGTTGGCGCATAACGACCCTACTGTTTCGTCGCAACCTATCGGCCTCGGAATGCGGTTTAAGTCAGAGAAGTATTCTACGCATATTGCACCGGCATAGATTTCACCCATTTCACCACTCATTACATCAAGCACCCTCCAGTGTGGATTTCGAACGGCAGCAGGAATTTCGTCGGTTTGCTCTGCAGTGCCTACAAGATGATCCAATGTTTTTTCAACGGCTGCTTTTTACTGATGAAGCGACTTTCACCAACCACGGTAATGTGAATTTTCATAATATGCATTACTGGTCAATAGAGTACCCTCATTGGCTTTGACAGGTACAAAATCAGCAACCGTGGAGTGGTAACATGTGGTGCGGCATTGTTGGAAATGTCATTGTGGGGCCGTACGTCATTCCGGGTATACTAAATGGCAATAACTATGCACAGTTCCTGTGAAACGTTCTGCCCATTTTGCTGGAAGAGGTACCACTAACTACGTGTCAGTGCATGTGGTACCAATATGACAGCTGTCCTGCTCACTCTTCTCGTGTGGCTACAGAGCTGTTAAATGAAAAGTTCCCAGATTGTTGGATAGGATGACTAGCTGAAGTGAAGCGACCAGCCCGGTCTCCTGACTTGACCCCTCTCGATTTTTTTCTGTGGGGAGCAATCAAACAAAGTGTATGCTCAAATACCAACTACGCCAGACGATATGAAGCAATGTTCCATCGAAGCGTGCGCAGATATCTCACGTGACACCCTCGCAGCCATTCACAAATCATTCGAACGGCGACTAGAAATGCGCATTGCAGCAGAGGGGAAGCATTTTGAGCATTAGCTTCAGTCAAGTTTTGTATAATGTACAGTACGTATTTCACATCTTTGTGTGTATTTGCTTCGTATTGTCATCAATAGTAAATATTTTCAAATAAAAAACAAATATGTACAAAATAATTGCGAACAATAGGGGCCTCCTCATTTACATTTGTATTTCTGTTACTTAAAAATGTATTAACATCTTGTAGTATTTTAATACTCTATGTTATCTACTATTTTGGTATCACAGTTGTCAAATAACTGAATAATATTTGCGCAACATCATCAGGTAATTTTTGTGCAAAATATCGCAGTATGTATTACTATTGTCAGCTAAATGGGCATGTTTGTGTAAGGACGGACTCGCATTGTTTACCATGTACTCTACACAACAGGAAAGGTCATTTGACAACGCTGCTTTGAAGGACGAACACAATATGAGAACATATCTGTGTCTCAAAAACTATTCGCCTAAATATTATGATATACACATATTTAAAACCGTCTTTTTAAGCCCATCATGTTATGCTAAAATTTAAGGTAGGGTTCCATTTTAAAAACCAAAGATGGCCTCATATCTCTGTAATAAAAAATAGCACAAACATGAAATGTGATGTATTCAAGTAGCCCCTGTCCCTGCAATTCACTGTCCAAACGGTATCTTTGTATCTATTATAGTTGGGGAGAAACAAGGGGTGTTATGATTCACATCTCCCATTTTATCTTTATTTACTTCATCTTTCCTTTCTATAACTTTCAAGTGCATTTCCTTTGTATCACCCTTCTATATATTGAGCTTTCCCTTTTTGTTTTGTATATATGTCTTGCCATTTGAGCTCCTGATATTGATTCAGCCACTTACCTTATTGTTAAAGGTCTCTGTCCTATAGGTGGCATTTATCTTTTCCCCTTTACATACATTATTCTGCAGCCCTGTATTTGTCTTCTAGCCATTCCTGATTAGTCCTTTTGCACTTTGTCAATCTCATTTTTTTAGATGTATATTCCCTTTTGCCATCTGCTGTATTTTTATATTTTCTCCTTTTTCCAATTAAATTCAACGTCTCCTCTGTTATCCAAAGATTTCAACTTGCCTTGTCATTTTACTAATTTAATTCTCTGCTACTAACTTCACCATCCGTCCCCCGTCCCCTCTTCGCCCCAACAAAGCAGGAAGTGCGAAGATAGAGAACACATCAGAGAACAGTCCTGCCAATGTGGAGGAAAACAAATAATGACACACCTTTTGACCTGTCCATCCTTGCTGGCCCCCTGCACTTTCCAAGACCTGTGGTTGGCCAACAACACTGCAGTGAAGTGTGCCAAACACTGGAGAGAGATATAAGCCTTGCTATAGACAATAATGACGACTTATGATATGGGAATATCATGAATGTATAACTATTATTTAGTTGTATTTGTAACCTAGTATATATAGCCTATTAATTAATTACAGATGTAGCTCAGACATGATTACATAAATAAATATAAATCTATACTCTGCAAATCACCGTAAGGTGCACAGCAGGGGGGTACATCCCATTGTACCAATTATTAGAGTTTCTTCCTGTTCCAGTAATGTATGGATCGTGAGGAGAATGATTTTTTGAATGCGTCTGCACATGCAGTAATTATTCTAATCTTATCCTCACAATCCTTACATGAGCAATATGTAGGGGGCTGTAATATATCCCTAGACTAATCATTTAAAGCTGGTTCTTGAAACTTTGCTAACAGTCTTTCTCGGGATAGTTTACATCTGTCTTCAAGAGTCCGCCAGTTCAGTTTCTTCAGTATCTCTGTGACACTCTCCCATTGATTAAACAACTCTGTGACCATTTGTGCTGCCCTTCTCTGTATACATTCAATATCCTGTTAGTCCTATCTGGTATGGGTCCCACACAATTGAGCAATATTCCAGAACCAGACACAAGTGTAATTTGTATGCAATCTCTTTTGTAGACTGATAGCACTTCCCCCGTATTCTACCAATAAACCGAAATCTACCTCCTGATTTACCCACGATTGAACCTATGTGATAATTCTATTTCATATCCCTTCTTATGTGGTTCCAATGCTATGCAGCGTTTTAGCTGCCACTGAAAGATGCTAGATGTAAAATATGAAATGCACATGTAACTATATTATGCTTCAGTGCATGCTTGTTACTTGTGAATCTGTCACTAACTCAATAAAAAACTTGAATAAACATTTACATAACACATCTAAAGATTACAACATACCTTATCATCTACATTGAAGTGTGGTTTAACATGCTTGATGTAGAAATCAAGGGGTGTTATTGGGCCAATAGAACTATAATTCTTTGACTTGTCATAATATTCCCATGTGAATGTTTCAGATGGGATGCCCAGGCAAATACCAACAATACGGTACACCTCCTCCATCTGGTTCTCTATACACTCATTGATTGCAGTATCATTAGCACCCTTACTAATCAAATCACGCAGCACCTTTGTGTACTCTCTCAACTGAAAATAAACAAAAGAAAGTCTTTCCTGAGAATTACCTCCAATGCAAATACATACACAACTTCAAATGGCAAGGTTATTTGATGAAAATACACTTTTTCAGATATTTAAGGTTTAGAACATAAATTTAATGGATCAAACACACGACTGTCAGTCTTACTAATACGTGGAAACATTTTAATATTAACCTATAGTGAAATTTCACTGTTAATGAGTATTATTACATAAATCTACATTAAAGAAATAATAACTTTTCAGTTTTTCAAAATATAATGTAACTGGATAGATAAGAAAATCTACTTATCAAATGGCAGCAGGGAACACACACATATAAAGGTCAACGAAATTTGCAAGCTTTCAGAGCCAGTGGCACCTTCTGCTGACAGAAAGGTTGAAGGGTGAGGACGAGCCATGAAGATAAAGGGCTGGTGAGATTTCGGAAATGGGGAGAGATTGGAAAAGTCAGCCAAACACCAGGTCAGAGGAGACTAACCAGATGGGATGAGAAAGAGAAACTGAATCAGTTTTTCCTTCTCATCCACCCGATTAGTCTCCCCTGACCAGGAGTTCTGCACAAATTTCCACACTCCTCCCATTTCCTAAACCTCACCAGTCCTTTTTCTTCCTCCCTTTTCCTTCCCCTTCAAGCGTTCTGCCAGGAGGAGGAGCCACTGGCTCCAAAAGCTTGCAGATTTCCTTAACCTTTATATGTATGTGTTCTCTTGCCACCAATTGGTGAGTAGATTTTTTTTTTACAGAAAAAGACCTTTGTTTAGCTTCCAAAACAAGATACTCCTTCAGAAAGTTAAGTTAACTGAAAATCTACAAATTAACAACAGACATGAATTTTTCATGTAACACACAGAATTTAAATTATTTTCACAAAAAGGAAATATATAATTTATTTTAAATCATGACCAGTATTTTCACGATTGGCAAATGCTACAATCCGACAGCCAAAAATTCTGAAGAAAGAATACTGAATTCCGTTTCTACGTAGTGCTGTGCAAAATATTTCTATGCAGTCCTGTGACAAACTTCTGTAGGTTATTAGACATTTAGAATTGTGCATGTCATATATAAGGGGCGTTCAAAAAGAAATGAGCCAGATGCATAATTACAGATACCAGTACCTGTATGTTAGAAGTATTGACCCTGGCTGTTGAGACACTTGTCCCACTGTGACAAGGCAGTGAACGACTTTCTCATAAAATTCCTGGGGATGCAATGTTAACCAGTACCGCACCTACTGTTGGACATCGCCGTCTGAAGTGTATCGTTTGCCCATATACTGACGTTCTTCTTTGACCAAGATGGCCTCCTTCTGATTCACTTCCTGCAGCATGGGACTACAGTGAATGCCCAGCGTTACTCGCAAACCTTGACCACCCTTCGCCGAGCGATCAAATCAAAACGACCAGACAATCTAACCCGTGGGGTCATTCTGATCCACGACAATGCAAAGCCTCATACAGCCAACACAGTCGCGGCACTCCTGCAGAAATTCAAATAGCACGTTCTCGGCCACCCTCCAAACAGTCCGGACGTCTCTCCCTGTGATTATGCCATTTTTGGTCCCCTTAAAAAGGCTCTGAGGGGGCAAACAATTTGTCTCGGATGACGACATCTAGCTGTACGTGTGGATTGGTTAACATCGCAGCCCCGGGAATTTTATGAAACAGCCATTCACCGCCTTGTGTCGCAGTGGGACAAGTGTCTCAACAGCCAGAGTCAATACTTCTAACATACAGGTACTGGTTTCTGCATTTATGCCTCTGGCTCATTTCTTTTTGAACACCCCTTGTATATACTGTCATGTAAAAGAAAGAAATTTTTTAAACAATGGAAACTTCAGGTTGGAATATCTACTCGCCGTAAAGACAACCTGTGAAGTTGCAAACAGCCACAATAAAAAGACTGTTACAAATAACAGATTTTTGGCCAAATCCTCCTTCAGCAAAGAAAACAAACACACATTCACACAAGCAAGCACACCTCATACACACATGACCGCTAAAACTGGCAGCTCCAATCAATTCCGGTCTGAGCTGCCAGCGATAGCAATCATGTATGCACGAGCTGTGTTTGCTTGCACGCACGTGTGTGTGTTTTCTTTGCTGAAGAAGGCTTTGGCCAAAAGCTATAATCTGTAACAGTCTTTTCGTTGTGCCTGTCTGCGACTCAACGGCTTGTCTTTATGGTGAGTAGCAGTCTATCCTTTTCCTAATATTGAAGAAATTTTTTAAGTTATCAGTTTTATGTCTACACATTTTTTGTGTCTATTAATAATAAATCTACTACAAAATATCTTATTTTTTCTCATTTACAGCTTATAAAATATAGTCCTTGTATTTGTAAAATAATAATAATAATAAGTCCTTTCTGGTTCTGCCTTGCTCTGAACCCACTATCCAACATGCTAAATAATACAAATTATGGATACAATATTACTGGAACATACCCACACAAAATCACACATCTGCTATACATGGATGATCTAAAACTACTGGCAGCAACAAATCAACAACTCAACCAATTACTAAGGATAACAGAAGTATTCAGCAATGATATAAACATGGCTTTTGGAACAGACAAATGTAAGAAAAATAGCATAGTCAAGGGAAAACACACTAAACAAAAAGATTACATATTGGATAACCACAGCGACTGCATAGAAGCGATGGAAAAAACAGATGCCTATAAATATCTAGGATACAGACAAAAAAATAGGAATAGATAATACAAATATTAAAGAAGAACTAAAAGAAAAATATAGACAAAGACTAACAAAAATACTGAAAACAGAATTGACAGCAAGAAACAAAGACTAACAAAAATACTGAAAACAGAATTGACAGCAAGAAACAAGACAAAAGCTATAAATACTTATGCTATACCAATATTGACCTACTCATTTGGAGTAGTGAAATGGAGTAACACAGACCTAGAAGCACTCAATACACTTACACGATCACAATGCCACAAATATAGAATACATCACATACATTCAGCAACTGAAAGATTCACATTAAGCAGAAAGGAAGGAGGAAGGGGATTTATCGACATAAAAAAAACCTACATTATGGACAGGTAGACAATTTAAGAAAATTCTTTCTTGAACGAGCAGAAACTAGCAAAATACACAAAGCAATCACTCATATAAATACATCGGCTACACCACTGCAATTTCATAACCCCTTCTACAACCCTTTAGGTCACATAACATCAACAGATACGAAGAAAGTAAATTGGAAAAAGAAAACACTACATGGCAAGCACCCATATCATCTAACACAGCCACACATCGATCAAGACGCATCCAACACATGGCTAAGAAAAGGCAATATATACAGTGAGACGGAAGGATTCATGATTGCAATACAGGATCAAACAATAAACACCAGATATTACAGCAAGCATATTATTAAAGATCCCAATACCACAACAGATAAATGCAGACTTTGCAAACAACAAATAGAAACAGTAGATCACATCACAAGCGGATGTACAATACTAGCAAATACAGAATACCCCAGAAGACATGACAATGTAGCAAAAATAATACATCAACAGCTTGCCTTACAACATAAACTTATAAAACAACACATTCCCACATACAAGTATGCACCACAAAATGTACTGGAGAATGATGAATACAAATTATATTGGAACAGAACCATTATAACAGATAAAACACCACCACATAACAAACCTGACATCGTACTCACCAATAAAAAGAAGAAATCAACACAACTAATCGAAATATCCATACCCAATACAACAAATATACAGAAGAAAACAGGAGAAAAAATTGAAAAATACATCTAACTGGCTGAGGAAGTCAAGGACATGTGGCATCAGGATAAAGTTGACATTATACCAATTATACTATCAACTACAGGAGTCATACCACACAATATCCACCAGTACATGAATGCAATACAGCTACATCCAAACTTATATATACAACTACAGAAATCTGTAATTACTGATACATGTTCAATTACCCGAAAGTTCCTAAATGCAATATAACATATACCGTACAGTTAAAAGGAAGTCACGCTTGATCAAAGTCCGCGTCACTTTCCATTTTTGACCAGACATAACGTCTGAGAAAAGAAAGAAATAATAATAATGATTATGTCAGCTCTGTATTTGCCAGCCATCTTAGAGGCCATTTTCACTCCCTCTTAGCACATTTACAAAAGATGAGTTGGGGAGATCAGTTGCCCACTTGGCAACATATTGAATTTCACTCATTTTATTGTGGTGAAAGAAGTATAACACTCATTTTCAAGTTTCGGAGTTTGCCGCTGAGTTAATGTTGTCACTTTCCTTTGATAATATTCAATAACTACCACAGCTGGCTTCATCAGTGTTAAGTGCAAATTTTGTTGCTTGTTACAAACTTTACACTTAATGATATCAATGTAATGGAAGGAAACATTCCACGTGGGAAAAATTATATATAAAAACAAAGATGAGGTGACTTACCGAACAAAAGCGCTGGCAGGTCGATAGACACACAAACAAACACAAACATACACACAAAATTCAAGCTTTCGCAACAAACTGTTGCCTCATCAGGAAAGAGGGAAGGAGAGGGGAAGACGAAAGGAAGTGGGTTTTAAGGGAGAGGGTAAGGAGTCATTCCAATCCCGGGAGCGGAAAGACTTACCTTAGGGGGAAAAAAGGACAGGTATACACACACGCACATATCCATCCACACATACAGACACAAGCAGACATATTTAAATATGTCTGCTTGTGTCTGTATGTGTGGATGGATATGTGCGTGTGTGCGAGTGTATACCTGTCCTTTTTTCCCCCTAAGGTAAGTCTTTCCGCTCCCGGGATTGGAATGACTCCTTACCCTCTCCCTTAAAACCCACTTCCTTTCGTCTTCCCCTCTCCTTCCCTCTTTCCTGATGAGGCAACAGTTTGTTGCGAAAGCTTGAATTTTGTGTGTATGTTTGTGTTTGTTTGTGTGTCTATCGACCTGCCAGCGCTTTTGTTCGGTAAGTCACCTCATCTTTGTTTTTATATAAAACTTTACACTTAGATTGAGATGCTGCAGAAATTCATAAAGTTATCCAACCCAGGTAGCCAAACTACAAATGTTCTAGCCTCAAAATGCACCATGTATAAATTGATAACTATACTCCGATTAAAATTACTTTGTGACTGACATTTCAGCTAGTCGAGTGGTAGGGACCATCCAATAGTAGTTCTTTGTGTAGCGCCATGTGCTTGCTGTGTTGCCTGTTGTGAAGGTGCCTGCAGAGCATCATCACATGTGGCTGCCTGCATACTGGCAACACTGCCCCAAGCCACTGCAGAAGTCTGTCAATCACACAGTAATTTTAATTGGTGTATACTAGCGATAAAAGGTTCTCAGTTGTCACCCTATCAGTTAATTCATAATATTTACCATCAAAAATGAAAATGAAACAAAGACAATTTCCACAGAGAAAGGGAGCATTTTTACAACTCATTAGCCTGATAGCTATGTAGTGAAGAAATGCCTTAGCGTTAAGATCTTCCTTATAGCCTCCCATAGTATAGTCATCTAGTGGCAGCATTAATGGCCTCTGGCCGCACAGCTCAAAAAAAAGACGAGGACTATATTTTCTAAGCTGTAAATGAGGAAAAATAAGATATTTTGTAGTAGATTTATTAGTAACAGACACAAAAGACCTCTATAAACTCTGATGAAGCACAAATTTGGCAGAGATGCATATGTGTTGTTCACATTCCTCAATGTACTGACTAAGTAAGTTCTTCACAATGTGGAAGCACTGATGTTACTGTTGGTCTCAAAGGGATGCCATACAGTTGTGGTGAGGCAGACACTGATGATTATCTTCTTTAATGATGCCACATTCCTAGCCCAGTGAGTTAAAGAAATACAACATCTCATATTCAGTTTTATTTATTGAATCTCCCTGGACCTAGCAAGTCAGTAATTTTCTTTTTAGCCCTATTTGGTATGGGTCCCATGCACTTCTGGGAAGGGTGCGATGTGTATTTTGTAAGTAATCTCCTTTGTATTCTGAGTGCATTTTCCCACTATACTGATCTGCCATCAGCTTTACTTACATGATCATTCCATTTCACATCCATACAATGATTACAACCAGGTATTACATATGTTGACAGATTCCAATAGCAACTCGGTGATATTGCAGTCACAGGATACTAATTTTCTGGGTTAACAAAGTTTACAATTTTAAATTTCTGTATACTTAAAACAAGTTGCCAATATTTAAACTATTTTTAATCTCATCAAGATCTACTGAATATATATGCACTTTTTCTTACTTCATTATAGATAACTGCATAATTTGCAAAAAGTTTGAGGTTACTATTAACATTGTCTGCTAGATCATTCATGTACAATATGAACAGCAAGGGTCCAATACACTTCTCAGGGGCAAACCTGAAGTTACTTCTACTTCTGCCAAAAAAACTCCAGACACTTAAATACATTGCATGAAAGGTCAATCAGCATAGTCAGGCTAGAACTCAGAATGTAGTCTTGGTAATACATTTAGTAGTCAAACAAATGGAATAAAATACAATGTTATAAAATCTTCACTTTGTCAATTTATTACATAATCTGTCAATGACAGCAGAAACTACTAATGGATTCAGCATTCATTACCTTACTCTTCAGGATATTATTCATTCGTGAACTCGATTCACAGCTATAAGACTCAGGAAAGCACTTCTTTGGCATCAGTCCATGTTTGTTTACGAGACTGCAGAACATGTCCCACTGACCCCCGTCAGTTGCTGGGTCCTACAAACATAATATTCTGATTTGAAATGCAGAATTTTAGACATACCAGACTTTGAAAAATTTCATGATATTACAAACTATATGAAACCCTGCAATTTATTTGCTGGAGTAAGTACAAGAGTACAGCAGAAAAGTCAACAGAATTAGAAGTGGAAATGCTAGTGAAATATATTTTTGTAGCCAGTTACCATGATGTGTTGTTATAACTTTTTCAGCTGCTGTGTATTGTGTATATTTTTATTCAATGTTTTTCCTTTAAAGTGCTAGTTGGGGGGTGGGGGTGGGGCGTGGAGGAAAATTCAGAATTTATACCTGCATTTTGTCAACTTTGTAAAATCTCTCAAGTGTGCCTAGAACACAATAAATGATTATATGACAATCATGTTAATGGAAATGGAATACCAAGTCAAAAGAAAAATCTATTTGATCACGTCAACACAAAAATTTTAAATTGCCTGTAATAAAATCATAGGGAATTGCTTTTGCATTTAACAGAATAAGTTAGATACCAATGTTTCAATGACCTGCAGGTCATAAAAACACGAAGTCCATTTTGTAACATACCACACAACAGAAAACTCAAAAAATGATCGTGTGGCACTGATGGCTGGGAGGCCCCATCCGGGGACCACTGCAAACACGTTACCACTCTGCTAAGCAGGCGGACGATCCAAAACAAAGTTCAAGGGAAAAAAAGAGATGATACAGTGTATACAATCAACAGTGGGAGCAATACACTGTCTCTCATACAAAGACAATTTCCACAGAGAAAGGGAGCATTTTTACAACTCATTACCCTGATAGCTATGTAGTGAAGAAATGCCTTAGCGTTAAGATCTTCCTTATAGCCTCCCATAGTATAGTCAGCTAGTGGCAGCATTAATGGGCTCTGGCCGCACAGCTCAAAAGAAATGCTTCATTGTCAACTCGGGTGAAAGTAAACGAATATTGCCACAGGCTGCTACAATGCATTCCTGCACTTTGGTAAACTCGCACACTGGCTTGGCTGAAGCTGCCTTACATTTGAAGGACGAGTACAGTTTAAAAATAAGATCCCTTCCCTATTTGTGGAACACTTCACAACTTCTGGGTGTTTCAGCTATTATGAAAAAAAAAGCGCAGAATACACAGAGATCAATAAATTGTAGTTTTGTGCACATAAAACATGATAGAATGCTCAAATGTGACAGATGTTTGCACAGTAAAGAAACTGACTGAGCACTGACAGGCTACCCGCCCAGCTGTTTACAGCGCATCCCCGGCCCAGAGGCCATAAATGCGAATGCTGACTATAGTGTGGAACTGGTTAACCAATTTATCATAATGTTTCTGAATGTCAAACAGTGGCAATTTATAAAAATAATCAACTACCTTTCCAAAATAAGACACAAAGTATCTGAAATTAAACAGGAGCAGAAAAGGAGAGAAGTAAAGAGTGGGTGTGTTGGTGGAATAGAAGGCTCCAGTGCTGGAGTGGTAGCAGGGAAGGGACAGGTTGGTGAAGGACAGTGACTAAAGATTTGAGGCCAGGAGGATTACGGGAAAGTAGGATATATTGCGAGGGAGAGATGCCACCTACACAGTTCCGAAAAGCTGGCGTTGATGGAACAGGTGCAGATGGCACTGGCTGAAAAGTAGTCACTGAAATGAAGAACACTGTGTTGGGCAGCGTGCTCAGCAACTGGGTAGTCCAGCTGTCTCACGGCCACAGTTTGTCGATAGCCATTCAATGCGGACAGCTTGTTGGTTGTCACGTCTACATAGAACGCAGCACAGTGATTGCAGCTTAGCTTGTAGATCACACGACTGGTTTCACAGGTAGTCCTGCCATAGATTGTGTAGGTGATGCTTTTGACCGGATTGGAGTAGGTTGCAGTGGGAGGATGTATGAGACAGGTCTTCTGTCTCACGAATGCGAACCGTGAGGCAAAGGGGGTTAGGAGCATGGGTTGAGCAGGGATGGATGAGAATACTGTGGAGGTTTGGTGGGGTGGCAGATTACCACTATGTGAAGGGTGAGTGGGATAGTACATAGGACATCCCTCATTTCAGGGCACGACGAGAGGTAGTCAAAATCCTGGTGGAGATTGTGATTCAGTTGCTACAGTCCTGGGGGGTACTGAGTCACGAAGGGAATGCTCCTCTGTGGCCGGTCAGAGGGACTTTGGGATGTGGTGGGTGACTGGAGAGATAGGGCATGGGAGATCTGTTTCTGTACAAGGTTGTTTCGTATAGACATTGACCACAAAGAAACATGGAAATAGAAAAACAATACACAGATTTTGAAACAGTATATAAACATGCCTGGCTGCCGATTTCAAGAACAACTGCTTCATGCACTTGTATTCACAAATGTTTTGATCGCATTTAGTAGATGTATTACACTTAAACTGTTTCGACTCTCGTGAGTTGTCAACAGCAGTTAACCAGTTTTGACTCTAATGAGTTGCCATCAAAACTAAAACTCTGGAAAAGACCAACAATGTAAAATTACTATTAAATGCAGACAGTAGTAAAAATATTAAAAAGACGAGAGAAAGTTTTCAATATTTTTATAATTGTTTACATTTGATAGGAATTTTAATTAATATGCAATATCTGTGAGGAACTACAACTACTTTCTCAATAACTACAGTGACACCTTATGGGCATTACACCTGCTTCCGTTTGCCACTAAGCAGTAAATGAACACCACCACTTCCAGCTTTCCCTGCATCTATATCCCATTCTCGTCCATCACGTCAAATCACACCTGCCACTAAGGGATGATAATACGATATATGCTTCTTTAATGCATCCTAGAATTCAAATTAAAAGTTGTGTAACTGCAAATGTGGAAGCTTTTTTCCAATGGATAAAATGAATATTTCATGTTCAAATGCAAGTATCATGAACATAACACAAAAACGGAATAACATTTCTATGGGCGGAGCTTATATAGTACACATTTCTGCCACTAGGCATTTGTAGTGCAGCTCACTGCCAGTTCAGTGCCACCTGTGTTGCTGACCTGGCTTGTTCTGTTCACCTGGAGTGACTGTTTTTGCTAACACTGTTTTGTTCTTGTTTCATTCTTTATGACAGCAAGTTTAAGTGAACAACATGCAGCTGTGAAATTTTTCTACTCAGGTAAAAATGCTGCTGAAACTATTTTATTGTTGAAAACTGCTTACCAAGATGACACTACGGGAAAATCTCAAATGTAAAAGTGGTTTGCTTGATTTAAAAACGGCGACATGCTGAGTGATGACAAACCTTGTTCTGGGCATCCATCAACTGCTAAAATGCATGAAAATATTGAAAAATTTGAGAGCTTGTGCTCACAGATCTTTTATTTTGAAGGTTTAAGAAGATTGCACAACAGTGTTCATTTGTGGCAGAAAGGAGACTTGTTCTTTTTCCACCGTGCCAATGCTCCTGCACAGACAGCCATCGCTGTTAGACAGTTTTTGGCTAAAAATGACATGGTTCTGCTGCCCCAAGTACCTTACTCGCCTGACCTGGCTCCATGCAACTTTTTCTTATTTCCACTCATGAAAGGACACATATTCGACAACAATGAAGGAAGAGAGAGAGAGAGAGAGAGAGAGAGAGAGAGAGAGAGAGAGAGAGAGAGAGAGAGAGAAAAAAAAAGGGACGAGCTCCTGGCCATTGCTAAACATGATTACAAAAAACGTTTTGAACATTGGAAACAGCCAGAGGGACAAATGTGCTAGTTGTAATGGAAAGAATTTTGAAGGGGATAGGGTGTCTTGTAAACAATTTGAAAATATATAGCTTTTAAAAAATAATTGCGGATCAATCCATATGAAGTGGACCAGTGACCATTTTTTAATATTTTAATTTTTTTTATATGTGATTGCCCTGTATTTGATAAGTTAAAAATAGTTTTTTAAAATAATTTATCTTGTACCTTTACTGGCTGGCAGCCATTTTTATTTGTAGGCATGTGACGATTTTTCAGTCTGGAGACATTAGTAAAAATTTGAATATCTGTGCACTGGGTAAAGTTACAACATTGCAATTGACATGATTGTTTTTAGAAAAGTGTCCTCTACAACACTGTCTATTACACAAAATACCCTATTCAAAAATAACCAGTCAAAATGACCTCCAAAGTATGGTATCCAAATTTTCAAAAACCCACTTTTTAGGCCCAAAAATAACAAACAAGGAGTGATTTGTGATAGACTATTTTTTCCTATAATTAGATATCATACACTGCTAGCCTCATATAGAGCAAGAACACTTACAAATGTTTCCTGAATTTTTTATGAGTTTTTGAAATTTGAAAATTTTTATTTTTTATTATTTTGGGGTTAGTTATTTCAGGTGGGACTTAATATAAAAATATGATTTTTGCACAGTTTGTACACCTATATGATAGCAACATACTGTAAAAATTTCAACACTGATATGTGACTGTGAACAAAGATATGAATTTTTGAAAATGAGGAAACAATTCACATTACTCCAGAACGGATCTTATGGCTGTTGCCTATTTAAATGGTTTACTGTTTCATTGTAATAACATTTAATTTAATTAGTAAACACTATCACCCAATATTCATTTAGTTTATTTATTTTTAATAATGCGATATTAAACAACAGGAGCTTTCACTTTTGTTCTATGGTAACAAAAATGACCATTTACGTTTAGGTTTATTGTCAATAAAGAAGAACATTATTGCTGGCTATGGCACTGTAGAAGTACATTATTGCTGGGTGTTATGTGCTTTGTTCTGTGTGTAATTTGTAATTAGTTTTGAGAGATTAACTGGAATGTAATAACATGGGTGAACAGTGCTCTGTTGGACAGATAGCAAGTGAGGTGTGTCACAAAACAGTTTACGGTTCAGTTTCAAAAAACTTGAAAAATGTCAATGACTTTGATGAAGTTAGACAAACTGTTTAAAGTTCGAGTAAGTTCTTCTGTAACACCAGTGTGCGAGTATCATGAGAAGAAATATATTCTGAAGTACAACCATGTTTTTGGAAGAAAGTTCTGTGATTCACTTTAAGTTCATAAAAAGCCTATTATTAAAGGTTTGAGGGAAATAAAACTTGAACATTTGTCCTTGCCATGTGAGAGTGAAACAGATTCCCAAGTGAAATGTAATGTGATGTGATTCCTGGAAATTCACTGTGCCCAAATTGTTACTCAAAAATATTTGTTGTGAATCCAGAACCAGAATCATGTAAAGTTGTTAATGACATTTATATTCCTAATGAGGAAGCTATTAGCACATTGGATTTTGCTTGTTCTAAGTTATACGTATCTCCTGCTTCGAAAATGATAAAATTAAGTAGCAAAGAAAGAAAAGCAGCTATTGAAAATAAGGTACAACAAATTTCAGACAAATTAGAAAAGACTTGGAATCATGCTTTAATAATACAGATACCAACATTATTTCTAAAGAAGAAGAAAACTTACCACCAACATCATCTGACACTGACTATTTGAGCTTAATAGAGAAATTAAATATTAAATGTGACACCTAAAGAGAAAAAAAGTTAAAATTTTAAGTTTGCTCCCTGACTCATGGTCAAGAGAAAAAATAGTTCATGAATTCAACATTTCTCACCGTTTGGTTAAATTAACCTGAAAATTAGAGAAAGAGCAAGGCATTCTTCCAGTTTTAGGAAAGAGGAAAGGAGTAGGTATAAGTGAAGAAACAATTAAAAAGATCCAGCAGTTTTTTGAAGATGATGAAAACAGTAGAATGTGCCTAGGTTGCAAAGATAGCAAAGGAGTTGTTATAAATGGAGTTAAAGTAACAAGGCAGAAACAACTAGTGCTGTCAAATTTAAATGAACTTTATGTAGCTTTCAAAAATTCAAAAATTCTCACCCTGAATGCAAAATTGGAAGGTCAAAATTTTGTGGCCTCCACCCAAAATGATGTATTTTGACTGGATCCTCTAGAACACACTCCCTATGTGTTTGTTTATATCATCAAAATGTCAAACTGATTATTGCGGGTGCAAAACTCAGTGACCTTAACTACAAAGAGTTACTAGATTTAATGGTCTACGACACTAACAGTTTGCATTATGAGTTTCTGTAAAAAATGCCCTGGTAAGGAAACTGTTATTGAATTGTTTCACGAATATGATGAGGAAATGCCAGACAGCATTACCTTCAAACAATGGGTCACAACTGACAGGGCAGAAATGATAACAGTGGTTAAATCTCAGGAAGAGTACTTGGGACCTTTAGCTGATAACTTACAAAAACTCAAAAGTCACCACTATGTTTCTAAAATCCAATAAGTTTTTGAAGGACATAAAAGCACAACTTCATGAAACTGAATGCATAGAGATAGCTTATTTTGCAGAAAATTTTACATTTGTGATTCAGGGTGCAATACAATGGTACCACTGGGTCAATGACCAGGCAACAGTGCATCCATTTATTCTCTACTTGGAAAATGAGAAAGAAATTTGCAGTTCTTCAATTTGCATTCTAAGTGACTACTTGGAGCACAACACTTTGGTTGTACATGTGCTTCAAAAGTATGTAATAAATTACATAAAAGAAAATTTTCCCAAGGTTGAGAAGCTGATATACTTTCCACATGGAAGTGGTAGTCAGTATAAGAACAAAAAGAATTTTTCAAATATGTGCAACCACAAAGTAGACTTTGGGTTGGACGCTGAATGGCACTTTTTTGCATCTTGCCATGGCAAAAATGCATGTGATGGAGTAGGAGGTACAACAAAACTTGAAGTAAATAAAGGCAGCCTACAAAGACCAACCACAGACGAAATTCTCAGAGTACAGGACATGTATGTCTTTGGCATTACCTATTTTCTTATAAAGAAAGTAGAAGTGGTTCTGCATATGAAAACAACACTTCAAACCAGATTTGAAAACTGTACAGAAGGCATTTCCACAAATTCCTTGGCATTGCAAAAAACTTAGTTCGATGCTATGTAACATCGGAAACCGAAATTTACGAGGAACATTGGGTCAGTAAAATTACATCTCTGTCTTTAATGTTGAATGACGTAGTGGCATGTGTGTATGATGGACAGTGGTGGCTTGCAGAGGCTAAAAGAATAAGATTGAAAAACAACGATGTTTTTGTGCATTTTTACCACTCTGCTGGCCCAAGAACATCATTCAAGAAATCTACTAGTGACAAAGTTTGGGTACCAATAAAATATGTTTTAAGGAGACTTTCAGTGCTTGAACTTACCACAGCAATTGGGAGGTCTTATTCTATATCACAGAAGCAGTCTAAAGAAATAAGTGTTCATAACATTCAACACCAGCTTTAGGAACAGTTGCAACTCGAGGGATGTTAATTGAAAATATTTGTTTTAAGTATGTCAAAATAATATAATTGTTAATTTCAGTGATGTTTACACTTTTTGTATATAATTCAGTACCTTACTTTAACAATAATTGATTATATCCCGCCAATATCACACATTAATAGACAACAGCCATAAGGTCAGTTGTAATGTGAATTATCTCCTCATTTTCAAAAATTCATATCTTTGTTCACAATCAGATACCAACGTTGAAATTTTTACAGTATATTGCTATCATATAAGTGTACAAATTGTTCAAAAATCATATTTTTATATTCAGTCCCACCTGAGATACCTAACCGCAAACTTTACAAAAAAATGAAAATTTTCAAATTTCAAAAATTCATAAAAAATTAAAGAAACATTTGTAAGTGTTCTTGCTCTATATGAGGCTAGTGGTGTATGATATCTAACTATAGAAAATTAGACTCATGTAAATCACTCCTTGTTCGTTATTTTTGAGCCTAAAAAGTGGATTTTTGAAAATTTGGATACCAAACTTTGGAGGTAATTTTGAGTGGTTATTTTTGAATTTAGCGTAATTTGTGTAATAGACAGTGTTGTAGAAGACACTTTTCTATAAACAATCATGTCAATTGCAATGTTGTAACTTCACCCAGAGCAGAGATATTCATATTTTTGCTAACGTCTCTACACTGAAACATCGTTGCTCACTTACAAATGAAAATGGCCACCATTCAGTAAAGCTGAAAGGTGAACTTCTCAATTATAGAGTAATCACATATAAAAAAATTAAAATATTTAAAAATGGTCAAGCAACCAACTAAATTTTTATTGGACCACTTCATTTGGATTGACCCTTCCATTTTTTTTCGATATCCTCTCATACTTTATACAGGGTGTTCAAAAAGTCTCTCTGCAGTGCCGTATGACTGTTCGCCTGCCTGGGCTACTTCCCTTCAAGTGGAGGACACTTTCAACATCTAATGTGAAAATTTGCAAGTAAAAATGAATATTCAATAAATTAATAACCTGTATTTCACTGAGTCTCATTTTGGTATATTCACTGCAGCATACGGCATGCGTGGTTAACAATCATACGGCACTGCGGAGACACTTTTTGAACACCCCGTATATTTTGTTTATCTTGTCTGACTTTCTTACTTTTTGTTTATTACACCTAACAACTATATCATTCATTAACTGAAGCAGAAATAACAAACCAAAAAGGCGCTGTAGTCCTTGACAATAGAATTGCAATTCTGACTAAAACAGTACAATAAAATAATGTGACTGGCAACTGCACATTATTAATGAAAGAATTCCCAACCTGCAAGTCATAGTCACAGACAACCCTTAATGAAATGATTGTGAATAATGCAAACAGTACAGATAACTGAAATTTATCTTAAGGGTAAACTTACAGAAAGTAAGAAATGGACTAGTCGGCCAGTCACTTCTTCTCCACGGCGTGCTGTTTCCACCATATTGTACAGAAAAAAGTTACATCGCTCAATCTGTAGAAAGCAAAAGAAGAATGACATTTGTAACAATATACATCATAAAATCCAATCTAGAATGGAAATGGAGATATGGTTAACTGTCAGACAAATATAATCATTTCCACTGCCAGCTACTTATTCACAAACAAAAGCGAAAAACTCCAGTAATAAAGCAATAATCATGAGCACCTACTTATGGAGTGAGAAAACTGATCTACACAAACACAAAGAGCTAAAGATACACAAGTTCCACCTTTTGGAATTAACCATTTCTTTCCTGTAATAAACACTCACATATAAAAAGGTAACAATACACTTGATTTACCTGACTATAATATGAAGCTGCCCCCTTTTTTAAGAGCCTCCTTAAAAATAAAAATTTATTAACATATTCTGACTAATCAAAATTACAAACTGTTCAATTGTTATAAAGTGTCTCACTCAAAAAGCTAACATTGTACCTATCTAAACTTATGTCATTTACTGGTTGTCTACATTTCAGCAATACAAAGAAAAATAAAACAGAATTAAATGGTTTACATTAATATTTATCTTCATCTCCTTTATTAATTACTATCTAACCAACTAGTCCCTGGTGATACCAATTCTAATCACCACCACCACCACCACCACCACAGCTACTTGTATCATCATCTTCATTTGTAAGCCTACCGCCATTTCCTCCCATTTTATGTCATCTTCTGAGTCACTCATAGCAGTGGATGTGCAACACTTTCTGAATCTTTTCATTACAGATTCAGTTAAGATTATGCCCCAGATAGAAAGGATCCAATAGCCCAGCACAGATACGCATCTCGTGGTCGTGCGGTAGCGTTCTCGCTTCCCACGCCCGGGTTCCCGGGTTCGATTCCCGGCGGGGTCAGGGATTTTCTCTGCCTCGTGATGGCTGGGTGTTGTGTGCTGTCCGTAGGTTGGTTAGGTTTAAGTAGTTCTAAGTTCTAGGGGACAGATGACCATAGATGTTAAGTCCCATAGTGCTCGGAGCCATTTGAAGCCAGCACAGATATCAAGGATTTCTTTATCAGAAAGCCATAGAAGGCGAGCCATAAAAGGTCTATTCACAACAACATCCATTACTTGAAGTTGTGAGGTCTTGTCACCAGGAATTATCACCAGGTAATATTGTTCTTTATCAGAGCCTTAACTTCCTGGATAAGGTGCCCCTGAAAGCCTCAATCACCAATATTTTTCTTCTTTTAAGAAAAAACCCTGGTATTCTGTTCCAAATAACCTTCAACTAATCAAGAATGGGTCGTTCGTCACCTATTCCTTTTCTTGGCATGTAACAATATGCCCTGATGCAGCTTTTTTCTTGGTATGGTTTTCTAGGGAAGAATTACGTAAGCAAACTGAATGACAACAATACATTGTACTCTCCAGCCTCATAACAGCTGACTCGGCAGAAATCATACCACTTCGGGTTAACTCCGCTGAGTACCCTGAAAACAAGTACTGCTGTAGAGCTGCAGCAGCAGCAGTTTTAGCATCACAGTTGGCGTTTCTGTCCCGTTTGTTGTGCCTCTTTAAAAGTGTTCTCGGTGAAGATATTTTTGTTAGAATTAATTTATCTTTTGTAGAAACATATACTAGTTTTGCGTATTTCCTCAGTTTTAATGTTCGTTCATTTCCAACTGTAATTAGATGACGGTGAACTGCAGTTTACGCAGGGGAAAATTTTGCACAAAGCCAAGGTGTGCTTAATACATTCCTTCAGTTAGCAGCATGATGATTCAATTGCAGTCCTCTCATTATTCCCCTCCTCACATTTGTCCTAGTGCTCAGCCGAGCTGGTGCCACTGTTCCCCGTCCCACCCTTCCAAATTCTCCAAATTAAATCTGCATATGATCTCAGCTGCTAAAGCTTCATCTTTAAGACAACCCCTATATTAAGCTATTACACAACACTGACCTCAGTTTAATTTGTGAGTGTAAGATGACCCTGTATTTTACAATTTTGACAAATTTTTGAAAAAGCCTTATCTTATAGTGAAAAAGCCTCAAACACAACAAAGACAAAGACAACTGTGTATCAACAGATAGTACAGGAGAATAGCTGACTAGGAGACACAGACCAGAACTTGTGACTAACAGGCACAAAAAATGTGCATAAAAGGAACATTCGACTTTTCAGACATGAGGATTTGTACCTTTATTTAATTTATTGTAATATTAATATGGTATGGAAAGATCTGGTGATTTAAGATGGAAGGTAACAACTCACCGAACAGTAAAAGCGCCAAATCACTGCCAAATACACATGAAAGAATTAAAACTTAACTACCTTTCGAACAAATCCTTTTTCGAGCTAGAATAAACCTCCACATACACAGGCAAGTCGCCGACCTTCCCCCCCCCCCCCCCCCCCCGCCCCCCCCACACACACACACACACAATGCCAAGACTGCAGTTTGACAGGTAGTCTGGAGTGAGGGGCTGTGTCATGTTGGGTGGGGAGCAGGAGGGACTGTAAGTGAAAGTAGCTTACAGAAAGGATACAGGAGCAGCATGAGATAGGAATGGGACACATGGGCATTAGAGCCAAAGAGTTTCCACAGCATACAATGATGAGGGAGCGGGTATTGGGAGGTAGAGACAGAACATTTGGGAAAAGGGTGTTTATGTAGGACATTTGTGGAGCTTGGGGCCAGAAGGATTACAGGAATGCAGGATGTGTTGTAAAGATAACTCTCAACTATGTAGTTCAAAAAAGCAGGTGCTGGGGATAAGGACCCAGATTGCATGGGTTACGAAGCAACCACTGAAATAGAATGTATTGTGACCAGCACTGTGTGGTCAACTCTGTTTTCAAGTACAGTTTGGCAGTGGCATTATTGTTGTACTTGCTTTAGGGTGCAAAATGGCTGAGGTCATAAGCACCCATGTCACAACTTTTAAATGGTCAATTACCGGAGGAAGTTAAAATCAATAATACTTAAGAGCCTAATCAATTGGAGTAGAGGGATTGTTAAAGATGACTGCAAGAGAAGGCTCAAATGAATAAAAAGTAAAATGCGATTACAGCTCGTGCTGCATCTGTTAACATATCCGATAATTCAGATGGCAAACATACATTAAAATGTAAACACAAAGATGAGGTGACTTACCGAACAAAAACGCTGGCAGGTCGATAGACACATAAACAAACACAAACATACACACAAAATTCAAGCTTTCGCAACAAATTGTTGCCTCATCAGGAAAGAGGGAAGGAGAGGGGAAGACGAAAGGAAGTGGGTTTTAAAGGAGAGGGTAAGGAGTCATTCCAATCCCGGGAGCGGAAAGACTTACCTTAGGGGGAAAAAAGGACAGGTATACACTCGCACACACGCACATATCCATCCACACATACAGACACAAGCAGTCTGCTTGTGTCTGTATGTGTGGATGGATATGTGCGTGTGTGCGAGTGTATACCTGTCCTTTTTTCCCCCTAAGGTAAGTCTTTCCGCTCCCGGGATTGGAATGACTCCTTACCCTCTCCTTTAAAACCCACTTCCTTTCGTCTTCCCCTCTCCTTCCCTCTTTCCTGATGAGGCAACAATTTGTTGCGAAAGCTTGAATTTTGTGTGTATGTTTGTGTTTGTTTATGTGTCTATCGACCTGCCAGCGTTTTTGTTCGGTAAGTCACCTCATCTTTGTATTTACATATAATTTTTCCCACGTGGAATGTTTCCTTCCATTATATTAAAATGTAAACAGTTATACAGTCGACACTGGGTCAGAAAATGGCACACTGTCAGTGGTTTGTTGCAGTAAGCACAGAGTGGTGTGTGATCTCCACTTAAAAATGATGGTGACCGACAACAATGCCCAATACACAGTCAAGCTTAAAGTATCTCCTCACGACAAGAGGAGCGAGAGGATGTTGTCCACGCCACCGGGATCTGTTTAATTTCCCAGAGTCCATGCCCATAAAGACAAGACCAGTATTCACACCAACAGGACACAATGTTCTTACATGCTGCAACGCATCTGGAGGGACAGAACAGCTAAAAGACCTTGATAGTCTTGCTGCAGCCTTGGCAGCAGCATCAGCAGCTTCATTCCCCGACACTCCGACATTACCATGGAGCCACATGAACGTCATATTGGCTCAACCATCAGTAAACAAGTGGAGACATTCCTGGATTCGTTGTACGAAGAGGTGGTATGTGTATAGTACACAGAGGTTCTGGAGGGCACTAAATGAATCAGAACACAATACACAATTGAGAGGTCTGTGTCAGATGTACTGGGTGTCCTGATAGAGGGTGGAAAGCTCTGCAGTAAAACTCGAGCACTGGTCTGGAAGCTGGTATCTATAATGTTTGTTGCCAATGACAAAGGTGCACTAAACACCATGGTTGATCTTAGAACAATCAGTGTAGATGAAGGTGCTGTCTCCAAGCTGCCTGCAAAATTCAAGAACCTTACAGCTATAGGCTGAATCTAGGGTAGTGTCCTTGGGAAGTGAACTAGTTCAAGGTAAACACAGAACTCCACATGAAGCCGAGGTGGCAGAGGGTTCTCATCCATTGGGAACATGTTAGGTAATGTAACGTTAAGTTTCCGAAGTAGTATATGAAAGGAAACTCTGGGAGACAAAAAAGAAGTTGTGCTTACCCCATATTGGCTATCAAGGGAAACATCTCAACAAAAAAGGTGCATAGGATGGATGGTTGGGCATAAAAGAGAGACAACCTGCATATCTGCTGAGGAGAGCATCATGTCTGTACGACAGTAGTAGTTTTGCAGTGTCTGCACAGTGACTCATAACTGGGATAATGTAGAAAACTCCAGTGGCCAAATGTATGCCTTGATGGTGGAATGTGTTGACATAGCATAAAATAGATGGCTGTGGAGATGAGTAAACAAGACTCCCATAGCCCATTTTTGAGGGGTTACCAGAAGCAACTATTCGCAATTATCAGGACGGATGTTCTTGGTCCATTTAAGCAGACTCCAATGGGAAACTTGTTTTAACAAATACTGATCACTACTACATGTTGGAGTTAATGAAACAGTTGTGTTGTTTGTTACAGGTTTTGAAATAAAGAAGTAGTCCACTGCATCCCCAAGCTACTGGTAAAACAAAGTATGTGCATCGTGGTATTGGCATGATGTCTAGTTTCTATGGGAACTGTCACTACTATGACTGGGATACGTATTTTTCAGTCCTTATGTCAGCTTGAAATTCAGAGTCCACACCGGTACTGGGTTATCCTGTTATCAGGTAGTTTACAGAAGGAAGATGATATTGCCATTTGACATAATTAAAACTGAAAAATGGTAGACACACCGATGAGCCCACAATTTTGCCAGGAAGCTGAGGGACATGTGGAGGCAGATACAGGAAGTGAACACCAAAGCTTAGAAATGACAAGAGGTGATATGGAAACACACAGGAACAGTACTGCAATACGTGGTAGCTCAACAGGTAATGTTGTCAAGCACTTATACCATAAGGTAAATGGTGGAAGTTCGTGACAAGACACCATGTATTAGATATATCACCACAGAACGTAAAATTCCAGTGACCAACGAGAACAATGACACCTATGGCCATTTCAAAACGCACCAGACGCAGTACCACTGTGTCAACCCCTATAACAAAGGAGAAGAGCAAGGGAGGTAAGGAGGAGGTTAAGCATGAAGATGTTCCACAGTCTGTATGAGGCATACCATATGTTATTATCTTGTTGGGATTATGAGCTAGATAGCATTAAATAAGGAAGATGTATGTGACTGAAAGCAACACAATTTCGTGGAAACATGTATTGAATAAGTTTGCCACCCAGCACAGGAATTCCAGCAGTACTGGAGGAAAACGACTGCAATATGTTTGACAGTTTTACCTAGATAAAATAGATGGGCAGGGTTGTTCATAAGACATTATGGAGTCACAATCCTATTGTAAGTATGCAGGGCTACACTGGATTTACTCTGTGTGTAATTCCACAGTGGTGGTAGCGAACTGCCATGAGCAGGACTGGCTCACATGGGCAGACAGCTGGTGCTGCAAGTGGGCTGCTAATTATTGGGATAGTTTGTGACACAACCAGGCTGACGTTTCACCTGTCAGCCAATGTTTCAGAGGTTACCAAAATTTGTGACACAACAAGACCAACATTTCACCTGTCTGCCAATATTTCAAGGGTTGAACACGGCACAGCCACAGCTGCACTGGCCATAGAAATCTCAAGGGGCACTTCCTGAGCAGAATTTGAACTATCTAAACAACACCTTTAAGCCAGATCTAATCCTCCCCTTGAACTAACTCACAGCTAACCAGAAAGAGCATTTTTAGGCAGGATGTACATTACAGCAGGTTCAGCAGTAGAAAAAAAAGCTATGCAGTACTATCACCTACATCTACATCCAGATACATACCCTGCAAGATACTGTACGGTGCATATACTTTCCTGTTCCATTTGCAAACAGATTGAGGGGAAAACTACTGTCTATATGCCTCCTTACAGACCATAATTTCTCTTACCTTACCTTTATGGTCATCATGTGAGATGCACATTGGTGACAATAGAATCATTCTGCAGTCAACTTCTAATGCCAGTTCCATAATAGTGTTGCATGAAAAGAATGTTGTCTTCCCTCCATGGCCTCTCATTTGAGTCACCAAGCATCTTCGTAATAGTCATTTGTTGGTAGAATCTACTATTAACAAATCCAGTAGTCTGATTTGAATTGCTTTGATGTCTTCCTTTAGTACAACGTGGAGGGGACGTCAAACACTTGAGCAGTACTCAAGAATGGGTAGCAATACTAGTGTTCTATTTGCAGTCTGCTTTACAGATGAATCATACTTCCCTAAGATTCTCACAAAAAACTGAAGTCAAGCATTCATCTTCCTTGCCACTGACCTTATGTGCTCATTCCATTTCATATCACTTTGCAATATTACAACAAGATATTTAATAAACATGACTGTATCAAGGAATACACTAATAATGCCGTATTTGAATATTACAAGATTATTTTTCTGCATTTAGAGCAAGCCGTCAATCATTACAGCAACTAGAAATTTTGTCTAAGTGGTCCTATCAAACTTTCCTGGGGCACTCCTTATGATACCTTGTCTCTGATAAACACTTGTTGTCGAGGACAACATATTAGGTTCTGTTATTTAAGTAGTCTTCAAGCTGCTGACATAGCTGGTAACCTATTCCATATGTTTGGATATTCATGAACAGTTTGCAGTGGGGCACCTGTGCATATATACATAAGAAGAAGAAGAAGAAGAAGAAGAAGAAGAAAAAGAAGAAGAAGAAAGAGTACATAAATAAAGAGATTAATAGAAATCAATTATTTTCAATTAATGCCCAAATTTTAGCTCTTAAGAGTTTCTCTCCTTTGTGGCCATATTAAGTTGAACTACACACTTCTGTTAGGTGCTTCTTCTACCGACGCTGCTAAACTTATTCTTCGTGACCGTGTCAGTAATTTGCAGGCAGCAGGAGGTGACATGACCTTTTCGTGGTGCATGGAAGAAAATAAAAAGGCCACATATTTTTGCACTGAGAAAAGTTATTATTCAGATACCGTGAAAGTTACTACACGCATCTCATACCTAAACATGTCCTCTCTCCACAAGAACTCAAGACATAAGGTGACAAAAAATTGAATGAGGTCTTTATCATATGTTCTCACCTTCCAGAGTAGCAAAATACATCTTTTGGGGGCGCTTACAGAGGCCGGTGTCAAACGCTTTCTGGAAATCTAGGCATATGGCCTGCCTGTTACTATTCATCCATGTTTCACAGGATGTAATTGCAGGAAAAGGACAAGTTGAGTTTCACGTGAGTGATTTGCAGACAAAAGGTTTTCAGTCTCCTGTGTAAAATCGCTAAGTGGGTCTAGGGCTTTCATTCAGTTCCTTGTTGACCAGCCTAGAGTGACAGTTGAAGATAGCAAAGTGAAAGCTGAAGTTTAAGTTTTACATTCAAAAATTCGTTCGCACAGGAGAATTGTGCAAACATACTGCCATTTGCGATTTGACAACACCTGTATGGACGACATAGTAATAAGCATCCCTGATGTAGAGAAACAACTAAAAGATTTGAAAGCAAATAAATAACCAGGTCCAGATGGAATACAAATTCAGTATTACGAAGAGTACGGTATAGCTTTTGCCCCTCATTTAGAATGAGTTTATTGTGAATCTCTCGCCCAGCACAAAGTCCCATGTGACTGGAAAAAAGTGCAGCTAATTCCAGTATATAAGAAGGGTAAAAGAACGGACCAGCAAAATTACAGACCAATATCTCTAACTTCAGTATGCTTGGACATAGTCTCAGTTCTAATACATTAAACTTTCTTGAGACTGAGAGGCTTATGTCCACTAATCGGCACAGTTTTAGACAGGATCGCTCATGCAAAACTCAGCTTGCCCTTTTCTCAGAATACACTGTAAACTACAGATGAGGGGCAACAGGCAGATCCCATATTTCTAAATTTCCGGAAAGCATTTTTGACACGGTGCCCCGCTTCAGGGTGCTAACAAAGGTATGAGCATATGGAATAAGTTCACAATTTGTGGGTGGCTTGAAGACTTCTTAAATAATAGAACTCAGTATGTTGTCCTCGATGGCGAGTGTTCACCAGAGACAAGGGTATTGTCAAAATATACATAAATATATAGATAAATTATATGGCGGACAGAGTGGGCAGCAATTCGTGGTTGTTTGCTAATGATGCTATGGTGTACAGCAAGATGTCAAAGTTAAGTAACTGTAGGAAGATACAAAAACACTTAGATAAAATTTCCAGTTGGTATAATGAATGGTAGCTAGCTCTAAATGTGGAAAAAATGTAAGATTGCATGCAAAAATTAAGTTAATGTGGATGAGTAGGTTTCAGTATTACTTTTGGTTTATGGGAGATTTAAGGAAAGAGTGGTTCACCTGTAAAGGAGACCAATATAGGACACTGGTGTGATCTATTCTTGAGTACTGCTCGAATGTTTAGGATCTGTACCAGGTCAGATTGAAGGAAGACCTCGAAACAATTCAGAGGTGGACTGCTAGATTTGTTACCAGTAGGTTCGAACAATGTGTAAGTGTTACGGAGATGATTCGAGAACTCAAATGGAAATCAGTACAACGAGAAACCAGTCCAAAGTTAAAAATTTCACTTATTTTTGACATGGTTTTGTATTTTCAGAAATACCATTACTATGGACAATGATTTGAAAATGGGGCCGGCCTGAAATCAGTCATCACATGCATAAAAAAAGTGAAATTTGCAACTTTTGACTGATTTTTTGTTGTACTGATTAACATTAGTTGCTGACTCGCATTTACTCCAGCATACTGGAAGTTTGCCAAATGGGAATCCCTGGAGGGAAGGTGGCATTTTTTTCAAGAAACACTGTTGAGAAAATTTAGAGAATCAGCATTTGAAGCTGATGGCCACCTGATTCTACAGTTGCCAACATACGTTGTTGCGCATAAGGACCACGAAGATAAGATATGAGAAATTAGGGCGCACACAGAGGCATATAGACAGTTGTTTTTCCCTCATTCTATTTGTGAGTGGCACAGAAAAGGAAATGACTAGTAGTAGTACACAGTACCTTCCACCATGCACTGTATGGTGGATTGCCGAGTATCTATGTAGATGAAGTAGAAATTTATTGTATTCAAACTGAGACTATGTTCATGAATTCTGCAGCAAATTGATGTCAAGGATATTGGTCTGCAATTTTGCAGGGCCATTCTTTTATCCTTTTTATTTACAGTTGTCATCTGTGTTTTTTTCCAGTCACTTGGGACTTTGCACTGCACGAGAGATGCAAGCTAAGGATAGGGTCACTGTTGTAGAGTACTCTCAGTAAAACCAAACCGGGATGCCGCCTGGACCAGGTGATTTATTTGTTTTCAACTCTTTCAGTTGCTTCTCTATGCCAGGGATGCCCATTACTTTGTCCTTCATATGAGCTTCTTTTTGGCAGTTAAACAATGGTGTGTTTGTACAGTGCCCCTGTGTGAATGATTTTTTGAAAAAAACTTTTAAAACTTTAGCTTTCCCTTTGCTGCCTTCTACTGCCACACCATACTGGTCAGTGACTGACCGGATAGAAGCCTTACACCCACTTATTGATTTTCATGTAGGACCAGAATTTTTTTTAAGTTCTTGACAAGATCGTTTGCTGAGGTAGGATAGCAGCAGCTGCATGCTCCATGCACCAATCTTTTTACAGAAGCACGAATTTCTACTAACATTTGCCTGTCGTAATTTGTGCATTTTTTAAATGAACTGGGAGTGCAACAGTCTGCCTCCTTAGCCTTTTCTGAATTTTGTTATTAAACAATGGTCTTTTCCGTCCTTGGCACACTTGGCACGTACTTCCCAGAGTACAATTAACAATCTGTTTAAACTTAGCCCATAATTCTTCCAAGTCCACTCATTGTCTAAGTGGGATGCTAACAATTGCTTATTGGCTCTTGCTACCAACAGTACTCTCCTAGTGAATTTAGTAACTTTAATAACCGTTGTCACTGTGATGACGTCTGCTCCCGGTAGCCGAGTGGTCAGCACGATAGAATGTCAGTCCTAAGATCCTGGGTTTGATTCCCGGCTGGGTCGGAGGTTTTCTCCGCTCAGGGACTGGGTGTTGTGTTGTCCTAATCATCATTATTTCATCCCCACTGACACACAAGTCGCTGAAGTGGCATCAAATAGAAGGACTTGCACCCAGCGAACAGTCTACCCGACGGGAGGCCCTAGTCACAGGACATTTACATTTTACTGTGATGACATAGAATTGGGGAGAAGAGGAGCTTGTGGCACAACTTGACTAGAAGAAGGGATCGGTTGGTAGGACATGTTCTGAGGCATCAAGGGATCACAAATTTAGCATTGGAGGGCAGCGTGGAGGGTAAAAATCGTAGAGGGAGACCAAGAGATGAATACACTAAGCAGATTTAGAAGGATGTAGGTTGCAGTAGGTACTGGGAGATGAAGCAGCTTGCACAGGATAGATTAGCATGGAGAGCTGCATCAAACCAGTCTCAGGACTGAAGACCACAACAACAACAACGTGATGACATCGTGACCTTGAGTGTCAATATATCAGGCATATGACTGTTCTCTGCAGTGTTTGTGAACCTGAGGTGAAGAGCCACCTGACCAAGTGAATCACCAGTAGTATGGATTCCAGTAGACTGGATCTTTAACTATGCACGAAGTACCAAAAACAGAACTGTGAAGTAAGAAAATGTTGTGTATATTTAAGATGATGTAAAAATTACTACGCAGGCCAAGTGAACTTTGGGAGTCTTAGGAAACAAACGATGCAAGGCAAAATGTCAGGGTGGCACATGTAACGTGACATAAAGAAGGTAGTTGTGTGTTGAAAGATTTTGTAAGAACTGTCTGATCACGAGATGTATGAAAGAAAAATATACCCTACTAGTGTAAGAGAAAAACTGGGAGCCAGAGGGATAAAACTGTAGAATAAGGTAGCAGTCTCTGACCTTGAGGTACAAGCTACACAGAAATTAGGAAATAATGTTGTAAATATTGTGTATTCTGTCTACGTTTGTTGAATTCCGTTGCAAACAAGTCCAGGGTTGAGACCCAGGAGCCCGGTCTTCCCAAAGAGGCAAAAAGGCAATGTAGTGCCGCCAAGAAATTTTGGGTGCTGCCATGGAAAATAGTAGCACTGTCACAGTGGATGCAAGATGTCTGCTGGCAGAAGAGAAATCATGACATCACTGCAAGAGCCTCCTGGCTGACACTTGCTACATTGAGGCCAGGCACATGCCTACAGTACTAGTGAATGAGCGAAACTACGAGTCAGGGCCATGCCGTGTGTCAGGTCAACATGGAACAGCACATACACCCTATGGATACCAGCCACTGCCAGTTCATCTCCCAGTACTAACTCTGCCTACCTAGGCTTTGTGTTCAACACTGGGGGGCCCCCTCCAGAAACATGCAGCAGCTGCCAGACACCTGTCCCAAAGGGCAAAAGCTCGGGCGTACAACCTGAGGGCGCCTATGTGCCACACGCCACCACTCGCATTGGCAAGTTCCTGCACCAGACTCTTGCATCCACTACAAGAGTTCCTGTCTCCTTCCACCCACGTTGCTGGTTCCTGATGCAAACAGCCATAAAGTGGGACGCAGGCCACACATGTTGTGCCTGTTCTTAATGGAGTCGGTAATGCTGGACACGTCATTGTAGTCATCGACTGGCAATGCTGCAGTTGTAGTTGTGTGTGGTATAATACAATGTCAAACACTGGAAACTCCACGCAGGAATATCAACAACGTAGGAAAAGACAGATTGCTTCTTAGCATAGAGGAGACGACAAGCTGCAGACAGGCACGATTAAAAGCTTTCAGCCACAGTCTTCGTCAGCAAAGAGTCATTATATCTTTCAGCCACAGCCTTTTTCAGTGGACACACACACACACACACACACACACACACACACACACAGATATTCACAAAGACACAAGCAAGCACATCTCGTGCACACACGACCGCCAACTCCAGCATCTCGGGCCGGAATGCAAAGTCATGTGGGAGGCAAGCAGCAATCTGGAGGGGAAGGGGAAAGGGAAGGGATAGTAGTGTATGGGTGGGGAGAGAGACGAACACAGTCTGGTAGTGTGTGCAGGGACTAGACTGCCAGCAGGTGCAGCCTCAGGAGGTTGTGGGGCAGCGACGTGGGGGGAAAATGGAACAAAAATGAGATGAGTGGGGAAAGACAGGTGGATGTGTTGGCAGAGATCTGCAAATCAACAGTGTGAGAGATGGGAATGAGGAGGAGATGATAGGGCAGAAGGGGTGGAAACTGTTGGGTGGAGGGTGGAGGGACAGTATGTTACCGTAGGTTGGGGTTGGAATAATTATGGGAGCAGAGAATGTGTTTTAAGGATAACTCCCATCTGCGCAGTTCAGAAAAGGGAGTTTTTAGATTTATCAACCACACTGATAATTGTGCCAAGTCCATTTCGCATGTGATTCTCAGATGCATTAATGAGATTACACAAATGGGGAATGATTTGAACAATTAACTATTTTAAATACGTGAAGGGGTGCTAGGTTACAATGTATTGTTGGCATTGTTTTCTCTTTTGAGCACAACTGACCTAATATGAGAATATAAGATGAAGACTAAACCATGAAGATTTTGTATACTTTTATAATAAGATTATCTAATCATAAAGCTTTAGTAGTGAACATGTATACTTTGGATGTCACTACACAATCATGGAAGAGACACAGAGCGTAACTAACACTTTCATTTAAGATAATATTGGTTGTTAGTAATGTCACCTTAAATGGGAGAAGAAAGGGAAAGGCACCCTTATACACTAATTGACATTCAAACATCCAGATGAGATCTACATAAGAGTATCCATAGCCACAACAGAAAAAAATTTGTTTGCTATAAAGGAAAATTATGATTCTTTGTTACAGTGAATCGAATGGAGAGGAGTACATTTAAGAGACAACAGCTCAGGAAGCTCAGGAAGTGAGTATACGTCCTAATTACAACAGGAGTTTCTTTTTTCCTTTTTTGTGAGTAATCAGTCTTCTGACTGGTCTGATGCACCCCACCATGAATTCCTCTCCTTTTCATCTCAGAGTAGCAAACACAATGTATGTCCTCATTTATTTGCTGGATGTATTCCAGTCTCTGTCTACCTCTACAGCTTCTGCCTTCTACAGCTCCCTATAGTACAAAGGAAGTTATTCCCTGATGTGATAACAGGTGTACTATCATCCTGCCCCTTCTTCTTGTCAGTGTTTTCCCTATATGTCCCTTTCATCATCAATTCTACAAGAGAACCTGTTCATTCCCTACCTTATCAGTACACCTGATTTTTAACATTCTTCTGTAGCATCCCATCTCAAAGGCTTTGATTCTATTCTGTTATGGTTTCCCCACAGTCCATGTCTCACTACCGTACAACAATAGGAGTAAATTACCTTAAAGTATATAAGGAAAGAAGAGAGTAGAGTGGTATATAATGATTAAGCAGGAAGCTGTACCCTTATATATCAACTGTGTAATGAATAGGGTAACTGGACCACAGGAAAAAGGATGACCATCTATGCCTTAATGGAAGAGAAGGGAGGTATATACAGGAATACTATTGCTGTCAAAATTTGGATGGTTATTTAGAGAGTATCCTTTTGGTACCTATTGATTTTTTTCAGAGGTATAATACTGTTTGTTTTATGGATTACTCTAAAGCTGCAAAGTACAAGAACCTAGTTAAGTTTTACTAGCCCAATTCATATACCGATTTGATCAATAAATCATAAGGACAAAAGTGTCCAAGCTTTTTGTGCTGTTCATGAGATAGCTAATAAAAAGCAAAGTATTATAGTACGCTAGGCAATGAAAGGTTGGTATTTGTCTTAAAAATGCAACTCCCCTGATTTGATAGCAGTGACACAAAGAATAAAACTATTACACTATATGGGTGTGCTGTGTAAATGCTTGAATTGTCTATGAATGAATAAATAAATAAGACTTATTAACTATCTGAAGTAACAGGATATGTCCAAAGACATGAGATGTACGTCTATTTCACAACTATACTCGTACACTGGTATGTGTTATAGAATTTTATATGATTTTCTCAGGGTTAGTAGTAACCTTGTGTCCTAATGAGAAGAATGTGCCAAGTGCCATAATCCGATTTCTCAAAAGCTTCATTCATTAGAAGAGGAGTCAAAATAACTGAACATATGTTTCGACTTATCCACAGATATTTGACTGTTTCTGAAAAACAGCAGTCAAGTTTCCGACGTGACTTAGATGCCTTTTTATGCGCAATGCACTCAGCCAAAATGGTGACGCAGTGTCTAGTATTGTGGTCTCTCGCCTTCCGTGCCCTTTGTTCGAAACCCAATTATTGTTTTTATTTATTTTATTTTCTATTTCATTTACACACCCATGTCCATAGAGCATTACTACATGAATGTGCCCTATCATTAGGGGATGCAAGGACATTATATTAATTGTAAAATTACAGCTGAGTTTCACAGTAAATATCATAAATTTATTATACATGTGTATGGTATTTTCAAGGGTTACAATGTATTTAAATTCTCATATTCTTATCCTTCATTCTTGCATCAGTCCTTATATTAATTTCTATATTACATTCTAGCAATATTATGAAAAGGAAAGTTGGCACTCAGCAAATAGCAAAGATGCTGAGTCGCAGATAGGCACAAGAAAAAGACTTGAGGCCTTTGTCAACAACACACACACACACACACACACACACACAAACACACACACACACACACACACACACACACAAACTGCAGTCTCAGGCAACTGAAACAACCACAGCTGTCATCCCTTTCACACCAAAAATTCCCTCCATCATAGAGTGGCCATCCAGGGACGGCATATCTGCAGCGACAAAAACTCCGTTGCTCAGCATGCTGAGAATCTCACCAAGGCCTTCACAGACAGGCACTATCCCCACACCAAGTCCACAAATAGATCTCCCGTGCCATTTCCCCCTCATACCCCAACCCTTCCACCATCCCCCAGAACCAGCCACAAAGGAATGTCTCCTTTATCACCCACTACCACCCCAGGCTGAAACAACTGAACCACATCCTTTGCCAGGGCTTTGATTACCTATCGTTGTGCCCTGAAATGAGGGACATTGTACCTGAGATACTTCCCAATCCTCCTAAAGTGGCTTTCTGTCTCCCATCCAACCTCCACAACACCTAGTCCATCCCTATGCCATGCCCAATCCCAACTCTTTGCCACAAGGACCATATCCATGGGAAGACACTGGTGCAATACCTGCCCAGTCTACCCACCCAGCACTTCCTATTCCAGTCCTGTCACAGGTTTATCCTACCCCGTTTACAAGCTCTGTTGCAATCACTGCACAGATTTTTGTATTGGTATGATGATCAACCAGCTGTCCACCAGGTTGAACAGCCACTGCCAAACTGTGGTCAAGACAAAGTAGACCAACCTGAGGCACAACATGCAGCTGAACGTAATACACTTCATTTCAATGGCTGCTTCACTACCTGAGTCATCCGGATCCTTCCTTCCACCACCAGCTTTTCTGAAATGCACTGATGGGAGTCATCCTTACAACATATTCTCCACTCCTGTAATTGTCTTGGCCTCAACCTATGGTAACATACTGTCCCCACACTCTCAACCGAATAGTTTCCACCCTCTCTGTCCTATCATCTCCTCCCCATTCTCATCTAATACCCTGTTTATTTGCAGCCCTCTGCCAATGCACCTGCCCATCTTTCTCGGCTCCAGTCCTCTTTTCCCCCCATCTCCCTGCCCTACAACCTCCTGACGCTGCACCTGTTGGCAGTCTAGTTCCTGTACAATCCACCAGACATCATTTGTCTCTCTCCCTCACCCATTCACGACTATCCCCTCCTTCCCCTTCCCTGCTCCTTCCAGATTGCTCCTTGCACCCCATGTGATGTTGCATTCCAGCACGGGATGCTGGAGTTGGTGGTCGTGTGTGTATGAATGGTGCTGCGCATTCTCTCTCTCTCTCTCTCTCTCTCTCTCTCTCTCACTTACTGACAAAGGCTGTGGCTGAAAGCTATAAGTGAGTGTCTTTTAATTATGCCTGTCTGCAACTTGACGTATCTTCTCTATGGTAAGTAGCAATCTATATTTTCCTACACTGTTACTAACTAAAAGAAATTACACATTAAGCCTAATCGACAGAAGAGAAGAAAGCTAAAAACAAAGGCTTTCCCTTGGAGCAAGGTCCACAGAATACACTGCAGAAACAGCAGAGGTCCCAAACTAAACATTAAATGTCTTAGCCATATTGCTATGGTGGATAAAAAGTAAAACGCAGTTGACAGCCCACATGTCGTTCGTTAATACAACTGGTAACTCAGATGGCAAACATACACTGAAATGTAAGCAATTAAAGAAAAAGGCATTCTGTCATGAAATAGCGAACCATCAAAGGTTGATGACAGTGAGCATAAAGTAGTTGGGGGGGTAACCACTTAACAATTGGCGATGGCTAAAAAGACAATGCCTTATATGCAACCTAGCTAAAATGATTTCCTCATGATGAGAGGGCCAAGAGGAGGTTGGCCAAACAGCTGAGAAAGGTTTGCTTCCCCAGAGCTTGTTTCCATGAAGAGACGACCAGTGGTGATGCCAAAGTGACGCCATCTGGTGCAACACAGCAACATGGAAATCATCCGAAGGAACAGAAGAGGTAGCAGGCCGAGATAGGAACAGGGTTAGCAGCCTTACTCCCCATCCCCACGTGACCAGGAACCCACATGAACATCACAGTGGCTCTCTCAACAGTGACAAGTGGAAGCTTTCCTGGACTGATTGCACAAAGAGTTGGACCGTGTACAGCACACCAAAACTCTGAAGGGCACTGAGAGAATCAGAGCATATGACACAATTAAAAAGCCTGTGTCACTGGAAGAAATGGATGGCCTGATAGAGGGCAAAGAGGTCTGCTGTAAATATTGGGCAGTGTCCTGGAAGCCAATACCAAAAATGATTTATACCTGTGACAAAAGTATACTCGACACCACAGTCAGTCTTAGAGACATTAGTGTACACAGAGGTGTTATCACCAAGTTATGTGCAAAGGTCGAGAAACTTGTGGCGATAGATCAAATCTGGAGTAGTGTCCTTAAGGGTCTATCCTCATCGGGAAAGTGGCAGTACCATAAAGTTAAGCTGCTGGAGCAGTAGCTGGAAGCAAACTCCGGGAGGTAACAGAAGGAGGACATGCCCATACTGGCGGTCAAAGAAGTCATTGAATAAGAGGGCATAGGATGCATGGCCGGGCATAGCAGAGAAATGGAACGCATACCTGCTGACGAGGACATCACGCTGGTATGACAGTACCAGTTCAGCAGCTTCTACATAAGGACCCTCAACCAGGCTAGTGCAAAAGGTGCCAGAGGCCAAACATATTCCACAAAAGTGAATTGTGTTAAAACAATGTAAGATGGATCAACGTACAGAGGAATAAGTGAAACACCCATAATCCAGTTTTGCAAAGACAACGGATCATGGTGGTTTGATCCACTCCCCAGGAAGTACCACTTAGGGCACATAAGACATCAAGGGACCAAGTACATCGTGTGGCCAGGTAAGACACGTGAGAGGACCAAGAAAGTTTCCTATCAAGCACGAACACAAGTTATTATCAAGCATGAGCCTCAGGTATTTCATAGTTTAAGTGAACAGAAGAGCAACGGGCCCAAGATGTAAAGATGGTGGAAGAAACACACTGCACCACCAAAGATTCATATAAACGGTTTTGACAGTGGAAAAGCAAAAGCCATTGACATTGCTCCACAAGTAGAGATGACGAGACATCGCTGAAGACACAGTTCAAGGAGACAAGTCCTTGGAGAACTACAATACATCGCAGAATGGAGCCTTGAGGCACCTAGTATCCGACAAGGCTGATCCCACATAAACCTTGAAAACTCGGTCTTTTTAAAATTCCTGAAGGAAATGGGGCAAGTGGCCTTGCAAGCCCCATGTCAACAGAGTACAGAGGATACCAGTACACAGTCTGGTATTTCCGCAGAAAACTGTTCATGACATGGGTTGACAAAGTGACAAGACTGCCAACTGCACAATGGTGTGCTTAAAATCCACATTGTGCTGTGGTTAGTAGATTGCCAGACTCAAGTCACTATACCAGCCGGCCATGAATCATATGACACATCACCTTGCAAACAGAACTCGCAAAATAAATAAGTTGGTAGCTAGAAGGAAGGTTTGTCCTTACCGGGCTTAGGTATGGGTATGACAGTGGTTTCACACCAGCGTCTGGGAAATATGCCATCTGCCCAAATATGATTGTACATTTGAAGGAGAATGTGCCTGCCTGCAGGAGAAAGCTGCTGCAACATATGAATGTGAACAATGTTCGGCACTGTGGTGGAAGATCAGGATGAAGTGACAGCATGGTCCAGCTCCCTCACAGTAACGGCAGCATTACAGCATTAACGATTTTGAAAGGAAACTGATGTCACTCAAGACTCATCCATTTGTTTCCAAGGGTGGAAGGTGGAGTGATAGTGGGTGGGGCTTGAAATCTCCGCAAAATAGTGGCACAAGAAGTTGGAAATAGCGATAGGGTTTGCAATGACATCATCTGCTACTGTCAGGCTGGAAATCGAGCAAATGATCTTGGTCACAGAGAGTTGATGGAGGTTGCTCCACATGACAGAAGAGGGAGTGAAACAGTTAAAAGAGCCAGTAAATGCAATCTGGCTAGCTTTTCTGCTATCACGAAGACAGTGCACAAGCAACTGCTTATAATGAATACAGTTCGCCACTGCTGAATGATGGTTAAAAATGCAAGGAGGACATCTCCATGCGCGAACTGCATTGCAGCACCCCACAGTCCGCCAGGCGACTGGGACATGGCGCAGCAAAGATGAAGTGTGAGGTATGGAACATTCTGCAGTGGAAAGGAAAATATTCGTGAGATACTCTGCCTGGTAATCACAAGTGGGGAAATGTTGCTCATCAAAGGTTGCCAAGGAGGAGTTAGGCCTGCAGTCAGCTTTAGGAAGCTGCCAATTGGATTTACATGCATGTGGGGTAGGAGTCAGAAAATGGGGTCAACATGGGAAACAGTTACTCTAATACGTGTCAGAGAGAATGGACTATTCGAGATGATGGTCAAGCTAGGCAGTGTAGAATGAGAGGTCCAAATGGGAATTGGTGTGAGTCGTGTCTGAAAGGAACATGAGTGCTCTAGTGTTAAGATAGATGAGGTCGAGCTGATTGAGAAGGCCAACCAAGAGGGAATATCTCTAACAGGTTCTCTACGAGGTCCAAAGGAAATGGTAGGCATTAAAGTCACTGAGCAGCGAAAAGGGGTGAGGGAGCTGACCAATAAGCAGGAGTAAGCCTGCCTTGGTGACAGTGAATGACAGAAGGATGTAGCCATTAAAAGAGAAAAGGTGAAATGAGGAATGAAAATGCAGACTGCAACGGCCTGCAGGAGCAACGAAAAAAGCATGCCAAATTTAAAAGAACACAAAATCCCCAAGACTGGCAAAGTTTTGCACAAGTTTGAAATATAGCATGTACTTCCTTTGCTACCTCAATATCTCAGCATGTTTTGAGTGACTGGCCTTGTTTTCCATTCCTTCGCCAATAATAAGAATTTCAAATTTCTTTGCCACCCATTACATACTTCTGCAACACAAGTATCTGTGGACAAATGCGCCATGGAGTGGCCCTGGAGTTTAAATGGGTGGACGAGTAAGCTGTAGCTCCAGTCAGCTGACTTGACACAAGGCCACACAGTATACGGCCAAAGTATTGGTGAAAGAAATTGAGTTTCTATGATCACACACTTAAAAACTAATGGCTCAAAGAAATTTGTGAGTAGCACTTAGATTGTTCAAACCGCAACACCCAGGTCAGTCGGACTGCTACACACTGATCAGTGCCAATGAACTGTCAATGACACATAAAAAAAGAGAACAAGAGACCTCAGAAGACATGCTTTTTTATCAGAAAACACGTTTGTTGTTTTTTTTTTGACTGATGCCAATGTCATGGAAGTTGGTCAGAAAAATAAATAATTATATTTTTTTGAAGCAGGGATAATAATGAAGAAACATTTTCTGCTCATTATTTGTAGTCGAAGTTTTAAATTTTTCAAGTACAAAATTGTTACTGAAAAAATTTCAGTCTGAGAAAAGTTTGGCCATAAATGCACCCAATACATGCAAGGGTAAGTAAAAACCTTGGCAAACTGATAAGTAAGTTGGGAACAGTGGAAGAGCAGTCAGTGAAATCAGAACTATTCCCGCACGAGATCAGCACATTTGGAAACATATAGATATGATCTTGTCACACCTGCGTATTTCAGTGGCTTTTCTGAATAATCAGATATGACAGTTTTCTACAGCAAGCACTTGTGTGTCATTACACGACCAGGGTGTGCTCAGTTTAAGGCAATATCTCCATGGGCCCCTACCTGCAATGCTGCTAATGTTTGGTTATCTTGAGTCACTGAACTTTCCTATTGTCTCACAAAGCAGCCAAAAAGCAAAGTAGTAGCTACGAGATGCAATCAAAAAGCCAAACAATAAGTGGAGGATGAAGTGCCCCTTTCAGTGAAATTCCTTCACAGATTGCAAGCCATGCACCACATCAGCAATGCCAGGGAAAAGTTTCCTAGGCAATGCTGTCAATGGGTTCATACAGCATGATGCTAAACACTCCAGCCTAACCCATAATCAGTACTGGAGAGTGAATCTCCAACAGTGCCAGATACTTCTGCTTGTGAAACATCAGAAAAGAAGTTCTATAAGTGTCAGATGAAAAGCCCAAGAATGTCAACAGGGAGCGCATGAGGATGCAGCCACAAAAACCTTGACTTTTTCTGACAGATCTTGACTATTAAGTGCAATAGATGAAAAGTTGCTTGTTGAAACTGATATATTTTCTCAGCTAATGCCATCTATTGTGAACTTAAAAAGCAAGGTGAGAACAAAAAATAATTTGCCTCGAACCTTCCAATTTGTAACAGAATCTACCTATCTACCTATTTTTTCAGCGAGACTACATTGCTACAAGTTATCTTTTAACATTTTTTGTTGCAACAACATAATATCATAAAAACTATCTGAGAAAGTACACATTTTTATTATTTATGGCTTAAAAATTACACAAAGTGACTGATATGAAAAATACTGCAAAAAAAATCACGTAATTATGTTGTACATTCTAATGTCAAGATGACACATATACAACATTAACATAGCAAAATATGAAAGCTGAAATATTTACCTTGTCCCAAAAGAAAAGGTAAGCTTGACTAAATTCAAATTCATCTAAATTGTAATGTTTCATGAAAGGTACACGCATTACATTAAGAGCAGCAAATAGCCAACATCGACCAGATGTCTTCTGGTTTGTGACAGGTTTGCCCTCAATTTCCACCTGAAACAATGTACACAATGCATTAGATTTTATTCAGCATTTATGTGTTACAATAAGTTCACAATGTTTTGCTGCCATAACATGCATCTATGTGCCGAACAGTACAAATAATGGTGACATAAGCAGCAACAGAAAGAATAAACAAAGCGGCTATGAATTTTATATAACTAAAAACAGATCCAGGATTTAAGCCACTTTTTCATTTATCACAATGGTATTCTATTGGGTCCTGTTTACTGTTGTGTCATATGCTATTTCCATGTTTGCCAATCCAGTAACACTCATATCTACAATAAACGTCCTCTCTGTAAATAGTTCCAAATAGTTTGTATGATTGGTGTTCTGAGTAATTGAATTCTAAAACGCAAAGAAACTTCTTCCAGATGATACTACATAAGTTCTTGATATTAGACAAATTCTTAGTCACAAATAGGTTACAAAATGAAGACAGTAAGAATTTTATTAACAGCATGAATTTTATTAATCTGTTGCACATTAGAGTACCAAAACAAGAAAGACTTTGTTACAGACATGACAAAAGAAAATAATAAGCAAAGATTTTGATACACTGTATTAATATTTGTAATATTCCTATTTCACAGTGACCAAAACAGGACTAATTAAAGCCCATTCTTCCTCAAACTTGTAGGCACAAGTAGCACACGTCTGATTTATGGAGGAAAAAAAAGAAGAAGAAGTTATAACTGGTACTGAAAAATGTTCAGAAATAGCTTTCCTTTACTATCAAATTTCCTTCAATCCCTGGATACATCCTCCATTGCGTTATGATATTTAATTCTGAAGGCAAATATTTTCAGTTGCTCTTTCCCCTGAAATAGTGTGATTCTACACGCTTAACAGTGTTGATAAACTTAATCAGACTTTGTTTATCTTCAGATCCATCCTTTCTTTGAAAACCATGCCTCATTTTGCTGATTTTTCTGATGTGGTACTATTCCTGTAGCATGCTATTAACTCGCATGGCAGTGATACGAAGAATGGAGAGGAATGCCCCATTGGACATTCGAATAAGTTCCTTTTACTTCTCTTATTCAATTTAGTTGAGTCCTATGAGTATATTTTACAATGAAGTGGTTTTTATCATTTTTTTGAGGCTCTTGGTAGAACATTTCATGGAAATGTTTAAAACCATGCATTTTTAGTGTTTTACATTTGTACAGTTTATGGTCTTCATGTATATATTGTGGATAAACAGGCATCCTCTTTGCTTTGTACCTACAATAAGACAGAAAAAACCATACAAATGTATTTTTAACACAACTATAAGGACCTACCTAACCTCGATAAGCTTTGTATTCAATGAATGGATGAATAAGAAACCTTGAAGTCCTAAAGTAATTTGGATGCACATTAATTTTCTGCGTTTTAATGATTTTCTTTGACAAATATATTATTATCTACCAACACCACATTTTAAATTGCTTCAGTGAGATTCAGTAATAGTATTAAAATGCTTAATAACCTCTCTTTCAGCTTTCAGAATATTCTTCTTCAATGTTTCAGGTTGTGCAATAACTTTCCTGAATTTATTACCCATTGAAGTAATACTAGGGCCCATTTTGTCATAGAAAGATTCTACATATAATAATAAAATCACTTAATAATTGCAACTTATCACTAGCAGTACTAAAAAGAACTTTCTATGGAAACAGTACCCGTGGTCTAGGGGTAGCGTCTTTGATTCATAATCAAAACGTCTTTGGTCCCGGGTTCGATCCCCGCCACTGCCTAAATTTTGATAAATAATCAGCATTGGTGGCCGAAGACTTCCGGCATAAGAAGTCAGCCTCATTCTGCCAATGGCCTTGTCAAAGAGGGGGGGACAAGCGGATAGAGGTTCAGGGCACACTCTTGTCCTAGGGGTGGGAAATTGCCCCTAAAGGCGGAAGAATCAGCAATGATCAATGACATGAGGATGCAGAAGGCAATGGAAACCACTGCATTAAAGACACGTAATGTGTATCCACAGGACATGTGGCCTGTAATTGAAGAAGTGTCATGATGATCTCTCCATTGGCAAAAGATTCCGGAATAGTCCCCCATTCGGATCTCCGGGAGGGGCCTGCCAAGGGGGAGGTTACCATGAGAAAAAGATTGAATAATCAATGAAAGGATAACGTTCTACGAGTCGTGGTGTGGAATGTCAGAAGCTTGAACGTGGTAGGGAAACTAGAAAATCTGAAAAGGGAAATGCAACGGTTCAATCTAGATATAGTAGGGGTCAGTGAAGTGGAAGGAAGACAAGGATTTCTGGTCAGATGAGTATCGGGTAATATCAACAGCAGCAGAAAATGGTATAACAGGTGTAGGATTCGTTATGAATAGGAAGGTAGGGCAGAGGGTGTGTTACTGTGAACAGTTCAATGACCGGGTTGTTCTAATCAGAATCAACAGCAGACCAACACCGACATCGATAGTTCAGGTATACATGCCGATGTCGCAAGCTGAAGATGAACAGATAGAGAAAGGGTATGAGGATATTGAAAGGGTAATGCAGTATGTAAAGGGGGACGAAAATCTAATAGTCATGGGCGACTGGAATGCAGTTGTAGGGGAAGGAGTAGAAGAAAAGGTTACAGGAGAATATGGGCTTGGGACAAGGAATGAAAGAGGAGAAAGACTAATTGAGTTCTGTAACAAGTTTCAGCTAGTAATAGCGAATACCCTGTTCAAGAATCACAAGAGGAGGAGGTATACTTGGAAAAGGCCGGGAGATACGGGAAGATTTCAATTAGATTACATAATGGGCAGACAGAGATTCCGAAATCAGATATTGGATTGTAAGGCATACCCAGGAGCAGATATAGACTCAGCTCACAATATAGTAGTGATGAAGAGTAGGCTAAAGTTCAAGACATTAGTCAGGAAGAATCAATACACAAAGAAGTGGGATACTGGAGTACTAAGGAATGACGAGATACGTTTGAAGTTCTTTAACGCTATAGATACAGCAATAAGGAATAGCGCAGTAGGCAGTACAGTTGAAGAGGAATGGACATCTCTAAAAAGGGCCATCACAGAAGCTGGGAAGGAAAACATAGGTACAAAGAAGGTAGCTGCGAAGAAACCATGGGTAACAGAAGAAATACTTCAGTTGATTGATGAAAGGAGGAAGTACAAACATGTTCCGGGAAAATCAGGAATACAGAAATACAAGTCGCTGAGGAATGAAATAAATAAGAAGTGCAGGGAAGCTAAGACGAAATGGCTGCAGGAAAAATGTGAAGACATCGAAAAAGATATGATTGTCGGAAGGACAGACTCAGCATACAGGAAAGTCAAAACAACCTTTGGTGACATTAAAAGCAACAGTGGTAACATTAAGAGTGCAACGGGAATTCCACTGTTAAATGCAGAGGAGAGAGCAGATAGGTGGAAAGAATACACTGAAAGCCTCTATGAGGGTGAAGATTTGTCTGATGTGATAGAAGAAGAAACAGGAGTCGATTTAGAAGAGATAGGAGATCCCGTATGAGAATCGGAATTTAAAAGAGCTTTGGAGGACTTACGGTCAAATAAGGCAGAAGGGATAGATAACATTCCATCAGAATTTCTAAAATCATTGGGGGAAGTGGCAACAAAACGACTATTCACGTTGGTGTGTAGAATATATGAGTCTGGCAACATACCATCTGACTTTCGGAAAAGCATCATCCACACAATTCCGAAGACGGCAAGAGCTGACAAGTGCGAGAATTATCGCACAATCAGCTTAACAGCTCATGCATCGAAGCTGCTTACAAGAATAATATACAGAAGAATGGAAAAGAAAATTGAGAATGCGCTAGGTGACGATCAGTTTGGCTTTAGGAAAAGTAAAGGGACGAGAGAGGCAATTCTGACGTTATGGCTAATAATGGAAGCAAGGCTAAAGAAAAATCAAAACACTTTCATAGGATTTGTCGACCTGGAAAAAGCGTTCGACAATATAAAATGGTGCAAGCTGTTCGAGATTCTGAAAAAACTAGGGGTAAGCTATAGGGAGAGATGGGTCATATACAATATGTACAACAACCAAGAGGGAATAATAAGAGTGGACGGTCAAGAACGAACTGCTCGTATTAAGAAGGGTGTAAGACAAGGCTGTAGCCTTTCGCCCCTACTCTTCAATCTGTACATCGAGGAAGCAATGATGGTAATAAAAGAAAGGTTCAGGAGTGGAATAAAAATACAAGGTGAAAGGATATCAATGACACGACTCGCTGATGACATTGCTATCCTGAGTGAAAGTGAAGAAGAATTAAATGATCTGCTGAACGGTATGAACAGTCTAATGAGTACACAGTATGGTTTGAGAGTAAATCGGAGAAAGACGAAGGTAATGAGAAGTAGTAGAAATGAGAACAGCGAAAAACTTACCATCACAATTGATGGTCACGAAGTCAATGAAGTTAAGGAATTCTGCTACCTAGGCAGTAAAATAACCAATGACGGACGGAGCAAGGAGGACATCAAAAGCAGACTCGCTATAGCAAAAAAGGCATTTCTGGCCAAGAGAAGTCTACTAATATCAAATACCGGCCTTAATTTGAGGAAGAAATTTCTGAGGATGTACGTCTGGAGTACAGCATTGTATGGTAGCGAAACATGGACTGTGGGAAAACCAGAACAGAAGAGAATCGAAGCATTTGAGATGTGGTGCTATAGACGAATGTTGAAAATTAGGTGGACTGATAAGGTAAGGAATGAGGAGGTTCTACGCAGAATCGGAGAGGAAAGGAATATGTGGAAAACACTGATAAGGAGAAGGGACAGGATGATAGGACATCTGCTAAGACGTGAGGGAATGACTTCCATGGTACTAGAGGGAGCTGTAGAGGGCAAAAACTGTAGAGGAAGACAGAGATTGGAACACGTCAAGCAAATAATTGAGGACATAGGTTGCAAGTGCTACTCTGAGATGAAGAGGTTAGCACAGGAAAGGAATTCGTGGTGGGCCACATCAAACCAGTCAGTAGACTGATGAAAAAAAATATTGGAAACAGCTGATCTCAAACTATGAAGCAATGTGGCCGTGAATGGGAGGCTGCCATCGGTTGGTGCTGCCTTGGAGTCATTCCGCACTTTATCCGAGAGAGAAAGTGCTGTACTTCTCCAAACAATGATTTTCTCATCTGTTTCTGCTAGACACTAACCAATTAGTATATCATGTTCTTTGGGGGAAAAAAAATAAAAATAAAAAAAACACTGAAACAAGCAATAACCTTATTTTTGATAATTTTAGAGAAAGACCAGTTTGATTCTAGGCTACTCATCTTAACTTCTGTAAGAGCATACTGTGCACAATCAAATAATTTTTGACAAGTCACAGCAAATACCTGTTAGCAAATTATTTGCCATTTAAATTTTGTGCAATCTGATTCACAAATTGCAAAATAGCATATTCTGAGGAAAGATCCTTTTGAAAGCTGACTAAATATATTTTGGATTAAGGGAGTTACTTTTCTTGGGTACATAATTTTTTCTTTGGTACATAATCTTTTCCAATGCGTTCAGGAAAGAGGTAGGCAGTGATACTGGTCTGAGTACAGCATATCTCAACAAGCCTGGAAATATACCCAGTACTTGTGCTGTATTGTATATGTGACTTAACACATTGCATATGTGTAAACAATATTTTAGTAATTTACTTATAGTATTATCAGGCCTGACTGAGATTTTGCTTTGAGATATTCTTATTTCTTTTGCAAAGCACAGAGTAATCATGATTTTGCTGTGTGTGTGTGTGTGTGTGTGTGTGTGTGTGTGTGTGTGTGTGTGTGTGGAGTTAATTTTCGCACATATTCTATTACTTTATGTCTTCTAGAAATTTCCTGTTTTCTGTTCATTTATCATGAACCATGGCTAGTTTGCATAATGGACAGAAAGGTCATTCAGAACTTTCTAAACATGTGCCAGTTCCATTCCATTCAAACACGAAGCGTGACAAGAATGAGTGCTTAAATGCCTCTGCGAGTGCTGTAGTTTGAGCTCGTCTTTGTGACCCAATGTGTAAAGGGGCTGTAGTACAGTCCAAGATTCCTCATTTAAAGCTGGTACTCGAATCTTTGTTAAGTAGGCTTTCTTAGGACAATTTACATCTATCTTGAACGGCATCTCTGTAACGCCTTCCCAAAGGTTGAACGAACTGGTGAATGGCTGCCCTTTTTTATGCCCTGCTCAAAAGATTCTGCTGTACTTCATTGAGCAATAACTGAGGACCGGGTGTTAAAAAATTATACCTTTATCTTTCACAAATTAAGTACACAACAAAACATCATTACATCTGTGCTTGTATACATAAAGAGAAGTGAAATGTCCAACAGGTGTCGACAACAAAGTGGTAACAATCATTCATCCCATCATCCTGGGTGCTTTTCACTGGACTCAGAGCTTCAATAATGTGTATGCCTTCCATGAGCTTTTATCAGTGCGTGACAAGTATGTGGCATGCTGCGTATAATTATACAGGGGTCACCCTGTGGTATCCATTCCCAATCTTCAATTACAGTCCACGTAGTTCTTAGAAAATCTGTGGTGGAGCAGAACGAACACGAATACGAATACGTCTGTCAAGCACGTCCCACATATGCACAATGGAGTTCAGATCATGACTCATTGCTGGACATTCCATTACGTCGATGTCCTTGCTTTGCATGGCACCCCTGTTGATGCCTGCCGTGTAGGATTAGGATCCAGTCTCACTACTGTATGCAGCAGCCATCACACGGTCCAACAGCGCCTGTCAGTATCTATTCAATGTACTGCCTGGTGGTAAGATAACTGTGGCAACAACGAGATCTGTATGGCTGTCAACATCGAAGCCTCCCCACAAAATCACAGAACCTTGGAAATCTGTCGATGTCCTGGGCAATATTTGGCAGGTATTGATCACCGTGGGTCTCCGCAATCAAACACGGCCATCACCTTGCATCACAGGGCAACTGGACTAGTCTGTGAATAATAAGTTTTGCCAGTTATGAAGTTGCCAGTTGACATGGAAACAGCAGGACTGAAAGCGAGCTGCAAGATGTTGTCATGTCAACGGAGTAGCAGCTCCACCGACCCTTCTGAGATCTTCGTGCAGTGCTCTGGTGGTATCTGTGTGATGCCACAATGCAGAGAAAACCAGATATCAGCCTTCATGAGGGGTTGTAATGCATCAGCGACCTCATTCAACTCAGCTTGTATATTAACCTCTCTTCCTGTAGTATGTTCTTTGGATGACATATGGAGAGGCATTGGCATCTGCAGTAACACAACTGAAAGATCATCCTTTTTGTATCAAACAGGTCACCCTAGCCACTTGTACTGCATTAAGATGTTGCATTGCATGTGATTCATTGAATACATCATCCACAAATGACAACTGCTATCTGTGTACCACACTAGAAAACACTGTGACACTGGTACTCACTTTCTTCTGAGGGGTCATCTGACACTATAATGCATAACACAGCTGATATTGTGAATAATTTTAATTGTTGCCTACAATGAAAGCAAAGATCTCATGTAAAAAGACCACAGGTACACCCTATATCAAAATAGATCTAACATACCAAATGTTGATACACATGTTCCCTTAATTCTTTTGAACAATGCATATGTTCAGTATCCCCTGTTAGTACTATTCAGCACAAGTCTCACACTCTTAAGCAATATTCTCAGACGAGTCACACCAGAGTTTTGTAACTAATCTCCTTTACAGAATGATACCATTTTCCTAGTATAATGCCAATGCATCACGGTCTGCCGACTGTTTTACCTGGAACTGAGCCTATGTGATCATTCCATTCCACATCTCTACCAGTTACTTTAGTTGACCAATTTCTACTGCACCTCACTGATATTGTGGCTGTAAGACACTACTTTTTGTTTTGTTTTGTGAAGTGTATACTGCTACATTCCTGAATGTTTAAAACAATGGCATCTTACCAATACCTGGCTGAACAATGGGAAACCCAGGATGAAATAACATTATTAAACACAGTGGTAGTAGGAATGAAAACGTCTTCAGTCACAATTTCTTCGTGTTTTATTAAATTACACAATGCACTTCAGACCCTCTGGGTCCACCATCAGGTGCAAATCACCTTAATGCATAATTTGTTTCTGGTCCAGAGTGAACTGAAAGATGGGTAATATCAAGTATGAAACACGACAGATTGCTACTCACCACATTAGAGAAGTCGCTGAGTGGCACATTGAAAGAAGACTTATTACATATAAGCTATTGGACAAAGCAATTCTTCAGATGTGGAAACACACACAAAACTTACACTGCAAGGCTAATGTCATCTCTGGATGCTAAGGTCTGACTGTGGTGGGCAGTACTGGGGTGGACAGTGGAAGTACAAAAGAGATGGGGGACATAGAAGAAAAGGGATAGCATAGAAGGGTTGGATGAAGATATGATAGTGTAGCATGTGGAAGTGTGCAGGGATGTGACAGAGATGCAATGTTCAAGAGGAGAGAAGGGGAATGGAATATGCAATTGTGCTGAGGAGATAGTAGGCATGTGTGCGGCTGGAATGGAAGCAGGGATAGGGACAGGCAGTTGGAGGAAACTGACTAAGCAAGGTTGAAGCCAGATGATGATGATTTGAGGTGAGGGGTTCTCCACATCATGGTCATCAGCACCTGATGAAAAGTCGGTATGCCAATCTCATCAGTGGAGATGAAGGCTGTCCCCACATGCGGAGCAGATTATAATGTATTAAAGTCTGCCTCCCTTCCTCACCAATTTAAGGATAAGGCCCGACAGTTCACAAAATTTCACCATTCTTGTAACACTGGAATCAGCATCTGCAAGATGGCCTGTAAAACTACAGGAGGTGGGACCTGTCAGCTCCCCTTGTTTTTCTACTAAGGCATTTCAAAATATACAATGACTGGAAGCCCTTTGTTCATAGGTTTTTCAGGTGTGGGAGCCAAGTTAATTTCATGTCAAATAATAAATCCAAAAATGCATAGTTTCTTGAAAACTGTAGAATATTTTTACCCACTGTGAGCACTGGTTGGTTCAAACTTTGACGAGCATGGTTAAAATTGACACATGTAGTCTTCTCGCATGAGAACTGGAAACCAGCTGTTCTGTCCCAGGTTTCCAGCTCCTAATGGGCAGCTGTAGCTACCTCGTCATCGCTGTAAGATCAGAAGAGGAGTAGAAGATCGAAAAGTCATCCACAAACAAAGAGCATTTGACAGGGTTCCTGACTGTGGAGGAAATGCCATTGATAGTGACAGCAAACAATGTGACACTGAGGACACTGCCTTGGGGGACCCCATTCTCTTGAACGTAGCAGTCAGAAAAGGCATCACCAACACAATATTGAAAATGCTGGTCCTCGAGAAAGGACTGGATAAGAAGTGGTAGGTGTCCATGTAGTCCCCATTCATGAAGCTGGCAAATGATGATGTACCTCCAATGCTTTTTTCATGTCAAAAAACACACAAACCAAATAGTTTTGGCCTAAGAAAGACTCCTGTATCGCTGTCTCCAGTACAATTAATTTGTCAAGGGTGGAACGGTAGTGACTGAAACCGCATGGGAGCAGCTCAGGTGACCTTGGGATTCAAGAAGCCAGACATGCGTTCGAGAATCTTATCCATACAACTGGTAAGGGCTACACCCAGTAACTGTTACGGGCACTGTGGTCCTTGTCTGGTTTGCAGAATGGAATTAATATTGCCTCCTTCCAAGTTGTGGGGTACTGTCCATCAAACCAGGTATCACTGAAAGAGAGAAGCTGTCTTTCGATTCAGGGCACAGATGACAAAGCATAACGGATCTCATCAGGTCATGGAGCAGTGTCTCTGGTTGCAGACACAGCTAATTCCACTTCCTACATGGAGGAAAGAGGCTGCAGTCTTTCTCATCATGTGAGAAGAAATGAAGCTTCCTAATCTCTGTAGTTCTATAGAACACGTGAAAAGCAGGTGCTTGTCTGGATAACGTATTGAAAGCAAAGAAGTGTTCAGCTAGAATCTGAGCCATGTATTGACAAGGCTGTAATGGGACGTGTACTGCCGTTGCCTGAAATCCGTCTTACTGAGTCCCAAACTTGCGCAGTGGAAGAAGACCAATTAATGGAACCCGTGAATTCCCTCCAGGAAGCCCTCTTCCGTTTCTTATCACTCACCTCACATGTGCTCTCGCAGATCTGAAGTTGTGAAGGTTTTCTGTAGTTGGACGGTGTTTGAAGTTCTGCAGTGCTGTTTGTCTGGCCCTGATTGCCAATCACAAGTTGTCATTCCACCAAGGTACAGGTCGTCATCTGAGTGGTTAGTAGACCATGGGATGGACTCTGTAGCAGCCCCTTGGTTCTCACAAGTGAAATGGGCCACTGTCTCCTGTTCACAATCCTTTTGTTCAAAAATAGCCTATCAACTGTACTGGAAACAATTTGCCCTTTGTATCAACCACTGCGTGGTCGCCTGTCAACCACTGTTCTAGTCAGCAGATGGATCCACACTGGAATGTGGTCACTAGAATGTAAAGCTGCAGCCACTTCCCACTGAAGTGAGCCTGCAATAGCTGGGGAACAAAAACAAAGGTCAATGGCTGAAAAAGATCCTGTAGCTATGGAAATGTGCGTCATCTGACCTGCGTCCAGAAGGCAGACATTCTCAGAATGGACGTGTTGCTCTATCATCTGGCCCCTGGAGCAACTGGTAGCCGAGCCCCACAGCACGTTGCGTGCATTGAAGTCCCCCACAAGGAGGAATGGGTGTGGGAGTGCCCAGAAGAGTTCTGTCAGTGTGTTTGCATCCAAAGGATCATTAGGTAGAAGATACAATGAACACAATGTGATATTAAAGAGTGCTAGAACATTTATGGCAATTGGTAAGAGACAGGAGAGGAGTTGCATCTGTCATCAATGAAAACAGCCACTCCACCTTTAGCCCCGTCTCCAATGATATCGTCCTTCCTGTATGGGAGGTAACCCCATAATGCAGGTGTGGTGACTAAGATGCATTTCTTGTAAGCAGATGCAGAACAGTTTCTCCTGGACCAGGAGCTGTAATTCTTCCAAATGTGAGCAATATTCTTAAAATTCCACTGCAACACAGAAGTCCCTGTGGAAGCCATTGTTTAGCGAAGGTTGTTCGTGTTTTTCTCCCTCAGAATTGGTGACTTACCGGGGAGGTCAGGGGGAACGTTAACGATTCCCAGCCATCTGGTTCCTCTGATTGGAAGTACATATCCTCAAAAGCATAGACCCCGTCAGACAGGGGGGGGGGGGGGGAGTTAGCCAATCTGATGGTTTAGCTACCACTTTCTTGGACTTGGAACTACTTTTCAAAGGACGTTTTTCTTTTAATTATGGGAAGATGTGATTGCTTAGGTTGCAGAGACAGCTTAGTTGACTTCTGATGGTGGGCAGTGGTATGTGGCTTAGTTGGTAAGCCCATTGCTGATGGCTTCTGAATGACTTCTGTTTCAAGTGAAGCATTTCCCCCACAGATACACCAACATGCTCATGTGCTCGTACTTGAACCTGTGGTCTGAGTTTGTATGGAGACATCACACTTGGCAATTGGGGTCTTAAGGGCAAATGTACAAAAGAAGTAGCAAAAACCGGAAGTTGCATAGCTTTGAAAGCTTTTTTAGCTTCACCAAAGGAAGTGCATCTCTTGCCTTTCAGCTTCTGAATTTTCCTTCCCTCGTTGTAAACCTCACACTTTCTGCCCCACACTGGGCAATCCCTGGAGCAGTATACACATTTTGGAGGAATGTGTACAGGAACAGCCTGATTCGTGAGCTGAGCCTCCACAATTGCCACATGTAGCCCTCCCATTACATCCCACAGTGGTATGGCCAAATCTTTAACATTTGAAGCATCACATTGGGTTAGGAAGAAATGGGCGAACCTTAAGAAGGATTTAGCCTGCAACAATATGTTCAGGTAATTCCGGAGTACTAAATGTTAGAATAAATGTTGCCGATTTTTCCAATTTGCTATTGACTCTCCTCAAAGTTCCGCACTTCTGCGACACCCATATTTTTCCATTCTTCACGTAACTCTGCGGGGTCCACCTCCATTATATTGGAGCAGGTAACCACACCCATACTAAAGTTAAGGATGTTATGCAACTCAGCGTCGACTGGCTAGTCACCTACGGCCTTACATTCCAGAAGTTTAGATATCTGGTTTGAATTAGCAGTGTAAACTAGAAGTGTTCCATTACGAAGTCGTTTGACAGTTTTTAGGGACCCAGCAACACCTTCCACTGCCTTGTGAGTATAAAAAGAGGAGACCTTCTCAAAGGTTCCCCCTGTTCGCTTGATTATAATTGAAGTGGCACACTAATGCCCTGTTAATATGATTCTGAGACTTCTTTTTGGGAAGACTGACCAACCGAGCTCTGATGAGTGGGTGTAGGTACTAGCTGACAGTACACCCGCCCCGTCAAGAGTAGTAGTTTGATGAAACCATTCCACAGGGAACCCACGAGATGCTAGGCAAACAACCATCAACCCAGGTAGAGCCTGAAGTTACTTTTACATTTGTTGATGACTCTCCATCCAAAATAACTTCTTGTCCCCTTCTTATCAAGTAATCTTCAATCCAGCCACAAACCCTACATGATCGTACTTTTGATAATAAGCGTAGGTGTGGTACTGATCAAATGTTTTCCGGATATCGGGAAATGCTCTATCTACCCGACTACCTTGAATCCTTGGCTTTTAGGGTCATGCAAAAATATTACAAATTGGGTTTCATATGACCAATGTTTTCAGAATTGATGCTCGCTGACCAGGAGATACTTCATCATATCATCTACACATACCTTGTCTATCAGTATTCTGCTAATTTGTGTCACGGAACTCAAATTTAAAGTTCTGAATATTGCTTTCAAATCCTTTCTTTCATCTGAAACTTTCAGAAAATCTATATAAACTTCTCCATATATTATCATTTACTTTACTGTCTGCCAGCAGACATAATAAGGATTCAATTTTTTCTAGAACTATTTGAGAATTTTCCAGTGAGCTTCCACATATTGTAATGACATAAATAAGTTTTCCCAGTACTAGCAATGTACAAGCATATGCTTCTAATTGTAAATATAAACAGAAACTAATGGTTTCAATAGATATGAACTTCATGTTAGTTTTAACTTACAATGACACCACCACCTTTCTTCACGTTTGCCTTATGGATATAGGCTGATAATTTATAATCATAATATGCATCCCTGTATTTATGTGGTGTTCAGCCAGCCACTTCCTTTTGACTTCTTAGTTCGTGTAAGCAGAGAAACAGTTGATTAACTTTGTTTTCCAGTCTTCTAATATTCAAACAAGTTTCTTTTGTGTGTGACAGTTCATTTAAAATAGCCTGTTTGAATGAAATACTTCACCTAAAAAGTTTCACTTGTTACATCCATAATCGTAGGAATCTAACTTAGGTGATAGTTAAAGAGTGCCGTACACTCTGATTTAGAATATAGACCACAGTAGAACTTCATGTTTCCATGTACATGAAGCAATGAAGAGACAAAATTAGTGGAAATTGCCAGAAAACGCCTGAGGGTTTCATTTCAACCTATTTACAAAGTTTTGAGTTCATGTTCATCTTTTGTACACTAGGGTAGGAGGGGTGACAACACAGTTTGAAACACTATTACAAATTTATATCACTCTCATTAATTTAACACACAGTCGGTTCTCACTTTGCGTTTACACAACACCGTGCAAGTCAAATTCATTAACTTCTAAAAATTCCAGAATTTACTGTTCTACACTGTAACTAACTGTGTTGTTTGATTTATACCCATCTTTCGCCCACTGTATATATTTTTGGTGGTACACATAGTATTTTTTTGAATTTCCAATAGTTTCTGAAATTGTTAATACCGAATTAACAACTGCGATTAGTAGTTGTTTACTGTACACATTATACAAGTTGCATTTTGTCTTGTTTAGCTATTTCCTCCTATCATAGTGCACATTTCTAAGATTTTATTGTCCTTTAGTCAATTGTTAATCTCAAGTGTGTTACACTTTTCACAATTAAACTGGAAATCTTAAGATTCCATATAAGTGAGGATTGTATCATGACTACAGCTGATGTCATGTAGGCATCTCTCATTATTCGCACAAAGTTCTGCAATTTGAGTCAAAAACATTCATTATTATGAGCTCTTGTTGGCTTTTTCTTTGTGTGTGTAAAACATATCCTTTGTTTTGTATACACGCAAACAAAATTTGCAATATTAATCACAAAGGAACTTCTGTATGGGCGATATTCCTGGTACAGAATGTAATGAGTGCCATTCCTACATTACTACTTAGATGAAGACTACCTTGACTACTTTTAAGGAGCTGGAAGCTGCTGCAAGTGAGAGGGTAAAGTGAGGTACTGCAGATAAGGGTAAATTCGCATTAGATCTAAATGAAACACTCTGTGAAATGAAGGTCTGTTCCACTAGATGACGTAGTGACATTACATACCCAGAGGTGTTTCATTGGGCTCAGGTCAGGATGTTGGATAGGCCAGCCCATTCCAGGAAGGCTATTGTTCAAAACTATTGCCTCACAGATGCTGCTTTATGACACGGTACACTGTTGTGCTATTATAAACTCTCATCACCTCCAAACTGTTTTACTGGACACAGTGTACAATGATGTACTATGTGTTCATATCCTTTTGCATCTATCGGTTTCCTAATCATGCAAAATACCTCCATACCACAACACCACATCCTCTGTACTTTAGTGTCGAACAATGGAAAATCCAGGATGGAATAATGAGGATATTATGAAAAGGATAGATCTCTACTCACCATGCAGAGCACATGTTGAGTCACAGACTACTAAACGTGAGCAATTGCAAGGGGGGGGGGGGGGGGTTGATCCTGATGGCACAGGTTGTGAACCAGTCACTGAAATAAAGAACATCGTGTTGGCACCGTGCTCCCCCCTTGTTGGCGGCGCAGTTCTCTTTTGGCCACAGTTTGTCGGTGCCATTTGTACGGACAACATACAATGTAGCACAGTGGTTGCAGCTTAGCTTGGAGATCACAACAGTGTTTTCACGACCAACAAATAGTGTGCCTGCACAAATGGCCACCAACAAACTGTGGGCAAAAGACAGTTGGACCACCCTGTTGCTGAGCATGTTGCCCACCACGGCATTCAACGACTGCTTCACAGCCTGTGCCATAGTATAACAGCAGCTTTTCTAAATTGCTGAATGTGTCCCTGCAACATATCCTATGTTCCTATAACCCCCTGGCCTCAAACTTCATTAGTCCCTGTCCTTCATCCACCTACCCCTTCCCTGCTCCCACTCCAACACTACACAGCCTTCCATTCCACCAACAAATCCACAGTCTCCTCCTTCCCCTCCTCTACCTCTTTCCTTCTCCACACCCCTCTCCTCCCCCTCCTCCGTCTAACCTTCTAACTGCACCTAGATGCTCTAGCCATGCCCCCACCACTTCCCTGCATGCTCCCACAAGTAGCACTTCACAATACTCCCCACCCCCTACCCCGCTATCCCTCCTCCTCCCCACTCCAGCCTCCTCCTTGCCCCCAACACTCAGACTGATTCATCATGTGCAGTTGCTTGCACTATGGCATCATTTGCCACAGAGGGTAGTAATGTGTGTGTGTGTTATACTAGAAAGAATGTATGTGTTGTCTACTTTTGGCCAACAGCTCACATTCTGCAGTATTTTTATTGTGCTCATTGGCGACTCAATGTCTCCTCTATATGGTGAGTAGCAATCTATCTATAACAGATAGCTTGCTACTACAATGATGCCAGGTAACACTATCCAGGCATCTGTGACACCAAATCCCTACTATTCAATTGTCAGAGGCTATAGCATGATTCACCACTCCAAATCGCTCATTTCCAGTCATCAACTCTCTAGTGGCATCACTTTTCACACCATTAGCAATGACTATAGAAATGTGTGGCTTATGAGGAGTTACTCGACTGTTGTACCCCATTCTTTTTCACCCCTATCCACAGTTACTGTGCTAGTTGGGCTGCTAGCAGCACAGTGCAAGTCACAAGCGATTCCCTCCATTGATTTCATGCAATTTATTACACACATCCTCCACATCCTGTCTATCAGTACATGAATTCTGCCTGGTATTGGTTTAGCTGTGGTTGTTCATAATTACACCACCAACCCTGCTGCAGCCGACACACACACACACACACACACACACACACACACACACACACACTTGGCTGGACAAAGGCTGTTAGGAAGTGCTGGGTAGGTGTATTGGGCAAGACTTGCACCTGTGTCTGCCACAGGGATATGATTACTGCAGCGTGGGGTTGCTTGGTTGGTTGATATGGGGAAGGTGACCAAACAGCAAGATCATCGGTCCCATCAGATTAAGGAAAGATGGGGAAGGAAGTCAGTGATGCCCTTTCAAAGGAACCATCCTAGCATTTGCATTAAGCGATTTAGGGAAATCGTGGAAGATCTAAATCAGGATGGCCAGACGCGAGTTTGAACCATCACCCTTTCGAAAGCAAAGTCCAGCATGCTAACCATTGTGCCATCTCGCTAGGTGCAGCACGGGATTCGGAGTGGGGGTGGAGGTTGGGTGGGTGACAGAAGACAAGGGGGAAGCATCTTGGGTAGGATGTCCCTCATTTCAAGACATGATTAGAAATAATCAAATCTCTGACAAAGGATATGACTCAGCTGTTCCAATTCAGTGTGATACTGTGTAAAGAGGGGTGGGGGGGAGGCAGGAGAGGGGGGAGAGAGCAGGGCTCTCTCTTTGTAGCTGATTCTTGGGATGGTGGAATGAGTGGAAGAGCGTGAGGATATGGCACAGGAAATCTGGTTGTCAACTACATTTAGGGCGCAGTGCCTATCTGTAAAGGCTTTCATGAAACCTTCAGTATACAAGGCAAGGGAGTTTTTGTAACTGTAGATGCCATGTCTATGGGCGGCCAAGTTCTATGGGAGGGATTTTTTGGTGTCTGTCTAAATGGAGGTACTATGGGTGGTTAGTGGGTTTAATGTGGACAGAGGTGTGGCTGGGGACATCAGAAAAATGTTGGCACGAGTAGGACCAGGTGAAGGGCATGGGAGAGGGAGAGGGAGAGGTCAAGAAGGAATGAGGCCAGGGTGTCTCAGCCCTGACTCTAGATCATGAATACATCATCAATGGATCTGAACCAGACTAGGTGTTGAGAGTTTTGGGAGGCTGGGAAGTTTTTCTTCGGATGGACCATAAACAGGTTGGTTGGTACAGGAGGGTGCCACGAAGTTCTGCATCAGGATATATTTGGCAAGGTGTACAAGAAATGGGGTGTTAGGCCTGGAGTCTAAAGATCTTTAGGAGAAGGGAGTGTTCCAATAGCAGCAAGATCAAGGGCTTGAGGGATGTTGGTGTATAGGGAGGTGGAACTAACTGGTATGAGTAGGGATCAGGGGGTAAAGGGGTGAAGCTGGTGGACAGTTGGTGAAGGAAGTGTTTAGCATTTTGATGTAGGAAGGTAGGTTCCAGGCAATTTGTTGGAGGTGTTAGTCAATAAGAGTGGAAATTCTTTCAGCGAGAGCGCAATAGACTGCTACAATAAGTTGCCAAGGATGGTTAGGTATGTGGATTTTGTTTTGTTTTGTTTTTAGGGCACAAAAACAAACAGGGTCTTATATGCCCATGTCAGAACTGTAGAACACTGAGAAAAAAAGGGGTTAAAAAAGACTACATGTGAAACCAATAGACAGAAGGAAAGACAGCTGAAAACAGGGACTTGGAGAAAGGTCCGTACCCATAATCCACATCACTTCAGGCACAGGGGTTGCCTTCATAGTCTCGGACATTATCGAATTTAGCATATGTTAAAATTTAGTAGTAAGCTGGAAACACATACTTTTTGTTTTCTGCAAAAAAATTCCTGCCCCGAGATACAGGTTTCCAAATATGACATTGCGAACACCATTTTAGTGATGTGAATTTTGGAAATTTTTTTAAAATGCTGTATCTCTGTAACAGTTCTAAATATTTTGTTAAAAGTTTTATTTATTTGAAAGGTAATTGCTTTATGATTACAATGGTATCCAGGAAGTTGGACATATCTGTCAAAGTTCTTTTACTGTTGCCTTTTGAATTTTATTTATAATTAGCAGAATTTTTTTTCTAAAAATGCCAATCCAAAAAAGTTAGACTAGTACCATGTAGTACTATAATCTCTGTGAAGGAGAGCTTCCACTTTTAAGTTGAACAGGTTTTATTTTTAAAAAAATCATTTTTTTAACTTCCAACTGTCTTCAATGAAGTTGTTTCGTACTAATTTCTTTGTTATAATGTTTATTTCTATTGTCTTTGTTGCAGTTATTTCTTATCATTTTCTTTGTTGCAGTCATTTCTTTTCATTTTCATTGTTGCAGATATTTCTTACACTTTGCTGTAGTTTCTTGTCAGTTTCTTCATCACGGTTGTTCATTGCAGGTTTCTGTATTGAAGTTGTTCACTGCTAACTTGTTTACTGAAGAGGTTTCTAAGAGATCTTAGACCATCCAGTGAATTCTGTGTTTTCGTGAGGAATTTGCCAGTTGACACAGTTACAGAGTGTTTTGTGGAAAGGACTGTTTGAAATTTCTTCTGTCTGGGGCCACAGGAGAGTGAAGTGTGCTGACTATTTGCATATCCATGAAAGAGTGATATATAAGACAAACAAAAAAAACAGACTTTGTCAGGTTGGGAACACGTGTTCTCATTTGAAGACTCTGTTTCAAAGTGAAGATTTTTCCAATGACGACTTTTTGTGTTCTAAATGTTTTCACAGAATAACAACAATGATAGTACCTGAACAAGGTGAAGCCTCCCATGGTGCAGATGATGCAGACTTTGCATCAGTAGAGGAAGAATTAAATACTCCGAATCAGTCAACTACAGAGGTAGGTGTTAGTCCTGTTAAGAAACCGTAGTCAGTGAAGTCGAGTCATAAGCTCCGTACATCAAGAAAGCGCAGAGAATTTACTAAAGCTATGGATGAATACACTACAGCAAAACAGACCACACTCTTCAAAGTAGAAATTCCATCTTCAGAAGAAAATGAACCAAAGCACTCTTGCCAGGAATTTTTCACAAATATTAATTCAGCTGTTGAATATTGTGCATCCTATAGTGAAATGGTTTGAGTTTTAACTATTATTCCTGAGGCATTTTCAATGAAAACAATTTTGAACCAAGGTCCATCAGTATCAAAGAACATGGGAGACAAATCAAGAAATGTGAGGTCTGTAAGAGGAGTCTTAGGAAGACCAGATTCCTATTATGGTCATCCTGTAGAAGCAGCTCAAGTTCAAATAGTGCAGTCATTTTATTTGAAAGATAAATGGGACTGTTCTCGCCTGAGTGCTAACAAAAAAGACACTATAACTGTAGCAGTCGGAGGTCAAAAAGTTGTGAAAGTGAAGAGGTACATGACTCTCAGTATTAAAGAAACTTTTGCAATTTACAAGAGCAACTTGACAACTTCACATATTGAAAGATCAAAATTTTATGCTCTACGACCTAAGTGGGTAGTTCCACACCCACCCAGAGATGACTGTTTATATGTGTACAGTGCGAATTTTGAACTCTGTGTGGTAACTTCGTAGAACTTACTGGAGCACATGACATATGACACCTCGGTTGGGCATGTGAAGTCATTTGTAGTCTGTGATGTAAAGCGAGAGACTTGTTTTTTCAAGAATGTGGTGATTGCCCTGGAAAGGGAGGACTGTCTTTACAGGCTCTTGGTCTGGAAGATGTAGCAGATAATTCTGCACAAATTACATATGTGACATGAGAGGAAAATAAACTAATCAAGAATACTGTTGCCTGTGACAGTTTCATTGATTAACTTGGTAAATGGCCAGTGAAAGCAGTAACACACCAGCATCTGAAGAAATTGCAACAACAACACATTGCAGAAGTTAAAGAGTGTGCAGAGGCTGAAGAACTATATTTAGTACTTCACTGTGAGTTTGCTGAGAACTGGTCATTAATTCTCCTACAAGAAGTACAAGGGTATCACTGGAGTAATGACCAGGTTTCAATTTTTACAGGAGTGGCATATTTTTAAAACAAGACCACAAGTGTTGCAGTTATAAGTGATGACACAGGACATGACTCAGCACATGCTTTGCTACCAATGTGCAAAATTCTTCAACGGCACACAGGGGCAGAGATCATCATTATTTCTGCTGGTGCTCCTAGTCATTTTAAAAATCGTTACCAGCTGTTTGAATTGAGTAAGTTGCTTGTGCCAACTGACTGGGTATACAGTGCTACTGGTCACAGGAAGGGGCCTTGTGACAGTGTAGGAGGCCTGCTGAAGCACCAGGCTACAAAACATAATCTTGCCAGACCAAATACAGCTTCAATTCAGAATGCTGAGGATTTTACGAGAGTCACGACATCTTACACATCCACAGCCCTCATTCTTTTGTCCAAAGAGTAAATCGAAGAATTCTGTGACCAGAAGAAAGAAGAATGGTCCAAACAAACTACTCCTGTGAAAAGAATCCGGAAGACTCATTTTTGGACTCAGAGTGATGGGTGAACTCATATTGCACGCACTTTGAAGAGCAAGAAAGAAGAAATTTTGTCTGTTCGGCCAGCACCTCAGAAACAGCAGGACAATATTCAGATTCACAACCTGAGAAGGGGGATGTTTGTGACGTGTGTATGACTGTGACTGGTGGATTGCAGAGATTATAGACAACAGTTATGAGTTAAACAAAATTGTAGTGAACTTTACGATACCACATGGACCAGCTGCTGGATATAGGTTTCCAGCTGAAGGACAGCAACAATGCCATCAGTGCTCACTTCCTGTTCACAAGGTTTTGAAGATTTCCCAAGGAAGATACTGAAGCAGTGAAACACATTTTTAGTTCATCGACTGGCTAATTTCAGTACAAAACAGAGTGCACGTAAGTTGTATAAATTGAAACCTTTAAGTCTATGGACCTTACACACACATTTTGGAGCCATATAAAATGCTTGAAAAATGAGTCTCTTACTCATCTTTCAAAATTAAAATTATGTTAAATAAGGCTAGGTTTTGATTTTTATGAGCCTGTCATGTTTATAATGTGGTAATAAAACAGGTTTTATGTATTCCAAAAATTTAAATTGTTTATAAAACTTGTTGAAATTAAAAGTGGAAGCTCTCCTTTTCAGAAAATGTAGAACTATGTGGTACTAATTAACAGGAAAAAAAAAAAAAAAAAAAAAAAATCAAAATTTTATGGATTGCCATTTTTGGAAAAAAAAAAAAAACAAATTATAAAAAAGGTTCGGAACACTATAGTAAAAGAACTTTGACAGATAAGTCCAAATGGAGGATTCCTTTGTTCAGAAATTATCTTTCAAATAAAAAAAAAACAACAAAATATCTAGAACTGTTCTAGAGATACAGCATTTTAAAATCAATCCTTCATATTGGTATGTGCAGTGTCATTTTTGGAGGGCTGTATCTCGGAGCAGAATTTTTTTATTGAGAAAACAAAAAAGATGTGTGTTCCTTACTTAGTCCTTCATTTTAACATATGCTAAATTCAATAACATCTGAGACTATGAAGGTAGGATTTTTTCCTAGCCTTCCCGAATTGATATGGACTATGCCTTCTATTGCTTCTTTTATAATGATCGCAAAATTCCTTCAACCTCATAATGACAGATGTTTCACTGAATAGAATTTGGTGTAGATTTTCTAAAGCGTGTTCTGCCACGGCTGACTTTTCAGGATAATGTAGGTGTAAGCACCTAGTGTTCCATCTGGCGTTGCTCTACAGCACATACTCTTTGGCAACAGGGTAGCACTATTCAGAAAATGAATCCAAAGTTCCACACTAGTGGACATTTTCACTATGCCAAATGTGTTCACCAATACGTGCAAGATATGTTGACTCCTGAAAATAAAATTGATCCATTAGAATTTTAAAAAATTGAGCTCACCAATACATGCAAAATATGTTGACAGCTGAAGATAAAATGGATTCACTAGAATTTTAAAAATTCACAACTGTAGCTATATCACAATCAGATGCTCTGACAAATTTTGGTCTGGGATATTTTTGGATATTACAATTACACAAATCCTCATGAAAACAACAGATAATTCTGGTGGGCTGAATCGTGGAAGAGGTATAACGGACAGCGTTCTCACTTTATGGACTCTGGGGCTAGCTGCATTACAAAATGTTGGTGATGAAATTGAGAACTGCTGCAGCTATGAATTGGCTACAGTGGGAAAACATGCTGACATGACACTAACTGAATGTTTTTCCAGTCACACTTCTTTTCCAACAGTTAAATACCTAATTTTAGTAAGGAATGGAATGACTGGAGGTGAAGATGTCAACTGGCATTTGCCCTGGGAGGTTGGTTCTAGAGGAATGAATAGAATTGTGAACAGCAATTTTGAGAACACGCATTTCCCACATTAAGATGCAGTAGTGTCATTGGTAATAGTTGCTAATCATATAAACACGAAGAAAGGAAAAGTAGCTCTGGATCCTCTCATGCTTTTCCACACGATGATGGTCTCCACACAGTCTAACGCTGACTTGAGAAAATACTTCGGGTATGAACTTGCTCCCTTTCCAATGTCACTTTTTTTGTTGGAAAGGCATTCACATAGGTACAAAGTCCCATTTTACTCTTCTTTTTTGCCCTTACCAAGTGACAAACGGGAAAGCACAAAGTTGATGTGGTGGATGGTTGCTACCTCCTACACAGAGTTCACTGGAAATTGAGAGAATGTTTTTCTGCTATTTGAAAAGATTTGTGGCCTACATATAGTGGCATCAATGTCAAAATGCTGTGGTAGTCTTTGACAGGTACCCCAAAGAAGAAAATAAAAGGAGCACAACAGCACTGAAAGAGCTTGTCAATAGAGGTTTCAATTTGCTACAGAAGTTCTCTTTGATACTACCACGTTTTTGCAGATGCCAAAAGATGAATGGAAAAAAAAAAAAAAACAATTCTGCATCATCTCAGCAATTTCAGCAAGCATGGAGGGTCACCAAGCAGGCAACGAAGGCGCAACTGTGAATACTGTCATTTTGTTGTCTTCTGAACATGATTTTGTTGTTGTTATTGGAGAAGACATTGAACTTTTAGTTTTGGTGGCTGCTTTAGTGCCAGACAGTGTGTTCTTTTGCAATCCTGGAAGTGGTAACACAGGAGATGAGCTTTATTCCAAAATATCATTCAGACATAACGATATTGTGGAAAACGTTCTATTTCTTCATGCAGTTAGCAGCTGTAGTACTACCTCTGCTCTGTATGTGCAAATGTGGATGGGGTATGAAAAAGATGCCTCCAAGTGGAGCTGGACAAAGGATGGTCCAGCTCTAGTGCTGATGAATAAAGAAACAGCTCCACAGGCATTGCTGAACATGATTTCAAGCCAATCAGAATAACTTGTGGCGACAAATACAGCCGCAAAAAAGCAAACTTCAATGTTCCATTTTATCTGTTCATTGCGGATCCGAATCATGCGGTAATGCACCAGTGTTTTAATTCAATATGGAAGAAAACAAGTCAGATGATTACCAGCCTATTGACCGCAGTGGTGAAGTATACACATCAACCACATCTGAGTGCAAATAACAGAAATTGATGAATTTTTAATTTAAAATTTTGTATATATCATTCAAATAAAATTTAAGATCTATTTTTGAACTATGTTTTGCTGAAATATAGGTGAAAGTGCTGAAAATTTGTGTGTGTGTGTGTGTGTGTTTTTCCTACCAAAATTACTTATTTCCCTGAAATTACATAAATCTCCTGAACTACATGTGTATATTGCATACATAATGGCTTAAGGATGATATTACATTCAGGGATATTATTTTGACTGAGGGTGATATATTCAGTTTCGAGTCCACTTTCACTAAAATTGTTAATGCAATATTTCTTGGCATGTTGACAGAATAATTACAAATATTTTGTATGACTCTTTAAGGAAATTAAATCCTCTACAACAGTGGTTATTATGCACTGTGCCACACAGGAGGTGAAACCACTTACATTTCTGCAATTTTTTGACATTTTTGCAGATTCTCACAGTCTCATATCCCAGTAGCTGTTCAGAGTTTTTCAACGCACTAAGTATGAAACCTGCATGAAATTTACTGGTCTTTTAAATTAATAAGGATATATTTTTGCATAAAAAAGAAATGAAAACTAGTTACTGAGAAAAAACTGAAGAAAGTGCCATTTCTTAGTGAGTTTTTCATGATGACGGGTAATGCACAAGGGGGAAAAGGTTGGTCTAAAACTTGGGTTTTTCAAGAGAGGGGCAATACATACAATGTACCTGTAAATCAAAATTACTCCATCTTTTGCTGTCTGTACTGGGTTATTATGATAGGACAAGAGCTTAAATTCAGGGCTACAAAATGCATCCTCTACTGCAGTTCGGTCATTGGTCAATTAAAATCATCTGTTGACAGATCATCTCGCATTTTTGTCATACTTCCTGGTAGCTGCTTCCAACACTGCTCTGCATAACACATTAACAGCATTTGTGAAGAGACCCACCATGTTTGCGTGTCGCCTGTAACAGAGTAGTAGCCGGCAGCTGATTTGGCAACACTGTAGCAGTGAGTGACAAGATGTCAACTATCAATTTTAATCTGACTACAACAGTCACTACCACACTGCACCAGACATGGTTCAAACATTGGAAAAGAACAGTTACAGAACATTTATGACAAGGAGTAAGCAGATTATCCATGAGTAACACAGAAAATGAACTGATGTCACTCATTCATCGGATTCCATTGATCCTATGAAGAATGAGAATGTTCAGAGGTGTGGAAGGAGTAAAAGTATACATTAATGAACAACAATCAGTAGAAATAGGAATCACCACAAGACAAAAAGAAAAGACTAATTTTGTCAATTCATTCAAGCGTACGTATGCTGTAGTGCTGCTACTAGGCCTATCATGATGCAGACACTTTAACGTGGCAGTTTTATGTAGTAGTGGTCCAAACTGCGTTTGTGCAAGATACTGGCAGATTTGATCCTGAACTAGCACGTTTACATTACCTCTAACCTCAGCAAACAACTGTGCTGTAGCCATTATTGAATTCTTTGTGTATCCAGTTTTGCTTTGTGTAGTTTTCTTATTTTAAACGGAGTGAAGGGACTAATCCTGGTTCGCAATGGGGTTTGAGCATGACTCTCACAACACCACAACGGATTGGCGATCCCTAAGGCTAGTACGCCAGTTTTGCTTTCACAGGAGCACAGGATTCGGATGTAGGAAGACAGCTCTTAGAGAGAGAGGTGTAACTTCTTTCCCAGCTCTCCTCCTCACCCCTCGGGCACAGTTCTCGTTGTTTACATTCATTACTGATTACAATGTTATAGTATCTCCACTCTACTAAAAAAAACAACAATAACAATGTTCAGAATACTATACAATACATACCAATTATTATGTATTGGAAAAAAAAAGACTGATGGCAATAAAAAGAAAGTTCACCCAAGAAAATTATTAAATTATGCTCAGTATTAACCTTCTGGAGGCCAAATGTGTAGAAAGTAAAGTGACACATTATCCTTGCTTCTAGTGCTGATTTCCTTCTTCAGGATGGTGTGGGGGTATGTTGGGGAAGATTAAAGAGAAATGACAGGTATCTCAGACAACAGCATTAGAGGGATCCACCCCTCTGATGTTCTTGTGAAAGGAACAATGGACAAAACTTACATGTCTGTTTGTAGATCAGATCAGCACTCTTAAGTAATGCTCTCCCCTTGGTAGCTCAGTTTGTCAACCACGGAAGTAAAGATAATTCTTATAAGTGAACCTCATTTAAAAAGTAAAAACATTAAAAAAAGACATTTACAAGATATGTTCTTGTAAAGTCTTGCCTTTCTTCTTCATTTTCAAAAAAATATAAGGCAATGAATGTGGGATATTTGTACGTATTGTCCTGGAATGACACAACTAAATGAGCCACCATGCCATATTAGTGCAATACAGGCTTTGAAAATCAGTAGAGGCCTACTAAATGCATCATTTTTTTATTGTGCACTATGATATTTCTCATTACTAATCAGTTCACATAAATGTAGCACCTAGTGTAAAGCCTACCATACACACCACCGTGATGGCAACCACCATGGTTCGTTTACCATCATTAATTAATGTATTAAAGACAAACATCTGATCATCTCATATTATTATACTTCATGTGATAATGATAATTCTCTCGTCTCTATCTCTCCCCGCCCCCTCCCTGTGTGTGTGTGTGTGTGTGTGTGTGTGTGTGTGTGTGTGTGTTAGGAGGGAAGCATGGCAAATACAGCAGCAACTGTGCCACCAAAACAAAACATTTGCTAAATATAAACATGCGAGATATAGTAACATCTCACAGCACATGAAAATGTAATGTTGTCTTACCTTGTGCGTGAAAACATGCTGTGTTTCCTCTAATTGCTTCCTGGACATGCAGACATCCAACGGATCTGTGCGGGTGCAGGCATTCTGCGCCAAGCAATTTTTTGGTTCCGAATAGAAATTTGTACGAAACCTTTGTAAAATTTCTGGTGTGAGTGCAGCTGTCGACAAACGAGTATAAAAAATATACAAATAAATTTAAAAACGATGAAGCAACTGCACAGGTAGCAGAGACTGTAACCGAAAGTTTTAACTAAATTTGTGAATGTATGTTTATATTAGGGGCACACAATTAGTTCGTTAACGTTTGTTTACCATTACGAGCCAGGTCACCTGTACTACTCATTTTGACAGTACTACTACACGTCACAATCACCGATGCATGAAATTTCCTAGTGAGATTAAATGAACAAAATCTCGAACATTTTAGCATTTTCTCTATGACACAAAAATGAGTTGACAAAGCAAATTATATAAAACTTACGGGTAACCATGTTGATGCGCCGACTATGTAGGTCATATGAAGTACTACAGGCCTTAAAAACCGAGAGGTGTATTGCATATCACGTGAGAATTCATTAGGATTGCAGTAACCGATCGATTTACGCCTTGTTCATGCTTTCGCTACGCTGTTTCCATCAAAAGGAAATGCACCATGGGGCCGTACCTATTTCCATGTGGAATTGATTTTTAACGAAGTTTTAGCGGCCCGTTCAAACGTCTTTAGTATTTTCGGCTATTATTAGTTTCAAACGTCTAAATACATGAGTTGAGTCGTAAACAACTGTTAACATAGCAACAGTTCTTTCTACTGTATCTGCTGTTATACAAAATATGAATGGTAATAAAAGAATTCATGGTTTGTGGTAAAACCCAGATCCTGAGTCCGCAATATCTTCCGTAATATTGTCTTTGGCAACACATGTAAACTCCAAAAAAGTAATGGTTATCGTACTGTAGTGGACAAGGTGAGGGTATTTAATGTGTTGTGCGTGTGTTCTAGAAAGTGAAAATCTGTTTGAGACTAGTTTCACAGACACTATGCACGTGTGTATGTAAAGTCGTGAAAGGTGACTCTCATCCGTGTTGTGCTAGTAATTAGTATCAGGTGTTTCTTTGTAAACTTAGATTAGTACAATGGATGGTAGACTCATCATGAAAGGTAGCGAAGCTTGTAAGACGTTTGTAATATCGTAGGAAACAATCGTTGCTATGAACAGCAGTTGAGTTTTTGGATTGTTACTCCCTTGGATAACAATGGGAACTCGTGTGCAGAAGTCTCTCAGTTCGTCGACGCCTCAGAGAAGTGGTAATGTTGGTGAATTTGATTTTAAGGTACCACAGGAAGCACCAGTCTTCTACCCATCAGTCGAAGAATTTGGGGATCCACTAGCGTATATCAACAAGATTCGACCAGTGGCAGAGAAGACAGGTATTTGTAAAATAAAACCACCACCCGATTGGCAGCCGCCGTTCACTGTCAATGTCGACAAGTTTAAATTCACACCTAGGATACAACGTTTAAATGAGCTCGAGGCAAAAACGAGAATAAAATTGAATTATTTAGATCAAATTGCAAAATTCTGGGAGCTACAAGGCTCATCGTTGAAGATCCCGCAAATAGAAAAAAAAGTATTGGACATATATTCCTTGCATACCATGGTTAAGGCAGAAGGTGGTGCCGATGCTGTAACTGCAGGTAAAAAATGGGATAAACTGGCTGTGAGAATGGGATGGCCAGCAAATCGTGGTTTGGGAGCTGTCCTGAAACATCATTATGAGAGAATACTGTACCCATTTGACGTATTTCAGCAGGGTAAAGTAATGTCAGAAATTAAGAAGCGACCAGAAATTGATGACAGTGATCGTGAATATAAACAGCATGGAATTCCTTCACGTCAGGCGATCAAGCCACCACAGAGAAAATATGGGCGTCGTGCAAGATACGGTGATTTGGGAGATGTAGTTGTGAAAGAAGAAAACACCGGAGAGCCATCAACAAAAAGTAAAGAACTTCGGCGACTACAGATATTTGGTGCTGGCCCGAAAATGCCAGGATACGAAAATAAAGGAAAGGGTAAACATAAAATGAGAGGAAAGAAACAGAAATTTGACATTGATCCATTGGCCAAATATGTTTGTCAGAACTGCAACAGGGGAGATGTGGAAGAATCTATGTTACTGTGTGATGGTTGTGATGATAGCTATCACACTTTTTGTCTTATGCCACCACTAGCAGAAATTCCACGAGGTGACTGGCGATGCCCACGTTGCGTTGCTGTTGAAGTTAACAAACCAGTTGAAGCATTTGGTTTTGAACAAGCACAGAGGGAATACACACTACAGCAATTTGGAGAAATGGCTGATCAGTTTAAATCAGATTATTTCAATATGCCCGTTCATATGGTTCCATCATCACTTGTAGAACGAGAATTTTGGAGAGTTGTATCCTCTATTGATGAAGATGTTATAGTTGAATATGGAGCCGATCTACATACAATGGATCATGGTTCTGGCTTTCCCACCAAAGCAACAGATATGGATAATAAAGACGAAAAGTACACTAACTCTGGATGGAACCTTAATAATATTGCTGTGCTTGAGGGTTCAGTTCTTGGTCATATCAATGCTGACATTTCTGGTATGAAAGTGCCGTGGATGTATGTGGGCATGTGTTTTGCAACATTTTGTTGGCACAATGAAGATCATTGGAGTTATTCCATTAATTACCTTCATTGGGGAGAATCAAAAACGTGGTATGGTGTACCAGGTTCTAAAGCTGAAATGTTTGAAGATGTAATGAAGCAAGCAGCACCAGAACTGTTCCAGTCCCAGCCGGATTTGTTACATCAGCTTGTAACCATAATGAATCCAAATATTCTGATGGATGCAGGTGTTCCTATATATAGAACGGACCAAAAGGCTGGTGAATTTGTAGTAACTTTCCCGAGAGCCTACCATGCTGGATTCAATCAAGGATACAATTTTGCTGAAGCAGTTAATTTTGCTCCTGCTGACTGGATACAGATGGGGAGAGAATGTATTTTACATTACTCAACTCTCCGCCGGTTTTGTGTTTTTTCACATGATGAACTTGTGTGCAAAATGTCTTTGAATCCTGAAGCTTTAGATCTTAGAGTTGCTGCAGCCACATATAAAGATATGCTGAAAATGGTGGAAATAGAAAAGAAACACAGGAAAGAACTTCTTGACTGGGGCTGTACACTGGCTCAGCAGGAGCCTTTCGAACTAATACCAGACGATGAGCGACAGTGTGAAGTGTGCAAAACAACATGCTTTTTGTCAGCGGTGACTTGCAGCTGCAACAAAGATATCTTAGTCTGTCTGAGACATTTCAAGCAGCTTTGTGAGTGTCCTCCAAACAAGCACACATTACGTTACAGATATACATTAGATGAACTGCCAAATATGTTATACAGACTGAAACTGAGGGCTGAATCATTTGATATTTGGGCAGAATCAGTAAAAAATGCTATGGATCCCAAGGCTTCAAATAAAACGGACCTTGAGCAGTTTAAAAGATTGTTGGAAGAGGCTAAACAGAAAAGATTTCCAGAGTCTGAATTACTTACCATGCTATCAGAAATTGTACAAGAAGGTGAAAAATGTGCTAAGATTGCCCAACAAATTTGTTGTAAAACACAGAAGCCAAAGACGCGACAAGACAACAAACCAAAGCTTCAGCTGACACTGCAAGAACTAAAGCTCTTCAATGATCAGATTGAAGATCTGCCATGTGCAATCAAAGAAGCTCCTGCTGTGAAACAGTTGCTAGAGAGAGTCCAAGAGTTTAAAAAGACTGCTGCAGATCTACTCAGCAAGAACCTAGTGCCTTCAAAGGACTTGATTGAGTGCTTAGAAGCAGGAAATGATCTTGATTTTGATCTGCCTGAGATGCCTAAGCTTCGCCAATACATAGATATGGTTAAATGGATGGAAGATATAGCAGCAAAATGTGCAAATCATCATTTGTTAACAAAGGAGAAAATAAAGAAATTACTGGCAGATGGAACACAGTTGGTTCCACATGAAGATATTGAGACAAAATTAGCTGAACTGAGATCCTTGCTTACCCAAGTTGAAAGATGGGAAGAAAGGGCCAAGCAGTGCCTGCAAGAAAACAAAATGTTTTCTGTTATGGGTCTGAAGAGATTCATTGAAGAAGGTGAGGGCATCAAGGCTTCACTGAACAATTTTGACGCAATATCAGAGATATTTAAGAAAGCAAAAGTTTGGCTTGCTAGAGTGAGAGAAGCTCAGCAGTCAAAATACAGACCTTATATTGACTTAGTGGAAGCATTTGTAATTTGTGGAAAATCTATCCCAGTTCATCTTGAAGCTCTACCTTACCTTGAAACACAGTTCAGTGAAGGAAAACTTTGGCGAGAGAAATTGGAACACGCATTTTTGAAGAAAAATTCTCCATATTCTGTAATGGAAGTTATTTCCCCTAGGTTGAACTTGGGTGACACACCCAAAAAACAAAGGAGAATCCAGCATACTGCAGAAGTAGATATAGATTCCAGGGAGCCCTATGTTATCCTCAATTTGAAACTAGAAGGTGATGTAGACCCATCACTTGTAGTGTCAGAATTTAAAAAAGCGGAAAAAATTGAGCTGGAGCAAATGCACGAAATTCGAACTCGAAACACCTCTAAAATTGAAAACAATACATTTGACACCTACTGCATTTGTGATGCAGAAAATGATGGTGAGGTGCTTTATCAGTGTGGATTGTGTAGAGACCTTTTTCATGAAGAATGTGTCCCATGCATAAAGCCATTTCTGAAATATAAAACGATGTATACATCACAGGATTCATCATTTGTGCTGCAAGGGAAATTTTTGTGCCCAGATTGTTGTAGGTCAAAAAGACCACGTCTTGAGACTCTGCTCACGCTCTTAGTTCAGCTGCAGAAAATAAACATAAGGATTCCAGAAGCAGAAGCACTGCAGTGTTTCACAGAACGCATTATGGGGTGGCAAGTGAAAGTTAGAAAGGCACTCAATACTGGCGAATTTGCAATGGCACTCTCGCAGATATCACAACTGTCAAAAAAAATAGGTGAGGCAGTTGCAAGAGAGAAAACTGAAAAGATAATTTCTGATGAACTGGAAAAATGTTCACAGCTTGGCAATGTACGTCCATCCTCAGCTGCCATTGGTCAGCCTGAAGAATTACCATCACAGAACGTAAAACTTGTTCATAAACTTTCATCTCCTGATCGGGAAAAATCTGAACAGTATACTGAAGACATTTCTGATACAGTGTTAGGTGATGAGCAACTAGAGCCAGCACCAAAACGGTTAAAGTCACTTAAAAAATCATCAAAACCCTTTATTGTACTTAGTAAGAAAGCCCAGAAAATGTTGGAAGACCTAATGATGGAAGGAGATCTGATGGAAGTTACTTTGGATGAAGCTCTGAAACTGGGGAAAATATATCAGGCAACAATTCTAAGCAAAGACCAGATAGAAGAAGTTGCACTAGAAAGATGCAAAATGAGTGGCAAAAAGTCGTATTCATACAGCTTGATAAATGCATATACATCTATCAGAAGGCAAAAATCTGAGACAAAGAGTGAACCAGAGCAAGCAGAATCAAAAAAGAAAGTCAAAGGTCCTTCAAAGAGGAAGAGCACATGCAAAGGGCAACAGAAAAAACGAAGTCAGGGTGTGTCCAGTACATCAAAAACTGAAGAAGATAGTGATACTCAGAATGACGAGGATGAGGACTGTGCAGCAGTGAACTGCTTGAAACCTGTGGGCCAGTCTGTGGACTGGGTGCAGTGTGATGGAGGATGTGAGAAGTGGTTTCATTTGTACTGTGTCGGTCTGGATAAGCAAGATGTTAATCCTCATGAGGATTACATATGTGTTAACTGCACAAATAGGAGAAACTGTGGAGGCATTGATAGTGCACATCATTTTACAAGTGACATTGTTTTGGATGTGGATGAAGAGGAAATAGAAGTTGAGGAAGTGATTGAAGATTCATTGACCAGAGAAGGGAGACTTGCAATGGATGTTGAGGAAATCCGATCAGCGCAAATGGTAAGTAACTTTAAGAAATTTACTTACCACATATTTTGGTGTAATACAGTTATCAGTAGATGTGGAGATTGTTGTGTTGTTAGACTGGATTCACTTGATGTACCATACTAAATGGTGAATGTGCAACAAATCTTGATAATGCAAAGGAGAAAATCAGCTTGAAATTATAGTGTAAAAGTCTGCACGACACATACTACATCTTTAAGTACTATAACTCCCCCACCTCCGTTGCCTGCTTGCACCAAAACACGCACACACACACACACACACACACACACACACTCTCTCCTTCCCCCCCCCCCCTCTCTACTTCCCTCAGTCTCCCCCTCCCCCCTCCTGCTTCTCTCTCTCAAATGAAAACGTTTGGGTTGTGCCAAGAATTCAAAGCTAATAAGTAGGTTACCATTTATATATCGCTGATCAAAACTGCTATATTAGAACATAAGTGGTACCTAAGAAGTTATTTTGTGACTAAACGTTTTCCAGTTTTCTGATGTGTCTCAGTTTCCCTTTTTGAATACCTCTTGCTCTTTAAGGCTGCTTTTGAGTAGCACTTGTTTGGATCAGTAAAGTTTATGGCTTTTGAATAATTATAACTTTGGATCAATCAACATTTATGTTTGTCACTGACCTTCCATATTCATTCATGTTGTCTTGTTTCTTGTTTCTTTTTCATTTCCCATGTTATTTCATAATAAAACTGCGATTGTGTTTTGTTGTGATACTGGAAGAAAATATATAAATGTTTTTTTTTAATCTATGAAATTAGCATTTGAAAAATTAACCCATTAACTGCCAATTTTTTTAAAAAATATCTTTTTCAGAAGTATAGCAGTTTTTTTCCAGAAAGCCCCAAATGGGGATCGTGGCAGATGACATGAAAAAGAGGAATAATTGGAAACCAATTTTATTTGCAATAATATTTTACAGTTCTGATTATTTTTAATTATTTGGACATAAAATGCATTTTGTATGAACTCATGTTTTACATTTTTGTAAGTAAAAAAAACTTGTTGATGCCACTGTTCCATGCATTCCATATGTAAGCCTACATTACATTTTCTACATTGTTTTCTTATGTTTCTCTTGCATATCACACGTTTTCTTTGTTTTCCTTCACAGGTTCTTTCTAGATAATGTCCCAATGGATTTTTTTCTCGCTGTTTCTGAAACACGTTTCTGGGTCTTTTTCTGCAGTTATCATCTGCCAAGACTTTGAAGATGATAAATAGACTGTGTTTGTAGGTAGCCTCTAGTTATTTGCCCCCTAAACTCTGGTTGCTGTTAGCATGACAGTATAATACATAAGCATTCACTACTGCAGTATCAATTATGTTTGTGAATATAGGAAAATACCATTTCTTTCCACATTTTTATTCTATATTTATTTATACACCAGTCAAGTTTGTCCACTCCACCCATGAATTTATTGTAGAGATGTCTACAGAGAGGCCGGGGTGTTTACATATCTTTTTTCTCCAATCTGGACCATCTACTTACATTCTTCTCTGGACATCTTCAACTTTTCTAGTCTCTGGATATATTACTTGATGGTTTGACAAGACTCGTATACATTAATTATCTTTCCATGCAGCACAGAATATTTTGTTTTAACATCAAATCTGTAATCCATAGCTTCATGAGGTTCCTCTCTGAATTCATTATTTCACTTGAGAGGGTATTTATTTATTTGGTTTGATTGAACTGTTCCTGTTGCTGCTACATTTCGGTATGTTAAGGTTTTCATTAGATCAAAACTAGTGGAAAAATTATCAAAAAACAAAATGTGGTTAAAGGGATTGTTCACCATATATATTTTGCTCATTATAACTGATGCACCCAAACCTTGCACCTCAATGGCATCGTTCCTTTTCCCAGTTTACAAGTCTGTATGAAAGCAGTATCCTGTTTCTGCACAGCTCATTGTCCACTGTTTGAACCCAAACCATATGGGTTTACCCCGAATAAATTGTTTGAAGTAATGATGCCCAAAATATCTGACCATCTGCTCATCAATGCTTATATTTTTCAAAAAAACGCCAAACTTCATATAATTTTGAATCATTTTGACAATGGGGGGCATATCTTGAAATCTGTGGTTGCCAAATTATGAACTGTCAGTTTAGAACTGTCGTTGAAGGGCAGAGTTTTCTTTATTTCTAAATACCTTCTGGAGAAACATTTTCTGACACTTCTAATGTCGAAGTCGTCATCTTCGCACAAATACATTTACTCCTGAGGCAAATAATGGTAACCTGTAAGGCATAAAAAGTCTACAAATGTCGAAGACAGTCTACTGAAAACATAAATCCATGCCTGTTATTCTGTGCAGCAGCATATCTGACACTTTCTTTGACAGTAAAATTCATTATTTCTTGGTCAAATAGCATTTGAGAATTTTGATCACTGATTTTCCTTTGAGAGAAGTTACTTGTTTCATAGCTTTGTTTATGTTGTCATTATGCCCAAATGTCTTTTCGAAATCAGGCTTAACTTTTTGCCAACCAGAAACTATTTTCACTATTTTCAACTTGCACTTCTTTGACCGTTTGGGCCGTGAAGTACTAGGGTCTTTTTTGGCCAGAGGTTCTGTGTCTGTATCGGCAACTGCAATTGCACTTGAAGGAGCTTCCAGCCTTTCAGGAACATCATTTGGATAAGTGTCTTCCAAAATGTCGTCATCGAATTCTTCAGCTTTGGAAACGCGATCCACATTGTCAGGGTGAAGTTCTACAATATCTATCACACCATCACCATTATCTTCGGTGAGAAAATTAGGATCATTTATCGTATCTTCTGCTTCAGATAGTGTGAGGAACTTTTACTGGTTCCCATATCTAAAAAAAAATAATAATAAATAAATGAAACAATGATACTGATTCTACATCTACATCTACGTCCATACTCCGCAAGCCACCTGACTGTGTGTGGCGGAGGGTACCCTGAGTACCTCTGTCCATTCTCCCTTCTATTCCAGTCTCGTATTGTTCGTGGAAAGAAGGATTGTCGGTATGCTTCTGTGTGGGCTCTAATCTCTCTGATTTTATCCTCATGGTCTCTTCGCGAGATATACGTAGGAGGGAGCAATATACTGCTTGACTCTTCGGTGAAGGTATATTCTCGAAACTTTAACAAAAGCCCGTACCGAGCTACTGAGCATCTCTCCTGCAGTAGTTTATCTATCATCTCCGTAACGCTTTCGCGATTACTAAATGATCCTGTAACGAAGCGCGCTGCTCGCCATTGGATCTTCTCTCTCTCTTCTATCAACCCTATCTGGTACGGATCTCACACTGCTGAGCATTATTCAAGCAGTGGGCGAACAAGCGTACTGTAACCTATTTCCTTTGTTTTCAGATTGCATTTCCTTAGGATTCTTCCAGTGAATCTCAGTCTGGCATCTGCTTTACCGACGATCAACTTTATATGATCATTCCATTTTAAATCACTCTTAATGCGTACCCCAAATAATTTATGGAATTAACTGCTTCCAGTTGCTGACCTGCTATTTTGTAGCTAAATGATAAGGGATCTATCTTTCTTTGTATTCGCAGCACATTACACTTGTCTACATTGAGATTCAATTGCCATTCCCTGCACAATGCGTCAATTCGCTGCAGATCCTCCTGCATTTCAGTACAATTTTCCATTGTTACAACCTCTCGATACACCACAGCATCATCTGCAAAAAGCCTCAGTGAACTTCCGATGTCATCCACTAGGTCATTTATGTATATTGGGAATGGCAACGGTCCTATGACACTCCCCTGCAGCACACCTGAAATTGCTCTTACTTCGGAAGACTTCTCTCCATTGAGAATGACATCCTGTGTTCTGTTATCTGGGAACTCCTCAATCCAATCACACAATTGGTCTGATAGTCCGTATGCTCTTACTTTGTTCATTAAACGACTGTGGGGAACTGTATCGATGTGTGAAATTACTTTGTATTACCCACGATCCCCAAACGGGTATTGCTTTAAAACATGTAATAAAACAATATTTACTAATAATAAATGAATAAAGAAACGTTTATGATCTACTGTAACCTACAAATTTACAGTATGATTGCATCATTTGACGGAATAATAAAAATAATGTAAAACTAACACAATTGAAAATGTATGATATTTATATTACATGACTAACCATCCGATTTATGGTTTATTCAACTTTACGTAAGAAACCAAATGCAATATTTTGACTCTGGTGTGTCGCTCACTTCAGTTATTCTGTTCTCAAATATTATCAGTTATTCGGCATTAAAACAAAGACACTGCTGCCAACTGATGGGACAAAAACTATCCAGTCCCCAAATGAGGATCATGGCAGTTAATGGATTAAGTTTCCTTCTTCATCATTCCTGAAATTGCAAGATTTGTACATGTGCCAATAGCAGCAAGTAGTTAAAGGCTGTTAAAGAACAGAATTGTGTAGAAGGGCTGTTTCTAAATGCAGATATAACAGTTTTAAAAATGTTTAAAAGAGAGAGAGCAGGTTTTTACTATTTCAGAGTGCTTTTAAAGAATGGAATGTTTACTTTATTGAAATAATGGAGACAAATGTTTCTCGAAGTGTTCATCATGGGTAACCAAGGTGAAAATATTGTTAGGTGGATCCCCCCCCTAAGTATTTAAACTCTTAAGTAAGTCACATTATTCTTTTTATGATTGCCAATACTTAAAAACATACAGAGTAAACATTGTTTTTTACCAGTTCTTCAGCATTTTCACTTCCCCCCCTCAAATACAGTGTTTGTTTTTAGTAAATATAAATAATAAGTTTTACAGTTTTAGTTAATCATACAGTAAACAATTTTCTAAAACAGCTAAGTAATGATAACATTATAATGGAAAGGATAGTAGTCACTTCCATGTAGCGGAGATACTGAGTTTCAGAAAGGCATAACAAAAAAGACTGTCGGAAAGCTACCTTGTGGCCTACAAGGCCCTAGTCAAAAGTAGACAGCAGGCACACACTCACACAAATGCAACTCGCACACAATGTATTCTGCTTCAGTTGGTGAAGTAGCTTTGCTTCTTGGAACGCCAGCTGATGAGAGCACCGTTGTAAAGAACAATATATGCACTTGTATTCTTCCTGTTTCTTAAATATTATGCATTATCAGCACCACAATAGATATTTAGGTGAATAGTGTCATCTTTTTAAATTTTTTTCTTCTTGTAGAAAAGGCCATAATTCTTGGTATCTCAGAGTTCCTTTTACATTTGGTAAGCCCTTTTCTAGGAATCTTCTGTGAAGCGGCTCTCATAATTGACTGTAAATGCAAGATGTGGTCTAGTTTTACATAACAAATACAGAAGACTTGCTGTGGCTTCATGATACAGAAATTTATAATCCATACTCTCTCTCTACATTATTTGTATCCCTATGTACCATATCTGGATTTTCTGCTGCAACTATTTCTAAATTCTTCTTAAGTTTTTTCTGTATATTTTCAATTTTCTCCAAGTCTTTTTGCGTTATTATTCCATCAACAACGTGTATAGCCATGTACATTTCTTCAGTTACATCTTTAAATATGCACTGATCTGACTTCAAGTGAATTAGTCCTTCTGATTTTAGAAAATCTGTCAGTTTCATTTCATCTGGATAGAACTACAGAGCTTTCTTCAAAATACACGTTTTTCCAGCTTCTTGTATGCTTCAGGTATCTTCATAAAATTCTCTTTATCCAGTGTCCCATGGTAAAATGCTGTTTTTAAATCAAACATTCTGTTACTGACAGCTGGGGGTTATCAGGGTCAGTAAACAGTGCAGTGGAAAGTCTGAGACCAATGTTTACAAATAACTTCAGTAAAATAGAAATGACACATCTCCCAAAGAAGTAGTATCCGTCATAAAATCCTTAAATTCTAAGTATTCTAGTTGTTATGATAACAATCAATGCTCATGCGAGTTGTTCTAGCTTAAGTTATTTGTGTAATCAATCTCTTACCAGTGGAACATTTACAGAATATCTATAATATGCTCAAATTAAGCCTCTTTACAAGAAGGGCAAAAGGAGATATCATCAGACCATTGACCAGTTTCACTTTTGTTGGATTATTGATAAGGTTGTGTTTATGCATGTCCTTAATCACCTGAGTGCAAATAACATATCGTCCAATTCACAGTTTGGGTTCCTTAGGAGTTCTGATATAGAGAATGCAGTTTACATACGGTGAAAATGTACATAATCAATTAGGTAACAATTTAGAGGCTACTGGCATTTTCTGTGACCTGTCAAAAGCCTTTGACAGTGTGAATCACTGCATTCTCTTAAATAAATTGGATTATTATTGTGTTGTCGGCAGTTTTATGAAATGGGTCAAGGCTTAGCTAAGTAACAAGAAACAAAGGGTGTTGTTGTGAAATACCTGCGCAGTAGGTAGTCTGTCTTTATCTGATTGGGAATTAATTGCACGTGGTGTTCTTCAAGGTTCCATCATGGGTCCATTGCTTTTTCTTGTGTACATGAATGACTTCTCATCTGTTACATTGCCAGATGCAAAGTTTGTTTTGTTTGCAGAGGATGCAAACATCATAATAAGTAGCAAGCCAAGTACAGATTTAGAAACAGCTGCTAATCAGATGATCACAGACATTAATAAGTGGTTTAAAACTAATTCACTGTCATTAAATTTTGAAAAGACCCACTGTATGCAGTTCAGAACATGTAAGAGATGTCCTTCCAGCATGTGTATAACATATGAAGACATGCGGATCGAAGATGTTGACAGTGCAAAAATTTCTGGGTTTACAACTTGACAATAAATTCAGTTGAGAAGTGCATGCCTTAGAATTGCTGAAGCGCCTAAACAAGTCTGTATTTGCAGTGAGAATGATGTCAGATGTAAGAGATATAAATATAAACCAACTTGCATACTTTGCTTACATTCATTCTATTATGTCATATGGGATCATATTCTGGGGTAACTTGTCAAGCCAAGCAAACATTTTTATTGTGCAAAAGTATGTAACAAGACTCATTTGTGGTGTAAATTCAAGAATATGGTGTACAAACCTGTTCAAAGAACTTCATATTCTAACCACTGCTTCTTAGTATATTTATTCCGTAATCGAATTTGTTATAAGTAATATAGCTCTATTTCCAACAAACAGCTCAATACATAGTATCAATCCTAGGAATAAAAACAATTTAAATAAAGACCTAAAAATCACTTAACTTGGTCCAAAAAGGCGTCCAGTGTTCAGGAACACATTTTCAATAAATTGCCAGCAACCATTATGAAGTTGGTTTCAGATAAAGTTTGAAAGAATTTTTGATAGGCAACTTCTTCTACTGTATAGATGAATATCTTAACAGTGGCTGTTAGACCAGCATAAGTAAAATAGTCTGTTATTTTTCAGTTTTGATAGCGCTTGATCAAAGCAGTCAAGATTAGGTATTTTGTGTATGATAAATTTATTAATAGTGTGTAACAACAATGTTTCATTCTGGCAGTGTGCTAATTATGTAACTTTTAGCAGTTGCAGTATACTGTAATATATTCACCTATTTAGTCAATCCTCTGACAGATGATCAAGGTAATGAGTATCATATTCAAATGTTTTATGTTATGCTTTGTGATTTGTTCCACACCCATGAGAATAATCTCATTTTTGGGTCTATGGAACAAAAACTGAATGTAATCTAATCTAATATGGAATTATTTCCTTGCTGCCAGAGCAAACAACACTCTTAATGAACACACATCCACTACTTGACTGAATAATTGGGCAATATGGAAGTGTCCAATTCTGCTTGTCTGCTTTGACCCCCGACGTCATCAAGATGGCAGACACCCCTGTTCCCAGTGTATACAATACGGCAGTCATAAAGTCACTAAATACGCCGACCGATGACCATCGCAGGCTGCTCCCTTCAATCCCACAAACCACTAAATACACCCGGATCAAAGATATTTAACCAGATGAAATATTTTACTTCAACAATAAAATGAAACTAATGGGGCAGAAAGTAACGGTATTGGGTGGGACCAAGCTGAACATACTGTAAGAATGTCACCTTTCTAAAACAAACACTACTGAAAAATAGTAAACATGAAATCGTCAAGAATAAACTAAACAAAAGGCACAAAGAATCTGTAATTGAATATTTCATTTGAACTATATAGCTCAAAGTAAAACAATAATTCCCCCCCCCCCCCCCCCGTCCCCCCCCCCCCCCCACACACACACACACAAACAAACACAAACCATACACTTGTACCTACTTTGAGAAGCAGATACTTGGCTCAGTATCGTAATTCCCGCACATGCTGACACTTCACGCATTACACAATGTGGCGACATAACTGGAGAACTTTAATTGTATATGCCGTATTATTGCCCATAAACATCAAGCAACCAAAGACTGGTAAACTTTGTTGTAACACCCATAGATAGTACCAAACAAAATGCCAAAAAAATAACTTTCAAACCATTAATAGCAGAATAAACAAACAATTTCAAAACCAAAAGTAAATTGGCAGCCAATAACTATTGACACTGAAATAACATACTGCCAAGGCAGCAAAAAACAAACTTCCACTACATTGAGTAACATGTAGCACTAAGGTCAATATCGTACTAACATCACTCACAAACAATTTAGAAACAAACATCACACACTATATTATGCCACCATTTACTCCAACACACCCTTTGCAAACACAATCCATTTTTAACACACCACGCCTCAGCGACATCACCAATGCAAAACAGTTATGTCATGGGTCAAAGCAGACGGGTGGAATCGGACCCTTCCGTTGTCCCAGTAATTGCTTGAAATCTGTACCCTTTTCTTGTTGACATCATTTGACAACTGGTCTGGCCTCGTATCAATAATCATCTCTGATTTTAAAGATACATTTGCTTTTTAAGATGTCTTTCCCATTTGCCTCCTTTGGATTTACCAACTTCCATGTTTCATTTTGTTGAAGAGCTGTCAGTTCTTCTTCTATTGCTTTTAATCAATTTTCTGTGAGTGGGCCATTAATACATTCTTCACACGTAAGTAATGCTGTTCAAAATCATCATATTTTAAAGGTTTCTTCTAATTGTTTCTGTCCCTAAGATTGTAGTTTCTTGTGTCTTCATTGCATGCTCTTTCCTCTTACTTTTCATCTCCTTCTTTTTCATGGTCTTGAATTTTATTTGCTTGATTGTTAGTGTCATTTGGTAGTTCATCATTAACAAGATTTTTCTGTAGAGTCTCTTTTTCACTCTCTGTTCAGTTTCAATATCTCTTGATGCAACAATATTTCTTGTTTCTGCATTAAAGAGTCTGTAATCATAACCAACAAAAGTGTGTGGATTACTTCTTTCATCTAGTTTCTTCCAGCAGCATAGATTTTTGCAGGAACTCTTGATCCAAAAATGTGAAGTATTCACAGATCTGGACTTTTCCCAAACCACTTTTCTGTAGGTGTGGCACTGTGATTGTAATTGGGGTCCTGTTGATCAACTACATAGCTATGAGTACTCCCTGTCCCCATAGCTCTTTCTTCAGTTTGCTCTCAAATATCATAGCTCTTGCCTTGTTCGTTATGATCAGATTTTGGTAGATGATTGTGTGAGGTGCCTGTGAGGGCTTTTTAGATTAGGCGACTCTCCATACAATCCAGATAACGATTGCTATAGGAAACTCGGATATATCAGTGTAAGATTGAAAGAAATGCTTCTCATGGGCAACAATATTAAAATCCTAGTGGTTAACTGCCGAAACATTTGCAACAAAGGGCCAGAGTTCTATGCACTCCTGAAAAATAGTGAAGCTCATACAGTACTAGTTACAGAAAACTGGTTGAAACCTGAAATTGAAAGCAGTGAGATTTTTGGGGACAATTTAAATGTGTATCAAAATGATGTAGGCTAATGGTATATGGAGGTGGTATATTTGTTGCTGTAGACAAAAAAACTCTGATCCTCTGAGATATAAATTAAAACAGCATGTAAGATTGTGTGGGCTAGACTCAGTATCAACAGTGGGCATAAAATGGTAACTGGATACGTAATTGCTCAACAGATTCATCTGCTGATGTAAGTGGAAACTTCAGAGAAAACTTCATTTCACTTGTGTGCAAGTTCCTCAGTCATAATGTAATCATTGATGGAGACTTTAATCATCCAACAATCAATTGGAAAAATTAAGATTTTGTCAGTGGAGGACATAATACATCCAGTGAAACATTACTAAATGCCTTCTCTGAAAACTGCCTAGAACACGTAGTTTGGAATCCAACTCATGATGGAAATGTATTGGATCTAATAGCAACAAATAGACCTGATCTCTTTAAGGATGTCCACATCAAAAATGATATCAATTGATCATGACATGGTTGTCACAGTAATGATTACCAAAGTGCAAAGGACAACTAAAACAAGCAGAAAGATTGTTCAGTAAAGTAGATAAAAAATCAGTAGTGTCATATTTCGGTGAGAAACTTGAAACTTACAGCACAGAGCAGAAGCAGCTAGAGGAACAGTGGCTCAAGCTTAAAAGAATAGTTGAGCATGCACTGGATAGTGGGAGGGACCCCTCCATGGTATACAGTCAGTCACTTTAAGGAAACTTGTAAAGAAATGGAGGCTTCAGCATAATATGTGTAAAACAAAGCATAGCACTATAGATAAAGAGATGCTGAACAAAACACGTTTGACAGTCAAGTGGGCAATGTATGAAGCTTTCAGTGACTACCAAAGCAGAGTATTGTCAGATGATGATTCACAAAACGCAAAGAAATTCTGGCCATATGCAAAGGCTTTTAGTGGCACCAAAGTTAGTGACCAGCCCCTAGCGAATGAGGCATGAACTGAAATTGAAGGTAGCAGAGCAAAAGCTAAAATGCTTAACTCTGTTTTCAAATGTTCCTTTACAAAGGAAGATGCAGGAGAATTGCCCCAATTTAATCCTTGTACCACTGAAAGGATGAGTGAAATAAGTATTAGTGTCAGTGATATTGCGAAAGAGTCTGGTACCATTAAAATTGAAAGAAGCTCCAATGCCAGATGGAATCCCTATCAGATTCTATATTGAATTTGTGGCCGAGTTTGACCCTAGCTTCTAACTATAATATATCGTAGACCTCTCGAAAGCAAAACCGTGCACAATAGTTGGAAGAAAGCACAGGTAACACCTGTCTACAAGAAGGGTAGTGGAAGTGATCCACAAAATTACCATCCAATATCTTTGAGATCAACCTGTTGTAAAATATTAGAAAGTACTCTGAGTAGAAACATAATTATATATCATGAACAGAATGACCTCCTTCATACCAACCAGTATGGTTTCCGGAAACATTGGTCATGTGGAACCCAACTCATATTTTCCCCACATAACATACTGAAAGCTGTGGATCAAGGCAGTCAGGTAGATGCAGTATTTTTTTATTTCCGAAAAGTACTCAGTACCACATCTATGCTTATTGTCAAAAGTTTGATTATACAGAGTATCAAGTGAAATTTGTGACTGGGTTAAGTACTTTCTGGGGGGAGGGGGGCACACAGCTTGTTATTTTGAATGGAGACTCATCATCAGATGTATGAGTAACTTCGGGTGTGCCTCAGGGTAGTGTTGTAGAAGCCTTGCTGTTCATGTTGTATATTAATTGTTATAGCTGCGAGCGACCGGCAAGCTGTGCATGACAGAGAATGGAGACAAGTAGCCACCAGGCAGGTGAGCCGATGGAGATATCGCGAACACCAAACAGACAGGACAGACGAACAAGTAGGGGATGACAGACACTACGACCAATCAGGACACAACACTTGGCAAACAAACAAGAACTGAGGTGATAAACACAGTGAGACAACAATAATGCAGGAACACCCCAAGCAACGACAGTATGTGTGTCAGCACGTGGAACGGGAACACAGTTCGGCCGAGATGCACATGTGAACTAGGCGAGTACCAGACAGCTGGGGTAGCGCCACCTAAATACATGACCGTGGGAAATGTGATTGCCTGCAGACTCCACATGGTGTGGAGAGCGGCGCACATGCACGGTGAGGCTCGCGGCGCAGGCAAGCGCTGGAGCACAGAGACCCCTAGTGGGTATCCAGGTCCATACCCTCTGACGCGTATTCAACTTCCACGCCTTACGACACCATATTAATGACCTTGCAGACAATATTGATAGTAACCTCAGACTTTTTGCAGGTGATGCAGTTATCTGTAACGAAGTACTGCCTGAAAGGAGCTGCATAAACATTCAGTCAGGTCTTGATGGATTTCAAAGTACTGCAAAGATTGGTAATTTGCTTTAAATGTTCAGAAATGTAAAATTGTGCACTTCAAAAAATGAAAAAGACATTTTATTCTATGACTATAATATCGGCACCTAGATGGAGTTGGCCAACTCGCACAAATACATGGGCATAACACTTTGCAGGGGTATGAAATGGAATGACTACATCATCTCCATTGTGAATAAAGCAGGTGGTAGACTTCTGTTTATTGAAAAATCACTGGGGAAGTGCAACCAGTTTAGAAACGAGATTGCTTACAAATCACTCATGCGACCCATTCTAGAATACTGCTCGAGTGTGTGGGACCCGTACCAGATAGGACTAACACGGGATATTGAATGTATACAGAGAAGGACAACACAAATGGTCACAGGTTTGTTTGACCTGCTGGAGAGTGTTATAGTGGTGTTGGAAAAACTGAACTGGCAGACTTTTGAAGGTAGATGTAAACTATCCTGAGTAAGTCTGCCTACAAAGTTTCAAAAACCAGCTTTAAATGATTACTCTGCGAATATGCTACAACCCCCTGTGTATCGTTCACATAGGGATCATGATGACAAGATTAGAATAATTGCAGCACCCACAGTGGTATTCAAACAATCTTTCTTCTCACGCTCCATATGTGAATGGAATGGGAAGAAATCCTGATAACTAGTAAAATGGGATGTACCGTCTGCCATGCATTTCGCAGTGATTTGCAGAGTGTAGATGTAGATGTGGGTGTGTCTGTGGATGTAGATGTAGTCTCCCTGCTTTCCCATTGAGTCAAGGAATACTGTAGTCTAGCACAATTTCTTTTCCTTCGCATCAGTTCGTAAACTCTTGGCTGCTGTATTCATCATCTTTATTAATCCTATTTTAGGCAATTTCAGAGTGAACAGATTTTTGCTTTCCAAAACACATTTTCATATGAATCTTGCACCCTCTTAAGAAATAGGTCACACAAAAATGAGTGAAATAATATAATACTGTCACGTACTATCTGCACCCATTAAAAGATGGGGGTTCTATCCCTCCACAGATAACAGTATATATTATTTCAAGTGATCTCTCTCTCTCTCTCTCTCTCTCTCTCTCTCTCTCTCTCTCTCTTTCTAAATAGAAAATAACTTTTTTTTAGCTTAGCTCTCACACAAGCATCACAATTTTTCTGCTGAGAATAAACTGTTAAAAATGCCATTGCACATTCTTTTGGTCTTTGAAGTGTAGCCAAGCCTGGATGACCTAGCTTTTTATGCCATTCTTGTTTTTCTTCTTGTGTCAGTGGTGACTGCATTCCTGATTTAATGTTCACTTCATATAATCAAACAATGGAAAATCCAGGATGGAATGTAACGATATTATGAAAAGCATAGTTGCTACTCACAATATAGCGGAGATCTTGAGACCAAATTGGCACAAAAAAAAAGAGCTTTTCGCCAACAAAGCCTTTGTGGCACGCGCGCGCCCACACACACACACACACACACACACACACACACACACACACACACACACATGCGCACGACCACAGTCTCTGACAGCTGAAGCCAGGCTGAGCAGCAGCACATGATGAGAGAGGCAACCAGGTGGGGGTAAGGAGAAGGCTGGGACGGGGAGGAGGTAAGGATAGCAGGGTAGGGGTGGGGGACGGTAAAGTGCTACTAGTGGGGATGTGCAGAGACGAGATAGAGAGAGGGTAGGGCTTCTAGGTGCAGTCGGGAGGTTAGATGGAGGGAGGGGGAGAGAGGTGGGGTAGCAGAAAAGGAGAGAAATAAAGAGACTGGGTGCGTTGTTGGAATAGAGGGCTATGTAGTGCTGGAATGGGGACAGGAAAGGGGCTAGACTGGTAAGAACAGTGAGTAACGAAGGTTGAGGCATGAGGGTTACGGGAATGTAGGATATTATAGGGAGATTTCCGCCTGTGCAATTCAGAAAAGCAGGTGTTGGTAGGGAGGATCCAGATGGCGGAGGCTGTGAAGTAGTTTGAAATGAAGAACGTCGTGTTGGGTGGTGTGCTCAGCAACAGGAGAGTCCAGTTGTTTCTTGGCCACAATTTGTCGGTAGCCATTCATGCGGACAGACAGCTTGTTGGTTGTCATACCCACGTAGAATATAGAACAGTGGTTGCAGCGTAGCTTGTAGATCACACGAATGGTTTTGCAGGTAGCCCTACCTTTGATGGAATAGGTAATGTTTGTGACTTGACTGGAGTAGGTGGTGGAGGATGTATGAGACAGGTCTTGCATCAAGATTTATTATAGGGATATGAGCCATGAGGCAATGGTGGTAGCTGGGTTGTGTAGGTTTGGTGGATGGTGGAATACCACTGTGGGAGGCGTGGGAAGGATAGTGAGTAGGACATTTATCTTTTGAGGGCATGACGAGAGGTAGTCAAAACCCTGGTGCAGAATGTAATAATTCAGTTGCTCCAGTCCTGGGTGGTACTGAGTCATGAGAGGAATGCTTCTCTGTGGCTGGACGGTGGGACTTTGGGAGGGATGGATGACTGGAAAGATAAGGTATGGGAGATCTATTTTTGTACAAGGATGGGAGGCTAGTTGCAATCTGTAAAGGCCTCAATGAGATCCTCAGTATACTTCAAAAGGGACCGCTTGTCACTGCAGATGCGGCGGCCGTGGGTGGCTAGGCAGTATGGAAGGGGACTTCTTGGCACGGAATGAGTGGTAGCTGCCAAAATAGAGCTATTGCCCATAGCGCACCTATCAACAGAGCATCTACATCCATACTCGGCAAACCACCGCAAAGTGGATGGCAGAGGGTACGTCCCATCTGCGGGTATTAGGCAACTTCCAGACATAATATCTCTGGTAATATTTTCTTGAAAGAAACAAAACTGGGTCATATTGTACAACTTTAAGCAAAAGAATAATAATACTAGTAATAAATAATAATAATAATAATAAGATTGTGTGAACAATTTGTGTATGGATAATTTGAAGCAAAGTCGATAGGAAAAATAAAAGCATAAGAAAAATGTGATGTTTGACTCTTAATATCTCTGGAAGTAATTGTGGGATAACCCTTAAACTTTGTGCATAATAGCCTTACCAATACAAGGTCTTACACTACTGGCCATTTAAATTGCTACACCAAGAAGAAATGCAGACGATAAACAGGTATTCATTGGACAAATATATTATACTAGAACTGACATGTGATTACATTTTCAACGCAATTTGGGTGCATAGATCCTGAGAAATCAGTACCCAGAACAACCACCTCTGTCATTGAGTCAAACAGAGCTTGGATGGCGTGTACAGATACAGCTGCCCATGCAGCTTCAACGCGATACCACAATTCATCGAGACTAGTGACTGGCTTATTGTGATGAGCCAGTTGCTCGGTCACCATTGACCAGATGTTTTCAATTGGTGAGAGATCTGGAGAATGTGCTGTCCAGGGCAGCAGTCGAACATTTTCTCTATCCAGAAAGGCCAGTACAGGACCTCCAACATGCAGTCATGCATTATCCTGCAGAAATGTAGGGTTTCGCAGGGATCGAATGAAGGGTAGAGCCACAGGTCGTAACACATCTGAAATGTAACGCCCACTGTTCAAAGTGCTGTCAATGCGAACAAGAGGAGACCGAGACGAGTAACCAATGGCACCCAATACCATCATGCCGGGTGATGTGCGATGACGAATACACGCTTCCAATGTGTGTTCACCACAATGTCGCCAAACATGGATGCTACCATCATAATGCTGTAAACAGAACCTGGATTCATCCGAAAAAATGACGTTTTACCATTTGTGCACCCAGGTTCGTCGTTGAGTACACCATCGCAGGCGCTCCTGTCTGTGATGCAGGGTCAAGGGTAACTGTAGCCATGGTCTCCGAGCTGATAGTCCATGCTGCTGCAAACATCGTCGAACTGTTCGTGCAGATGGTTGTTGTCTTGCAGACCCCCCCATCTGTTGACTCAGAGATCGAGACGTGGCTGCACGATCCGTTACAGCCATGCGGATAAGATGCCTGTCATCTCGACTGCTACTGATACGAGGCCATTGGGATCCAGCACTGCGTTCCATATTACCCTCCTGAACCCACTGATTCCATGTTCTGCTAACAGTCGTTGGATCTCGACCAATGCGAGCAGCAATGTCGCGATGCGATAAACCGCAATCTCGATAGGGTACAATCCGACCTTTATCAAAGTCGGAAATGTGATGGTACGCATTTCTCCTCCTTATACGAGGCATCACAACAACATTTCACCAGGCAATGCCAGTCAGCTGCTGTTTGTGTATGAGAAATAGGTTGGAAACTTTCTTCATGTCAGCTCGTTGTAGGTGTCGCCACTGGCGCCAACCTTGTGTGACTGCTCTGAAAAGCTAATCATTTGCATATCACAGCATCTTCTTCCTGTCAGTTAAATTTCGCGTCTGTAGCACGTCATATTCGTGGTGTAGCAATTTTAATGGCCAGTAGTGTATATTCTAAGATTTCATTCTCCTACTGCTATCCAGTGGTTAAAAATGCCAAAAATGGCTATTTTTGGTTTGCTTATATAAACAAGAGTCTTCTGCAAGATTTTTCATTAGAAAGTTCATGTTCATGAATACTCCACTCGAAGTGGTTTCTGAGATTTAGGGAAAAATGCAACGTAAACTGTAAATTTTCAGGAACAGCTTCTAAAGTTTCAAAAGACTATAACTCACTTAATATATGCTTTTTTTTAGGCAGTCAGAGGCACCCTGCACTGTACCGTATATCATCCCCTTGTTTTTTTTTTTTCCAAGTTTTTTCTTCTTTCTGGACTTCTTAATGGCCAACTGTGCTGCGTACACTGCTTTATCAATGCAAGCCTTGTTCATCTGTTCAAGTTCTCTGATGCAGTTTGCTCCAGGATTAATTCCCTTACGTTGTAGCACTTTCACCCTACTAATGTCGCCATCATTAAAAGCAATAACAGCATCACTGACCTCCCACTTTAGCGTCTTCATTCCAACAAAAACAGTTTTTGGTAAGAGAGTCCATATAAGATTATTGAATGACTTATTGGGATTTTGAGTCTGGTCTTGAAGACACTTCTTCAGTAATTCAGGATTTGCCAGGTATCTGTAAATTGGTTTTATGATATCTGTGACTGCTGCTGGGATGGAATGTTTGTGACTGTATGAACTGTTTGAGTACTGTGTATTGCAGTAATTGCACCATGAATCAGGTCCAGGAGGGCAAAGGTGGTGTACTGGTTTTTCATCAGTTGACAGTCTGTGGAAAAAGGTTGCCCATACTGCCTGCTTCATTTTCAACAAATCCTCAGTATTATTTCTAATGACCATCCCATAATACTGTGTTTTTCATCAATCATTTTGTCTGTCAGCCTGCCTCATGATTTTACCATCAGAAAGTTTCTTGTCTCTCAAACTTTGCTTCAACTCCCTCAACCTGGTGCCCATCCTCTTCTGGACATGACCTTTATAACACAGCAATCCACGGCCTTCTATATAAAAAATTACCCATTTTATTAGATCTTGAAATAATGTACGTAAAAATTTTAACATTTTCAAAATTACAAATTTTATGATGAGGTAAATATCCGAAAATGTGAAAAAAAATTACTTTCTCACTCCCCGTAAACAGTTTTCATTAGAAGGGCCATTCTCTAGACCACCTAAAAATTATGTTTGGTTTTGCAATGTGAGCTTAAAAAATGACAACAAAGTAAAGGTGCATTGGAAATGGGCCGATATTCCACTAGTACTCAAATTAAATCTGGTATCTTTTGTGTTGTACAATTGTCTAGTACTCTCTGGGGAAAGGAGTATCAAAAGTCTTGATGACGAGGAAGAGAGATAAAGTCTGAATAACTTGAGAAACTTCAGATAAGGGGTGTCTTTTGTCGCAATTCATCATGATGTGTTTCAGTCTGTTTTTCTGCTATAACTACAGAATCAGATTTGTTATAAACTTAACAGTTCTGGTTTAAGGTATAATATGCTTCGTATTAGTGTAGAACATAGGTGTACATGTGAAAAATTGTTTAAAAATGTTGGTATGGTCCATAGTGGCTTAACTAATACTGGTACCTTTTAATGTGGGAAAAGCAGCATCTCCATCACCTTAGGGGCCACATCTGACAGCTATAGAACAGCAGCCAATGGTGAGTTTCTTTACCACAGGTTCCCAAATCCAATAAGGGTTTCTTTAGACAGGATCCCAAGCTGACGATAAATTTCTGTGGCAAGGTCTAACTTCAATGCTAAGAAATATCACCCCAAATCGCAAGCCCCAGCCACACCAGGGGAGGAACGCCAGGCTAAGGATGGCAGCGAAGCTTATTCATCCCAGTACCTCGTATGTATGAGAGTTGATGAGGAATGCTTCTTGTAGATAAAACCTCAGTTTTGTGTGGAGCATTTAGAGGACAAATTTGGGGCAGTGGAGGGCTTGTCCAAAATAAGGTCAGGGTTGGTCTTGATCAAAACAGTATCGTCTGCCCAGTCACAGGCACTACTCGCCTGTGACAGGCTGGGGATGTTTCTGTTTCCATCACACCCCTTAAGAGCTTAAATATGGTCTGGGTTATCATATTTTAAAGGGACATTCTTTTGCAATCTGACAGTGTGCTGTGCGCCAATTTAGAGCGGCGAGGTGTCCATTTCATCCAGCACGTCTTCCAGGGTCCGGGGGATAATCAGGTTGCCACCAGTTCCAGTTCCTTCATCTTGGCCTTCGAGGGTGACATTTTACCCGAGAAGATCAAGGTGATGGTCTACCGCTGTGACGTAAAGCCGTATATCCCTCCCTCGATGCAGTGCTTTAAGTGCTGGGAGTTCGACCATATGTATTCCCACTGTACTTCCAGTGTCACCTGTTTGGATTGTGGACATCCTTCGCATCCCAATACTCCCTGTGCCCCACCTCCCATCTGTGTAAAATGTGCAGAGCACCAGTCACCTTGCTCGCCAGACTGCAGGATTCTCAAGAAAGAAAAGAAAATCACGGAGTACAAGACCCTGAACTGACTGACCTACACTGAGGCTAACAAAAAATTTGACCGCCTGCATCCCGAGCATATGACATCATCTTATGCCGCCGCTACAACAGGTCTGGCACCATCAGCTCTGCCAACCCAAGTAACCTCTCAGAGCCAGAAGACCACACCTGCTCCCTTGATGGTGTGAGGCACTTCCCTCCCTGTTGCTCTTGCACCACCTACTTCAGGAGCAACGCCCCCCCCCCCCCCCCCACTTGCCCCTCCAACCATTGGGGATGTCCATCCCCACTTCTAAGCCGGAGAAGTGTAAGTCTTCTTCAGCTTATCTCGCTAGGAATGGGTCCCTTGGGTCACTCCCTTCCCAGGTTTCTGCTAGTGGGAAAGACGACACCCGCCACTGGCTGTAGAGCCCAGTAGCAGCTGGTCGTAGGGCTTCACGCTCATCCTCTGTCCTGGAGATTGAGCCAGTGAAGTCCTCCCAGCCAAGGAAACTCAAGGAGCAGCGAGAGAAATCCAAAAAGAAAACCCCGAAGACAGAGGAAATTGTGGTGGCAGCCACACCACTGCTACCTACAAGCTCTGCATCTGAGGATGGGGTGGAGATTATAGCATCTGCTGTAGACCTATATCTTGCCAGACCCTCAGACACAATGTATATAGACAGGCAAGAAGTCAGTGGCAGCAGGTGTGTGGTAGTGATCACTTCCTCATCTTCCACTCACTCCCCAGCATCATGCCCATGGACGCCTACCCAGATAGGCTTTAAACAAGGCAGACTGGGAAGCCTTCACCTCTGCTGTCACTGGTGAATCACCCCCACATGGTGCCAAGGATGAGCAGGTCACTACAACAATCGCTTCTGCGGTGGAAAATCGATCCCTCACTCTTTAGAGTGCCCAAGGCGTAAGGAAGTCCCTTGGTGGTTGCCAGAAGTTGCCGAAGCAATTAAGGAGTGTCGGGGAGATCGACAGCGGCATAAGCGGCACCCTTCCTTGGAGCACCTCATAGCCTTTAAACGACTCCATGCCCACGTTCGCCAAACTTATCAAACAATGGAAGCAGGAGTGTTGGGAGAGATACGTCTCGACCACTGGGTGCCATACGTCACCTTCCCAAGTCTGGGCAAAAATCAAAAGTCTTTTTGGGTACCAGGTCCCAACAGGCATCCGCGGTGTTAACATAAACGGCATGTTATCTACTGATGCAAACATGATTGCTGAGCACTTTGCTCAGGCCTCTGCATTGGAGAATTACCCCCACGCCGCAGTGAATCCTATAACGCCCCATTTACAGAGTGGGAGCTCCTCAGTGCCCTTGCACATTGCCCCGACATAGCTCGTGCGCCTGATTGGATCCACAGCCAGATGATTAAACGTTTCTCATGTGACTACAAGCGACATCTCCTCGTCATCTTCAACCGGATCTGGTGCAGTGGCAACTTTCCATCGAAGTGGCGGGAGGTCACCATCATTCCAGTGCTCAAACCTGGTAAAAACCCACTTGATGTGGAAAGCTATCGGCCCATCAGCCTCACCAGCATTCTTTGTAAGCTGCTGGAATTGTTGGTATGTCGGCGGTTGGGTTGGGTCCTAGAGTCACGTGGCCTGCTTGCTCCATGTCAGGGCGGCTTCTACCAGGGTCACTCTGCCACTGATAATCATGTGTCCATCGAGTCTGCCATCCAAACAGTCTTTTCCAAATGGTAACACCTAGTTGCCGTCATTTTTTACTTACGTAAAGCATACGACACGACCTGGTGACATCATATCCTTGCCACATTGTATGAGTGGGGTCTCTGGGGCCCACTCCCGATTTTTATCCAGAACATCTTGTTGCTCCATACTTTCCATGTCCTAGTTGGTGCCTCCCATAGTTCCATCCATATCCAGGAGAATGGAGCCCCGCAGGGCTCTGTATTAAGTGTGTCTCTATTTTTAGTGGCCATTAATGGTCTAGCAGCAGCTGTAGGGCCATACGACTTCTGTATTTCATACTTCTGCTCCAGTACTGGTGTTGCTGAGCGGAACCTACAGGGAGCCATCCACAAGGTGCAGTCATAAGCTCTAGCCTATGGCTTCCAGTTTTCAGCCGCAAAATCGTATGTCCTGCACTTCTGTGGGCATCGTACCGTTCATCCAGAACCAGCACTTTACTTTAATGATGATCCACTCACCGTAGTGGAGACATATTGATTCCTAGGACTGGTTTTCGACGCTCGATTAATTTGGCTCCCTCATCTGCTTCAGCTTACGCAGAAGTGCTGGCAGCACCTAAATGCCCTCCGTTGCCTGAGCAACACCAATTGGGGAGCAGATCGCTCTACGCTGCTGTGGCTCTACAGAGCCCTTGTTCAATCCCGAATTGACTATGGGAGTGTGGTTTATGGTTCAGCAGCGCCTTCAGCGTTGCATTTACTCGACCTTGTGCACCACTGTGGATTTTGGCTAGTGACAGGAGCTTTTATGACGAGTCCAGTGACCAGCGCCCTGGTGGTGGCTGGTGTCCCTCCACTGTAGATCAGACGTGCACAGCTGCTCGCCAGTTACGGAGCACACATTCGTAGTTCCCCTGAGCATCCGTATTACCATGTCCTTTTCCATCCGCGGCAGTCAATCTCCCGCATCAGCGGCCCATGTCGGGCCTAATGATTGCGGTTCGCGTGCGGTCCCTTGTCTCCAAACTGGAGTCCTTCCCTTTACCACCTGTACTTGCAGTCCATTCATGTACGCCTCCATGGTGTATGCCTCGGTCCCAGCTTTGTCTGGACCTTTCACGTGGCCCTAAGGACTTCATTAACCCTGCAGATATCCGTTGTCACTTCCTCTCGATTCTTGACATGTTCCAGAGCTCTAAAGTGGTTTACACTGACGGCTCGATGGCTGATGGTCACGTTGGCTTTGCCTACGTTCACGGCAGCCATATTGTACAGCATTCCTTACCCGATGCCAGCAGCGTTTTCACTGCAGTGCTGATGGCCATTTCTTGCGCACTTAAGTATGTCAGTTCATGCCCTGGGGAGTCTTTTCTTTTATGTACTGACTCCTTGAGCAGTCGGAAAACAATCGACCAGTGCTACCCTTGTCATCCTTTGGTAGCGTCCATCCAGGAGTCCATATATGCCCTGGAACAGTCCAGTCGTTCAGTGGTGTTTGTCTGGACGGCTGGTCACCTCAGAATCCCAGGAAATGAACTTGCTGACAGGCTATACGGAAACCACTTCTGGAGATGGGCATCCGCTCAACTGACCTGCTTTCATTATTATGCCACAAGGTTTTTCAGCTTTGGGAGACGGAATGTCAAGATCTCAGTACGCACAACAAACTGCGAGCCATTAAGGGGACCACGAACGTGTGGAAGTCCTCGATGAGGGCATTTCGCAGGGACTCTGTGGTTCTCTGCAGGCTCCTCATTGGCCATGCATGGGTGACCCATGGCTACCTCCTGCGCCGTGAAGACCCACCTCAGTGTTGGTGCATCGTGTGGTTGACAGTGGCCCATATTCTTGTGCTATGTCCTTCTTTGGCTGCCCTCCGACTTCATCTTTGGTTTCCGGACTCGTTATCATTGATTTTAGCAGACAACGCCTCATCAGCTGATTTGGTTTTACGTTTCACCCAGTGAGGGTGGGTTTTATCGTTCGATCTGAGTTTTAGCACCTGTCCTTTGTCCCTCTGTGTCCTCCACCCTAGTGCTATTAGGGTGAAGGTTTTAATGTGTTGCAGGGTGGCTGGCTTTCCCTTTTTATTTTCGTGGTTGGCTAGCCACTGTAATCTGCTTCCTTGTTTTACTCTCTTCGAACTGTTTCTTGCATCTCTATGTTGTTCTCTTGTCCTCTTTTGTTCCTTTTAGTGTTCGTTGCTTTTCCTTCGTTCTTGTGGGCTTTCCTTTCTTTCCGTTTTGTGTTATATGTCTCGTCTATTTTATTCTCACACTTGTGGCATTGTTTTATTGGGAACAGGGGACCAATGACCTCGTAGTTTGATCCCTTTCCCCCTCTTTTAAACCAGCCAACATTTCTGATACCTCAGCTGTTGCCTCCCTGTGCATGGCTAGGAGTGGTTGCATGTGATTCTGATGCAATGGAACTCCCAGTTGTGGCCAGTGCGCCAGATGGTCCTTACTGTGGCTGTGTGGTGCCCATGGGGAGAGCCCCTGATTAGTGTGGACGGTATCAGGGTTGATGCTTTGCGTATGAAATTAACTGCAAATAACTGGCCATTCTTCTACAGCTGTCTCTTTGGTTGGCAATGGCTCATTGAATGCTGCTGCTTTCTCTTCCTGCCTCACCCTGGGAGGATGTTTAGGCTCGCCGGCTTAGGGTGAAACACTTTCCCTGCTATTTGGTCTGTACTAGAACTGACTGGGACACTTTCTCTGCCACAAAGTCGTTAATTTTTGTGGAAAATATCGAAGACAAGTTTGATAGTCTCTCAGCAAGATGCGATTGGATTTGTTGATCAGAACTACTACTGCTGCCTAATCTGCAGCTCTTAGTGCTTGTGACCATCTGGGCGACGTCCTGGCATCTGTTACTCCTCACAAGTCTTCAAAAATGGTTTAGGAAGTCATCTTCCATATGGACCTTATCCTTCAAACTGATAAGGAGCTCCAGCCCAATCTGGGACGACGAATTGTTTATTTTATTCGGCTTGTTCAGAAGTGCTGTAAGGACAGTTACAGCAATACTGGCATGTTTATTCTGGCATTTGAGGGAGATACCCTCCTTGAAAAAGTCAAGGCTATATGTTTTCAGTGTGATGTGAAGCTATATGAGGTGTTTCCAATGTTTGCATTTCAGACATGTCTTCCCACTGTATGGAGGACCTACTATGTGGTGAATGTGGATACCCACTCTGATAGGGGAGCCCCAGTGTTCTGCTTCCTGTGTGTATTAATTGTCATGACTGTTACTCTCCATGTTCGCCAGACTGCCAGTTTACAAGAAGGAAAACGAGATACAGGAGTATAAATCTCTTGGTCATGTACCCTACACTGATGCTTGTCATAAATATAATTATCTTCACCCTGTGTTGACGACATATGATTTTGCATTTGTTATGTCCTTTTCCCCTTTCTCCCTCCTCCTTACCTCATCCCGCCTTCCTCTTCTATCCCCCTCATATGCTGCAGCTCCCACCATACCCCCCCCCCCCCTCTGAGTGTCGCTCTCATTCCCTAGTTGGAGAAGACTTTCCCTTTTATTGCACTAGCTGGTGATAAGGCTCCCTCCCGGGACCTCTCCCCCCGACATCTCCCAGGCTAGAGATGTGCTGCCATACCTCTCGTGTGACCCATAAGTCAGTGTGCCCCAAGGCCGTCCACTCCCTCTGTTCTGGATTTTGCAGTAGCCTGCTTTCTTTCTGTGCCCTGCCATCCTCGACCTCCCTCACGAAAGCAGAGGAGGAGAAGGAGCAGCATATTTCCCTGGGCCAGACCCCCCCCCCCCAATCCCCCCCTCTGGTGACCCCTGGAGGTGCAATCTCCCCCTCACAACATGAGCCCGACCTCTTATTTATGGATGTCACCGTATCCTCATTGGTGACAAGTGGGGACTCAGCAGCTCTGTCCTGTGCTTATTCAATTTAACTGTGGTGGATACTACTATCACCTATCAGAGTTGCAATCCCCTGTTTTCTTTTGTTCGGCAGATATGTGTCATTCTCCAGGAATCCCACTTACTGATGCTCACTTACAGACCCCTCATGGGTTCCGTGCATCTGTTGGAACTGGATCAGCATTTGCATGTTGTCCATATGGACATTGTTAGTACAAGGATCCCCCTTTGTACCACACTGAAAGCAGTTGACATCTGGGTCTACTTGGACTCTGTGGTCATGGTTTGCCATCTCTGTCTCCCTCCTGACAGGCCACCTACACTTGCAACCTGCCATCCTTCAGCAACTCCCACCTCCCTTCCTCCTCCACGGGGTTTCTAATGCCCATCACCCTATATGGCACTCAGTCTTCAGGCCACAAGTGACCCATCGGGACCATCTGACCGCCATGTCATCCTCAGTTGAGAATGCGGATAGGAGGGGCGTGTGGTCAGCACACTCCCGGCCATTATGATGGTTTTATTTGACCGGAGCCGCTACTATTCGGCTGAGTAGCTCCTCAATTGGCATCACGAGGCTGAGTGCATCCCGTAAAATGGCAGCAGCCCATGGCGGCCTGGATGGTCACCCATCCAAGTGCCGGCCACACACGACAGCGCTTAACTTCGGTGATCTCACGGGAACCGGTGTATCCACTACGGCAAGGCCGTTGCCCACCCTGTATCTGGCAGTACTTTTTCGTCTAGTCGGGGGCTCCTCATTGACCAGTTTCTTGTGGACCATGACCTGTGACTTTTTAATAATGGTTCCTCTTCTCATTTCAGTGCTGCCTATGGCACCTTCTCTGCCGTTGGTCTGTTGCTTACTTTCCCTCCTCTTCTTCTTTCCTGATACTGGTCACCGCATGATAACCTCTGGAAATACCTCCCAGGTCATGTTTACACCTTCGTCAGGTTGTATCAATGAAGTTGTTCATCCTCTGGTTGTACTATCTTTAAACATTCCGTCCCAAAGCCCGTTACTTAATCAAACTGAGGAAGGGGATGTATTGCATTGTCTCCTCCCTAGGTTCTTCTGTTCCTTTTTCATGGGTGTGGGCTACATTCCGCACCCTTCGCGGTTGTCAGTGGCAGTCTTCCATTCCAGGCCTTTCCCTTCCAGGTAGCTTTTGTATACAGATCCATCAGTTCTTGCGGAGCACCTTGTGACCCATTTTGTGATGGCATCAGCATCATTGCACTATTCAGCTGCTTTCCTCCTCTGGAAACTGTGGGTTGAAGCTTCCCACTATTGTTTTAACCCTTGTCAGGTGAAATCTTAACAATGAATCTTGTACTAAATGGGAACTTCTTTTCCCCTCTCAGTGGACGGACATTATTATGGTTGCTACTCTTAAGCCTGACAAGGATCCGTTGTTCCTGATAAATATTGGCCAGTCAATCTGATTAAAGTCCCGTGCAAGTTATTTGAATGGACAGTGGCTTGTCGGCTCAGTTGGGTTCTTATATCTCCTTACCAGTGTAGCTTTTAGGAGGGATGGTCTCCAGTCGATCATCTGCTTTGATTGGGAACACATTTCGGTAGGCGTTTTTTCAGCAGTGCTATGTAGTTGCAGTTTTCTTTGATCTTCATAAGGCCTGTGACACAGCTTGGTGCTATCACATCTTACTTACCCTGCACAAGTGACTTCTTCAAGGCCCTCTCCCAATTTCTATTCGCCACTTTCTGTCACACAGCTCATTCAGTGTATGGGTTGACACCATTCTCAGCTCTCTGCAGATCCCAGGGCTCAATATTAAGTGCCCTTTTTCCCATCACTATTAATGGTATTGTGCCATCTGCCAGTCCTTGGTCAGCCCTGCTTTGTATGTGGATGGTTTCTGTATTTGGGCTAGCTCCCACTCTGTCACCTCTAGGGAGCAACAGCTCCATGATGCCATCCAGCGTACTCCTGCATGGACACCTTCACACGGTTTTTAATCCTCTCTCCTTAAGCCAAGGGTGGTGCATTTTTGTCGTCATGCTACTGTCCATCCTGATCCGGAGCTCTACCTCGATGCGCAGCATCTGACAGTGGTAACCCAGTTCAATTTCTTTGGTCTTCTTTCTGCCAACAAGCTAACATGGTTGCTCCATTGTCTGCCTTCTGATGGTTGGCTGTTTTCATAAACTCAATTTCTTCACTTCCTTGCCCACACCTCTTGGGGCACAGATCGATTTCGCCACCTTTATTGGGCATTAATTCTGTCTCGTGTGAACTATGTTTGTCAAGTTAATGGTTCAAATGCCCCTTCCACACTGCTCTTCGACCTGGTTCACTATTATTGGTATCCATTTAGTCACCGGTGCCTTTTACACAAGCCCTGTGGATAATGTATTTTGCTGGACTGCCAGCACCTTTCGGCTCTTCACATTAAATCCTCCCGCCTTTCTCGTCTCGGAGGTTAGGGGACAACCCTCTCCTGGTTATGTATTTTTGGATTTTCTTTGTGTAATTGATTTGTTCTCTGTGATCTAAGTACCTGAATTTCCCTCTGAAATTGGAGTTCCTTAGTTAGCATTGGCGTCGGTTAAGGAGGCCTTGGTCTTGCCTCCACACTGGCCAGAATTCCCTGCCCCCCCTCCCCCCTTTTCCTCCATTTTGTCTGGTCCTTTGTGCTGTTTCGCCATTTCTTGTGTCTTCCTCTCCTGCTGTTGTCTCTTTGTGTCATGATCGTGGTATGGAATTGGGATCGGGAAAGCTTGGCGACAGTGCCTGGTGCCCCAACACACGTAGTGTGTCTGGGGTGCCCATGTTGTCAACATTCCTCCCCCCCCCCCCCGCCCCCTGCTCTCCCTCCTGGTCTTTATTTATGTAGTTCTTCCCTACGCTTCTGCCATCTTAGGTCATGACCTTGCAATGAGCCAACCAACGAACCAAACTGCCCTCAATCTGATAATCTAGCTGCAGTGCTATGGTGGACGCTAGTGGATTGGTTACCATCTGGAGTATAAATAGTACTCCTACCATGATTCATGTCTACTCTTGGTTTGTGAGTCAAGCTCTTGCTACATAAATAGAACTAGAGTGATCAGTTTCAGAGCTTAGTTTGCAACTGCATCAACTAGGTGAACAGATGTTAACCCTTAGCCGCTTGGTCTGAGCGGATGCCAAAAGTGTTGACAGAGTAGTTCTTCCATTCTCTCTGCCTTTGGGAACTGACACTCCTCTTCCACCTTTGAGACCATTTTATCTGTAATCCTAGGCAGAGGCCCTCACAAGGTGCTACCATCCAGAGCCAGATGGATCCAGGTTTTTTAAAGAGTTTTTTCTCCTACCCCTCCTCATTCCTCAGCATTCGCGATATGAGACCCCAGGCCTTTGCCATAATAATAATGACAGTAATAATAATGGTTATTATTATAATAACAATAGTTATCAGCTCTAGCAATCCAACCATTTTTCTATAACACCATATTTCAAAAGATTCACTTCTATATAGTGCTACACAGAGACTGATAATTTTTGAAAAAACTTGTGAACTCTTAAATTTATATTTGTTTGTAAAGTATTGCTTTTTTCAGAAATTCTTTTGCTTGTATTCCCAGTTTGCATTTTACATCCTTTTTGCTTTAGCCTCACATTTCTTTAATGTTCATCCTCTAACCTGCAATGCCTGACAGATTGAAATTGTTGCCAGACCAGTGCTCGAAGTCAGAACTTTGCCTTTAAGCGCAATGCTTGTGCTAACAGAGCTACTCAGGCACGACTTGTAACCTGCCCTTGCAGCTTTACTTCTGTCAATACCTCTCTTACCTTCCAAACTTCAAAGATATTATCTTGCATACCCCCATACCTTGCGTGACTAGGGGATGGAGGAGTCTACATAATAAGTTCTTAGTATTATTGTTGAGCAATGAAAAGCCTCTATTAGTAAGCTATAAAATATGTTTTCTGTGCATTGCTAAGGTACTTCATGCAAATATTGAGATAATTTCTTGAATGAGGCCATAGCAGTTTCTTTCTCTTTCCTTGCCCAACTTGGATATAGTTAAGGTGAAAGAACATCCGTGAACTTAAAAGTGAGCTTGGTGCTGCTGTTTCATGCTTCTGCCACAACCAATCATGTGACACAATTTTGTATACATGTCATTGGCAGTGCCTCAGTGTTGCCACAGCTCTGTAGACACTGGCAGCCTTTTGTGCTTCATGGTTAAAAACTGGTAGCAGCACTCCAGCTGTTGGGCCCTTCTCTTGCTGTATGAAGTGTGGTGCTCAGTCGCTGGTGTTGTCCACATCAGTGATATTAATTTCTAATTTTCCATCCGTTGTGGATAAATCTTATGTTCTCTTTATTGAACATAGATAAAGGATTATACCAGATTTCCAAATTGACATGTCTCTTCGGAAACTATTGTGAGGACAAGGAGAGAATTATTTGATCAGGCAGTGAGAGGCTAGCTCTTAGTTCATAAATACCCTTATTTTGTAACACATTCCCCTTTTAGGACAGTGCTAATTATCCAATATCCATTGAATAGATTCGGTCCTTTAAGTATGTTTCTGGAAGATCTGCAAAATCTCCAACTCCAGTCTCTTCATTTTCAAGTCAGAACTCTGTAAATGTTGGTGGATGTCAGACTGTCAGATCAGGCGAGTAGGAGAATGGGTGTTTTAACTATTTGATGTACTAATCCCCATGTTATCCTGCTGCCAAACCACATTTGTTGGCTACTGCATTATCCTGATTCTTCATCTTTCCTTCTTTTGAAGTTCGGGCTGCTCATTATAAGTTCTTTGCATTTAGTTGGTCCAGATTAATCACTTAGTATTTTTTAATCCCCGTGTTATCCTGCTGCCAAACCACATTTGTTGGCTACTGTATTATCCTGATTCTTCATCTTTCCTTCTTTTGAAGTTCGGGCTGCTCATTATAAGTTCTTTGCATTTAGTTGGTCCAGAATAATCACTTAGTATTTTTTGTATATTGTTTTTAAGGAAGAAAGAAGTCCATTTGCGTTTCACAAAATCTTTCTAGCAGATGAAATTGGCTTCGCCATTTTAGTGTTAACTCATTGGCTTCTACCTACTGCTGTAATTCACATTTTTCATGTGAAAAGAAGTTGCCTGCATCCTGTCCACAATAACAAATCTGCACACACATGCAATAATTAGGATTGTTTCTAAGTTGTGACAGTCACTCGTAAGAAAAGTGTTTTGAATTTGCTGTTGTCATTGTCGAACAAATTCATCATACATCCTTTACAGAGTTTCTTATTGTTAGTTCTGGATTTAAATATACCATACTTTTTTCGTCGATATGCTTATAGTGCCAGCTATTACAAGAACCTCTAATCAGTGGTCATCCGCTTGTTGCGTGCTATCATTCTTTACCAACCAAATCAGGCAGAGTAGGTGTTACGACACTCATCTCATAATCATGAGAATGGAATTTGCTCTGTCTGATCAATCCAATTTAGGTTTCTGTGGGTTTTCTAAATTTCAGCAAATCCTGGGATGGTTTTTCTGTAAGGCTATGGCCAACCATTTCTCATATCCTCAGAAAAAAGATTCTTATAAATTTAACAGTGTAGGAAGAGATAGTTTGGTACTTAAAAACTGTAAAGAACACATGTTAAGTTGCAGTCATACACAATTAAGATACTTACCCAAAGCATATGGGTGCAGCCTTCATTAGCAAAAGAGCAACAGAGAAACACACACCATTCTTGCACACAATCAAGCACATGTGACTGCTAATTTCAGCAGCTCTGGCCAGAGTGCAACTGTCATGTGGGGTGGCAGCAGTAATCTGGAAGGGTCGGGGAAGGGGGAGGAGTAGTAGTGTACAGTTGGGGGAACTTATAAATTTCATATGTACCGTATGTATTTAGAGATACTTGTTTTCACTGTGTTAATGATCCCTTTATGAATAAATAAGTAGGCCCAAATAAATTGTTTCAATTTTTGGTTGTGACTGTTCAGTGTCCTTCATACAGCTCTGCCTCAACAGAAATAAAATTGTGTTTGAAGTTCTCATAATTTTTTGTTAATGTGACAGTTGAAGTAGTGTTGTTGTGTATGCTTCATTCAGAAGTATAAACTGGGGTACCATGCCAAATCATTTGATTTAGAAGGTTTATCACCAATGGAAACTCATGAGGACCAGCAGCCTCATTTTAAACATTCAGTAAACAAGCCTCAAGATTTAAACGTGATTGTACTTGAGTTGGGAATGTTCCACGTAAACGGTGTCCTAATATTGCAGTCATAGATGAAACATTGAAAAAGTGTATAATATTGATTTGTATTTGTCAAAGCTGTATCAAACAGCTGATGTTATAGATGTAACTAAAGAGAGCACAGTGCCTTTTACCTTGAGCATTACCCATCAGAAAACTTTGCACATAATGGGTGATGCATTTGTTGAAGAATGACTAGAAGTCTGTTTTAAGTAGGATCCAACTTTGTACCAAACCCTGCCTGGATGAGCTGTGGGCCCACTATTTCAGAAACAAAATGCAATCAAAACAGTGGATGGGTGCAGGGGCCCTTCACCGTAATAGTGAAGTGGATTTTATCTGCTGGAAGGGTTGTGGTCATTGTTCCCTGGGTTGCAAAATGTGTTCTTATCGATTGTGTTGCAATGAGTAAAACCATAGCTGACAGTGACCTTCCTCTAAAATTTTCTTCTCCTGTGAGAAACTGTTCCACATCAAGGCATCCTGGAGCAGTAAAGTGACTGAGCTTTCAGGTTGGAATAAGGAAAAGATAGATTGCTGATCACCATAAAAATGACATGTTGGCCTGCAGACATGCACAACAGTTGTGTGTGAGGTTGCTTGCTTGCATGTGTGTGTGTGTGGGGGGAGGGGGGGGGGGGTTCTGACGAAGGCTGCAGCCGAAAGCTCTTGTGAAATTGTGTTTTCATTGTGCTGTAATTGAACCAGTTTTTTGGATCAATTGACACATTTCAATGCCTGTCTGCACTTGTCATTGTTGTACTGGAAGATGGAGTGCTATAATTTCTTCAGTTAACACTTTCTGGTCAACAGCAGTTGACACTAGTGATCCCAGGGATAATTGCAGTGGGAAAGGAATTGCATTTTTGGTTCAGCAAGTTAGAAGAATATGACTAATTTTTTCTGTGTGTAAATTACAATATATCTGAACACTTAAAGTGGTCCCTAGTACTGTCCTAATTTAGTGTGACACAGTAACAGCAGCTTTAAAGAGATTATCTCTCACACTTGTGGGGCAAGCTGATTGCTATGGCTGTCTTGAAGCCAGGGCACTGTAATGCCTTTTTTCCAGACAGTGTAAAAGAGGGCCTTAAACTGAAAGTGAACTGTCACCTTACTTGGGTTATTAAGACTAATAGATTGATCAGCTATGCTTGATACACATTCAGGGAGTAGTATTCTTCCATTGATAACTTGATTGTGCTGGGCACAGCTGAACTGTACATGTGCTTTTTGATTGGTTTAGTTGTAATACATGTGGAAGTCATAAATAGTTTAGCAGTTTCTTAGGTGTAATTTCAGAGCACACCTTACAAAATGTTAATAGTCATTTCTTTACGGGTGATTTCCAGTATTGTGTTTGGAATGCACTATCAGTTTTATATACCTAAGAGACATAGAGAACCTATTTTCCTGCTCCTGATATTGAACAATTTCGTGAGCTGTTGGCTCTCATACCACACTTTGTAACTTTACAGTTGATCATCAACAGGCTGTAGAAGCTTGTCTAATAATGAGGTTTTAATATCTATTCAGACTCTTATATATACTGTCCCAATTTAATTTTTTGAACTTTGCGTGAGGGAGACTGCTTCAAATAGTAAAGTGTTGGTGAGGTTAAATATTGGGTGGTTGCTTCACCTGTAAGGTCACAGGAAGGTCCCCTACACATTGAACACTTGACAGCTCGAGCTAGGGAGCAGTTGTGCTTTTACAGACTGTTTCTTGACTCCTCCTGTGTCGTGTATGGGTCTGGAAGGGTGTCGTGCTTGAAGATCTTGGAAACAGTGTATTGCAAGGACAGGACTTCTCTGTTAATTAAGGTTTGTATTGGTAATGGTAAACTGTCACTTTTCACCTGAAACTGTAAGGCTGCAGGTGTAGAAGCAATATAGGATATGACACCTGTTACATTATGTTCTTGTAATGCTGTGGCAGTGAAAATTGATATGTGGTGCCTACATGTTATTTTATGTTGCCAGCAAAAGAACAAGACCTTTGCTGTCTTGTTAGCATGGACATAAAGAAACAAGTTAAATGTTTTGTGGGGAAAGTTGTTATTTTGAGAGCTCACTTCTGATCTCTTTGGTGTAAAAATTGGAAGAAGAAAACTTTCAAAAATGTCTAGGGATAATGAGTCTTCACAGTTACAAATATATTCTAAGTGTTATCTTTCTTTCTTTTCCAGGACAGTGATATCAGCATATTGTGAGAAAGTGATTGCTAACCAACTGGATTCAAGTTTTGAATCAATTGAAAAGGGGTTAGGTTTTGTGCAGCCGAGCAGACTTGGGAATACTTTCTTTCCCCACAGTACCTTGGCATACAAATTGTAATTTGTTTTCTTTTTGGTGTATATTTCATTTTATGGTGGAAAGAATTAGGACATTTTCAAAGTGCCTTAGGGTGAAAATTCACAATTTGGCATATTTTTTTTTAGTTTCTTGGACTGTTGTCAATCTTTCTTCTTTTTCACATATTGTATCAGTATTCCACCATTAGTTAGTTATTTGATTTATACTAGTACATATTTTTGTGTTAGTTGTATTGGCCTCTGTAATATTTATTAGTGCTGAAAAATCTTGATGTGCATAATCCATTTCCTGTAAGATACCAGTGTTAATGTTAGAGAGAGAATGAGAGAGAGAGAGAGAGAGAGAGAGAGAGAGAGAGAGAGAGAGAGAGAGAGAGAATATTAAATAGGATGTACCTGAGTTTGCAGAACTTTGCAAGTGAAAGATAAAGTGCAGACATTTTTGCATGTTTAAATCCTAGTTTTAACTTACGTGTGGAGGGTAGCGAATAATTTCTTCTGCATACAAATGCATGTGGATGCCCCTGCTTTACATCTCAGAAAATGATAGTAATTATCTATGATGACGAGTTTTTCAGACACATGACTTTATCAAATGGCAAGTGAGAATGGCTATGTGCTTCATATTTTGAGACGAAATTTCTCAAGTTTGGTATGCAACAGAAGACAGTGTATTTGTACTGAGATGTTACCTTGTTTTACTTTCCCCCCATCCTTCCCTTATTTTTCTCCTAGTCATGCTGCTCTTTCAAAATATAGCATGTGGAATAAAACAGGGACTAATATTTGCTGTGCAGTGTTTCCCCCTTGAGATTTTGATCCTCCACAATTTTGTGTTCTGTTCAAAATGTGAAAGGCTTTTGATAAGCAATGTGCAGCATAAATAATTTTATGTGATTTTTAGTTGATGCTCAATTGACACATTGTCAAACGTTGACAATGAATGACGGTTTAGACAGAAAACAGGAGCAGGAGTTTGACATCCAGCCACCATGTGGTGCTGTTCAGGGCACATAGCTATTTTTACTGTGTCAAAGAGATCCTAGAAACTCTCTCTGCGTGTTTGTTGACAAATTATGATTGCCTACTCATGTATAAAATTCTGGTAGTAGTGCATTTTAACTAGACCATTTATGAGGAGTTACATAAAAAGCTACTTTACAGCATCACAGTGCAGGTTCGAAGTATTGCTGTTTTGTTTTGTTTGTGTTATGTTTAGCAGAAATTCTTGTGTGTGCAGAGCCTTTTGGTTACCATTTATTGCTCTCTGCAACTAGTTGTTAATTATTTAGTGTAATTGACTGCAATTTTTGTAATCTTTCTTGATAGTCCAACAGTGATATGAAACTTATTGTTCCTTTCTTCAGAAACTACAAATTTCTTGTATTGTGTTTTCTGTCACCATTTGTGTTTTATACTATTTGTGTGTTATACTATTAATGAGGTTGTTACATTATTGCATTTGTTGGAAATGAGACTGAAAAGAAAATTTTCCTCTGTTGTATGTAACTTCTTCATATTACACTATATAGCAAGGTGGATCATCCGACCATTGAAGAATTTAACATCCAGTCGTGCTACTAATGGTAATGCAAGGATGCTTTTCATATACACATTATATAGCCATCTCCTATCACACTATTTTACTCTCGTATTTTATTTACAAGTTTTTATAAAAGAAACTTAAGTTACTGGAGTTCACGTAACTTTTCTTCTTTCCTTTTGGTTCCTTGTTCACATCAGTATATATTTGTCATAAATCATTTTTAATGTCTTCCACCTCTATGTACAACCATCTTATGCTGTAGTTGGGTCTACCGTAATATGCACTGCACTTCATCGTTTGACAATAGTCTCTTAAATGGCTGCAATTTCAGTGCTGTGTTCTGTTTGTTTCCACCCTTCTGGAAACGTCTTCCATAATAAACAGCATTGTCAAGTGACAGAAAGTAATTCCTTGTTTATTAATTTTATATTTTAAATTTTGTAGTTGCTGGATGTGATATTTCAAGTAACAATGCAGTTTTTGATTTCTGCCTTGATTTTAAATTTGAAGCCTGAAATCGTCCTGTGCATGCATACAGCCATGGATCAATTATTAATGGTTTCTGAAGGCCATTCCTAACACTACTAAAGTAGCAAGCATTTCATTGGGGTTTGGTGTCACACTTAATGGCACAGCTCTCCCTCCAGTTGAGCAGCAACACTTGTATGTGAGATGTCAGTTGCATTGCTAAATTTATGTTTGAATGGTATGTAAACATTTATTTTCTTGGAGTGGCAGTAATTTTAAAATAGTTTACCTTTTTTTTTGTCTGCAAGTACTATGGTCTATACATGGTGATTTTTTCCAGTATATTGATTTATCTGTGAATTGTTAATTGTTTTATTGATTATTTAATACTTGCTTATATTGTGTACTTGTTCACATACAGTATTTAGAAAGCAAGTGGATAATATATGTTCTACCTATTTTGTCCCCCTCACTCCCAGCTTTTGTAACTCCCACAGCATTTTAAACTTCATTACTTTTAAGAATTGTACCTTGTAACGATGTTCATGTTTAATTTAATATCTACTGTTCTGGAAAACTGTCAGAAATGGTTATCCACTTCATATTTGCCTGTGAGAGGAAATCATTTGTTAACACCTCTAAAACCCTGATGTGTAAGATTATTCATAAAATCAGTGTTTCCTAAGAACTGTGATCTCATTTTAGATGTTTAAGATTCATCAATATATAAATACATGTATTCATTTTCATTCAGAGTTTTTATTTCTTCTAGAGCAATATTTGTATTATTTTTTAATGTGTATAGTTTCTGTAACTTGTGGATTGTCATTAAATACATTAAGAATTTATGTGCTTGTCACTCATAAGATTGTGTGTGCACTAATGCCATTGACTTATTTCAATACTTATACTTCATAAAAATGTAGGCGAAACTCTGGGACAGAGAGCAGACTAGTTATCAGAAAATATAGTTACTGAGTATCAGTATATGTAAATAATATTTTCTCTTATTTATGTAACAATTTGGGAAACTATTATGTGTTACACTTGTCAATTTTTGTCTTGTGAAGGGCATGTTTATTTGCTAACACATAATGGAGCCATTGCAATTTCATATTGTACCCAGCAGTATTACAAGTGTCATGAAAAGGTGTCAAACACTGCTGACGGGAACATTCTCCATGTGTGCGTGTGTACAGAGTCACTTGTAACCAGCTGCTGTACTGTTAAATGTATGGTCTTCCTGTGGTAAACATGTTCTTTTGTAGACATTCAGCTGCAGATTTGCGAAGATGTATTTGTTTTCTATTCCAGAATAGTGAAGTGGAGAAAGGAAAGACAGTTCTCTTAATAAAATTTGTGTTCATGGACACTCATATCTCTGGGAAGTTGTATTTCTCTTGAGTTAAGCACAGACACAACTGCAACTTGTATTATGCATGCAAAACACATGTCAGTAACATGAGGATGATGCTGGTGAATAATTAGTGTAGTTCCCTTGTATGAAAACTTTATTGCTTTGTAATTATATTTGTCATCTTACTTTTCCACCAAAATGAAATAAAATATTGAGAATATGATTTTAATTTTATTTTTGGACCAAATAAATTTCAACATAAAAAGTTAATTAACTACTTGTGTTGCTTTAAAATAGAGGCAGTGTGTTGTCCTTTCTGTGCATGCACTGGAGCATGTGGATGACTGTACATTGGCAATTTTTGTTTTCGCAATATGTTTGTTTTAATGGCTGAAAAAAAAATGGCGCCATAAAAGATGCAAAGGAGATTTGTCCACATATGACATGCATTGTGGACCCCCAAGAATTTAGTGGTACACAGCTGTTTGTCAGTTGTGTCTTACTGCTTTTAATAAGAGCAAGAAAACGAAACTGTAAACCGTCACAAATGGTTTTTTGTGATGAATAAATCTGCTCCAGTTTTAGTCAACAAATCCTTTATTTTGATAAAATAATACACATGATCTGGTTTCCAGGATGTAAATTCCAGAAAACAAAGAAAGATTCTTCATACAGTTAATTAACATTAAAAGAGCCCATACAAACGTGAACATCAGGTTATATCTTGATTGTGTATGAGAGAGTCATACCAGTCATGTAAAAAGTCCAGCAAATTTATCAAGTAGCGTGCAAGATCCTGTACAAGTGAGGTTCAGAGTCAACCAGTACCACACCAGGTAAACGGGATCTAACTGAAAAGAAATGAGTGCAACAGCAAACAAGCACACATTGCCAGCTAAACATAACCTATGAAGCAACTGCAAACAAATAGGCATTGCATGGGGCTTAAGAAGTTAAAATGAAGGCATAAAAGTCATATAACACCAATTTGTGAACCTCAAACGAAGGTTAACATATAAGTGCTCAGCCTCCAGCATATTATGGAAATCCAGCACAACTGGTCAGCAGACTGCTGTGCGAACCGTAATGGTACTTCTACGTACACATAAACATCGGAGAGTAGCCCCTGCCACTGGAACTATTACCAAGGGTGGGAAGGATAGTTGAAAAGACATCATAGCTAACAACATGGCTGCACTCCCATGTTTCCTCCCAAATGCCATCTGCTACCAGTAGCGCTAAAACCACCTAAATTATTCACGGCATTAGCTAAGATAAGCCTGGTAAAAAGCAAACAATAAAAGCAAAACATGCAATGCATAATGAAATTGTCAGGAAATAAAATTGATAAAACAGTAGGACAAAATATAAAGCTACTAAAACCATAGTATAAAATATACGAGGGTCATTCAATAAATAATGCCCCAATTTTTTCTCAAAACCTATTTATTGTAAAGAGTCAGAATCTGCTGACAATATACATCAACATGTTGTGTCCATTTTGTATTTTTGTAGGTACCGTATTTACTTGAATCTTAGCCACACTTGAATCTAAGCCGCACCTGAAAAATGAGTCTCGAAATCAAGAAAAAAAAAAATTTCCCGCATCTAAGCTGCACCTGAAATTTGAGACTCGAAATTCAAGGGGGGAGAAAAGTTTTAGGCCACACCTCCAAATCAAAACAAAGATGGTCCATTGTAATATGAGACACAATTAGGCTGAATGAATGATGATACAGCTACAGTAATTTGGTTTGAGCCGTAAGCTTAGCAGTTAAGCTTTACCAGGTAGCCATTGCTATGCGTCAGGCGCTCCGTCCTTATTTATACGGGCGGGTCTGCAAGATCCGGGCGGTCGCAGAGGGTGGGCTTACTGATAGTTGGGAGCTCCAACGTCAGGCGCGTAATGGGGCCTCTTAGGGAAATGGCAGCAAGAGAGGGGAAGAAAACCAATGTGCACTCCGTGTGCATACCGGGGGGAGTCATTCCAGATGTGGAAAGGGTCCTTCCGGATGCCATGAAGGGTACATGGTGACCCATCTGCAGGTGGTCGCTCATGTCGGCACCAATGATGTGTGTCGCTATGGATCGGAGGAAATCCTCTCTGGCTTCTGGTGGCTATCTGATTTGGTGAAGACTGCCAGTCTCGCTAGCGGGATGAAAGCAGAGCTCACCATCTGCAGCATCGTCGACAGGACTGACTGCGGACCTTTGGTACAGAGCCGGGTGGAGGGTCTAAATCAGAGGCTGAGACGGTTCTGCGACCGTGTGGGCTGCAGATTCCTCGACTTGCGCCATAGGGTGGTGGGGTTTCAGGTTCCGCTGGATAGGTCAGGAGTTCACTACACGCAACAAGCGGCTACACCGGTAGCAGGGGTTGTGTGGCGTGGGCTGGGCAGTTTTTTAGGTTAGATGGCCATGGGCAAGTACAGAAATGGCAACAGCCTCAACGGGTGTGGGGCAAAGTCAGGACATGCGGGGACCAAGCAGCAATCGGTATTGTAATTATCAACTGTCGAAGCTGCATTGGTAAAGTACCGGAACTTCAAGCGCTGATAGAAAGCACCGAAGCTGAAATCGTTATAGGTACAGAAAGGTGGCTGAAGCCAGAGATAAATTCTGCCGAAATTTTTACAAAGGTACAGACGGTGTTTAGAAAGGATAGATTGCATGCAACCGGTGGTGGAGTGTTCGTCGCTGTTAGTAGTAGTTTATCCTGTAGTGAAGTAGAAGTGGATAGTTCCTGTGAATTATTATGGGTGGAGGTTACACTCAACAACCGAGCTAGGTTAATAATTGGCTCCTTTTACCGACCTCCCATCTCAGCAGCATTAGTGGCAGAACAACTGAGAGAAAATTTGGAATACATTTCACATAAATTTTCTCAGCATGTTATAGTCTTAGGTGGAGATTTCAATTTACCAGATATAGACTGGGACACTCAGATGTTTAGGACGGGTGGTAGGGACAGATCATCGAGTGACATTATACTCAGTGCACTATCTGAAAATTACCTCGAGCAATTAAACTGAGAACCGACTCATGGAGATAACGTCTTGGACCTACTGATAACAAACAGACCCGAACTTTTCGACTCTGTATGTGCAGAACAAGGAATCAGTGATCATAAGGCTGTTGCAGCATCCCTGAATATGGAAGTTAATAGGAATATAAAAAAAGGAAGGAAGGTTTATCTGTTTAGCAAGAGTAATAGAAGGCAGATTTCAGACTACCTAACAGATCAAAACGAAAATTTCTGTTCCGACACTGACAATGTTGAGTGTTTATGGAAAAAGTTCAAGGCAATCGTAAAATGCGTTTTGGACAGGTACGTGCCGAGTAAAACTGTGAGGGACGGGAAAGACCCACCGTGGTACAACAACAAAGTTAGGAAACTACTGCGAAAGCAAAGAGAGCTTCACTCCAAGTTTAAACGCAGCCAAAACCTCTCAGACAAACAGAAGCTAAACGATGTCAAAGTTAGCGTAAGGAGGGCTATGCGTGAAGCGTTAAGTGAATTCGAAAGTAAAATTCTATGTACCGACTTGACAGAAAATCCTAGGAAGTTCTGGTCTTACGTTAAATCGGTAAGTGGCTCGAAACAGCATATCCAGACACTCCGTGATGATGATGGCATTGAAACAGAGGATGACACGCGTAAAGCTGAAATACTAAACACCTTTTTCCAAAGCTGTTTCACAGAGGAAGACCGCACTGCAGTTCCTTCTCTAAATCCTCGCACAAACGAAAATATGGCTGACATCGAAATAAGTGTCCAGTGTCCAAGGAATAGAAAAGCAACTAGAATCACTCAACAGAGGAAAGTCCACTGGACCTGACGGGATACCAATTCGATTCTACACAGAGTACGCGAAAGAACTTGCCCCCCTTCTAACAGCCGTGTTCCGCAAGTCTCTAGAGGAACGGAGGGTTCCAAATGATTGGAAAAGAGCACAGGTAGTCCCAGTCTTCAAGAAGGGTCATCGAACAGATACACAAAACTGTAGACCTATATCTCTGACGTCGATCTGTTGTAGAATTTTAGAACATATTGTTTGCTCGCGTATAATGTCGTTTCTGTAAAACCCACAATCTACTCTGTAGGAATCAACATGGATTCCGGAAACAGCGATCGTGTGAGATTCAACACGTTTTATTTGTTCATGAGACCCAGAAAATATTAGATACAGGCTCCCAGGTAGATGCTATTTTTCTTGACTTCCGGAAGGCGTTCGATACAGTTCCGCACTGTCGCCTGATAAACAAAGTAAGAGCCTACGGAATATAACACCAACTGTGTGGCTGGATTGAAGAGTTTTTAGCAAACAGAACACAGCATGTTGTTATCAATGGAGAGGCGTCTACAGACGTTAAAGTAACCTCTGGCGTGCCACAGGGGAGTGTTATGGGACCATTGATTTTCACAATATATATAAATGACCTAGTAGATAGTGTCGAAAATTCCATGCGACTTTTTGCGGATGATGCTGTAGTATACAGAGAAGTTGCAGCATTAGAAAATTGTAGCGAAATGCAGGAAGATCTGCAGCGGATAGGCACTTGGTGCAGGGAGTGGCAACTGTCCCTTAACATAGACAAATGTAGTGTATTGCGAATACACAGAAAGAAGGATCCTTTATTGTATGATTATATGATAGCAGAACAAACACTGGTAGCAGTTACTTCTGTAAAATATCTGGGAGTATGCGTGCGGAACGATTTGAAGTGGAATGATCATATAAAACTAATTGTTGGTAAGGCGGGTACCAGGTTGAGATTCATTGGGAGAGTGCTTAGAAAATGTAGTCCATCAACGAAGGAGGTGGCTTACAAAACACTCGTTCGACCTATACTTGAGTATTGCTCATCAGTGTGGGATCCGTACCAGATCGGGTTGACGGAGGAGGTAGAGAAGATCCAAAGAAGAGCGGCGCGTTTCGTCACAGGGTTATTTGGTAACCGTGATAGCGTTACGGAGATGTTTAATAAACTCAAGTGGCAGACTCTGCAAGAGAGGCGCTCTGCATCGCGGTGTAGCTTGCTCGCCAGGTTTTGAGACGGTGCATTTCTGGATGAGGTATCGAATATATTGCTTCCCCCTACTTATACCTCCCGAGGAGATCACGAATGTAAAATTAGAGAGATTAGAGCGCGCACGGAGGCTTTCAGACAGTCGTTCTTCCCGCGAACCATACGCGACTGGAACAGGAAAGGGAGGTAATGACAGTGGCACGTAAAGTGCCCTCCGCCACACACCGTTGGGTGGCTTGCGGAGTATAAATGTAGATGTAGATGTACCCTTCCTTTTTCACGTGCTTCGTCTGGTTTGAATTGATTGCTTATTTTTCTTTGATCTGATAAGTGCTGTTCTCTTTGTTATAGGTGTTTACGTCACTCTAGGCTGAAAATGCAGTACTGTACTGTGTCGTGCATTGTTTGTCACATTCTGATAATGAGTGTTTACGGTCTGTCGCCGCTCGCGGCATGGCTTGCTTTTGTGCACGCTACCACTGCTTACAATCATCTCATTAGCGAAACAATGGCAAGAGAGTGCTATTTGTTGTTACTTACACTGCTGCTTTCTTTGATAATGATCAACAAGAACCAAATAATAGACTGCGTAAGATAGAAGATGTTCTGAACGAGAGTTTAGCAAAAAGTTTTCTCCGTTTGAAAATCTTTGCAGATGCCTCTTTAGTACATTACATTCTGCACAGAAATTAGTCATCTTTGATTTAAAAACCTAGTCACTTGCCATGCTTCATTTCTGACTGTATCACTATTAGGCATAAGAATAATACGAATATAAGCATGACATGCTATTATATTCTTCCGTGTTTGCTGTTGTCTCACTCTAGTTTCGTAGTTTATTAGGCAGACAGGATTTAAATGAGATAGCAGCAAACACAAAAGAACACATGGCAAAATGATTATATTCATATTATTCTTATGGTGAAGAGAATACTGCATGTGATTCACAATTCATAGTTCCTATTAGCAACCATCTCTTCTCACAGGTAGGAAAGAATTCAGAACGTAGAGTTGGCCATATTGACGAACACCCCAAACAGTCTTGCCAGTTGGATTTTTGTAGTTCATTGAAACGCTGGTACATTCGAAGATGAACAATACGGAATTTGTATTTACTTCGTTGGATAATGTATGAAAATGCAGTGGTCGAAAATCGAGGAAGAGAAAAAAGCTCGTCTTCCACCTTTTTTTTATTTTTTTATTTATTTACTGACGCAGAGGTTTTGGCGCCAGTATTTATCTTTGTGCCTGCAAAGCATGCCTGTGTAGCGCTACATACATCCGACGGCAGAAGTTAGTTGTGGCGGCACCTACTAACATTTTTTCAGAACTTCTGCTTACTTTGCAGTTGATTCTAAGCTGCAGGCGGTTTTTTGGATCACAAAAGCCAGAAAAAAAGTGCGGCTCAGATTCGAGTAAATACGGTAGTCTCCATCATGTTCCATGCCCATATGCCAATGTTGTGGAAGAGCATGTATTCCCTGCTGGTAAAAGCTCTTGTCCTGTAGGTGTAGCCATGTTTTTCACTGTATTACTGAAACTTTTGTCATCTTCAAAGTGTGTTCCCCATAGAGAATCCTTAAGTGGCCTAAAGAGATGGGCGTCCGAGTGTGCCAGTTCTGGACTGTAGGGTGGATGAAGCAATGATGTCCAGCCCAATTTCGCAATGTTTTGCCGGATTGTGAGACTTGTGTGTGGGCATGCATTATCATGCTGGAGCAAGATTTCTGCTGGATTCTGTCTGGTTGAACATGCCAGAAACAGTTCTTGAGTTTATTCAGAGCCTTCACTTATGCCTCTGAATTGATGGTTGACCCTTCTGGCATCACATCAACGAGAATGACACCATGACAATCCCAGAAGACTGTCACCATGATTTTTCTGGCAGAGAGGGTTGTCTTGAATTTCTTCTTTTGTGGTGTATTAGGATGATGCTCCATGGAATGCCCTTCTGTCGTCCCCCCCCCCCCCCCCCCCCCTGTTCAAAGCGGTGCATCCAACTTTCGTCCCCTGTAATAATCTGTGACAGGAAGGCCTCTCGGTCAGTCTCAAAATGCTCCAACAATTCAGATGAAATGGCCTTTCTTTGAATCTTGTGGTCCGCTGTGAGCATTAGTGGAACCCATCGTGAGCACCTTTTTCAATATCCAGGAGTATCGATCATTGCAGATGAACTTCCAATGCTGACCGACGACTGTAGTGTTGTGATGCACCAGTCGGCACGAATAATGGCATCTGCGCAGTTCAGCATGTCTGGAGCAATGACTGTGAAAGGACATCCCGAGCATGGCTGATCATGGAGCTCTGTTTGTGCATTTCCTGAGGCTGTAACTTTCTTTACCCATTGCCCAACTGTACTCTTATCAACTGCAGAATCACCATACATTGCACGCAAACGTTTATGGATGTTCACCGCAGTTTCTTTTTCTGAATTCAATAATAGCACGCTGCTTGTAACATGAGTCATATGTAGACGCCATTTTGACACTGTATTACAGCTCTGCCATCTGCCAGAATGGTTCGAAACTTCACTGGTGCACTGAACAAACATCAAATGTGAAGCACCAACAAGGATGCTTAGCTATGTATATTAATGGCATTACTTGCCGAACGAGCCTCGTAAAAGGGGCCAAACTGACATACCACAAATTAAACATAATAATGGAAGAGTTGTCAATACACAGAGCATGTAATATTAAGAATGTAAGGCTATGGATGCAGATAGTGCAATACAACGAATAGAGTAACATACTTAATCATGCATAAAGTCTCCAGTAACAGAGAAACCAGTGTGACCAGTAAACTCCAAAAAAATATACATAGCTTCAGAGTTACAACTAAGGTATTAAGCTGGGAAACAATATATTACGTACAACCCAATAATAAAAAGCTTCAACTTAGTTTTGAAGACATTACACAATACGACACAGTTGGCATGACATGGAGTTTTTATGCACGGCGATTATGTAGGTTACCCTATATGTTGTATTCCCCTTGCATTCTTGATATGATGTACTCTATGTATTGATATATCTCCCCTATTATGTTTAGTTTTGTCATACGTTGGTTTGGATCCTTTTGTATTTTATACTCCTGTTTTGTTAATTTTATATTTCGTACTATGGTTTTATTAATTTTATTTCTTGACAATTTCATCATACCTTTCCATTGTTTTCATTTCTTGACAATTTCATTATAAATTGCATGTCTTGCTTTTATTGTTTGCTATTTATCATTTATTCTAGAGAAGCTGCATGGCCATCAATGGTATCTGTTCTTTCGAGAACAGTTACTATCTTCATATATATAATTAAAGACTACACAGCCCTTGACCTTTGTATGTGCGAATACACACAGGTTGCCCGAACTCTTACGGGAATCGTCATCTTAGTGTGCGCGAGTAATGAGTGGATGGGCAAATATCTATTAGGTACATTACGTGTGTAGATTGTGGACAGTTGGGAATGTGGATCTCACGAGAAGCATACAAGGGATAAGTCCCTGCAGTTGTGCTATTCATCTGTGTCCCTGGTGGCTCAGATGGATAGAGCGTCTGCCATGTAAGCAGGAGATCCTGGGTTTGAGTCCCAATCGGGGCACACATTTTCAGCTGTCCACATCAAGGTATATCAGCAACACCTGTCAGCAGCTGAGGTTTTCAATTAATTATCATTTCTCATAAGTAATCAAAGTATAACCTGGTGTTCACATTTGTATGGGCCCATTTGAAGCCAATTAATTTTATGAAGAATCCTTTTTTTTTCCCCCTCCCTGAAGCTGGGATTCGCATCTCGAAACTCAGGTCAAGTGTACCATTTTATCCAAACAAAGGGTTTGCTGAGTACAACTGGAATGGATTTGTTCGTCATGAAAAATTTTAGCAGCAGTTGTGGATGTCGCACAAAGAATGTATCATCACAAATGGATTAAAGGGGTACACTGACAAACTTCTACAACTGGAGTAGTTACACAGCCATCTATTGTCGGATGATAGTGGATCTGATGCAGTTATCAAGGGAGAGACTTCAGAAATGTGAAATTTTTCATGGCATCTGTTTATAGAGAGCAGTAGCTGACAGAAACTAATTATGTGTGCTGTTTTCACTATCGACTATCATTAAACAGTGACCATAATAAAGGTAACAGGAAAGCTGCCAGTGTGAAACATGTTACTATATCCTCAGTTATCTTATGTATATGCTGTTCATCTGCTGCTGCTGCTGCTGCTACTACTACTACTACTACTACTACTACTACTTTTTCCCTACATTTTTCGCAGTGCTGACTTCCATGCTCATAGACAGGTCTTTTGTTATTTATGAATTTGGATATAACAATTGCATTGTTATTTATGAATAGGAATATTTGTTTATGTTTTACTACACTACATGTCCTTCTCCTTATCATCCTTCACCATTTTATTTTCAGATTTGACAGCTGTTTTCTTTCCCACCCCCCACTTACCTGTCTTATATGTAATCCTTTCACATGTTTGTGCAAATTTTTTTCCCGTCAAACTGCCCTGATCGACTTTTACTACCATTTTCTTCATTGCTTTATTTGCCAAATACAGTAGATTACATTTTCTACAATGACTTACTCTTTCTGTTTGCACAGTTTTTAAAATTTTGTCCATTTTCACGACTTTCCCCTTTGATTTTTTTAAAAATCTTTTTTGTATCATATAGGCCAGACCTTCAACCCCAACTCCTCTTTTACAAACCCAGTTTGGCCAACCAGTACAGCGTTCTCAAGCAGACCTTTTTTTGTCATCCCGTCTGGTAAGTCTCCCCTGACCCAGGGTTCTGGGAAACTTGAACTCTACCCCTTATCCAAACACCCCCCCCCCCCCCCAGTCTTTTTCCTTCACCTCTCTTCCTTCCCCTTCAACCCTTGTGCCAGAAGGAGGAGCCACTGGCTCCGAAAGCTTTGTAATGCCTTTAATATGAGTGTTTTCCTGTCGCCACTTGGTGAGTAGATTTTTTATCTATCCAATTACATTATATTTGAATCTTACCAACAACTAAAGAAGGTAAACAACTACATATATTTTTGTGACTTTTTACTTGTTTGATTATTCATATGAGAAAAATTTAAACTATGTTAGTTACTTGTTCCATAGATCATTGGAACGATTCTTTTATCGAAATGGTGTGGATCGAGTTTGCAGGACACGTAATATGACCCTTCAGGCGTTAACTGGGATAGATACCAGGGAAAACATCAGACAAAGCCTGAAGGCCAATGCTTTGAATACGTGGAAGTTGTCGGGGGTATAGGCAGGCACCATTTCTCAAAAATTTTACAACTTTACTAACTTGATTTTAAAATAGTAAGTGAACATTCATTATCACGAACAACAAGATCCTCAGTATAGTTTGTTAATGAAAGTTTCTGAAGTATTATTTTTACAGATCAACGAACAGCTCTCAAAATCAATTTACACCACTTAAAACTCAAAATCCCCTTTTAAGCAAAGAAAAAAAAGTAGAAATTGCATAATGCAAGGTTTAATAACCTCTGTGATGTGCACCGTGTCACAAAATATTTTCCTTCCTTTCAAACACTTTACACCATAAACCTCCCTACATCTGATGCATACTACACCCAACAAATTATTACAATTAAGTATAGATGTTATAATTAACCAGGTATGTAATCTTTTCCTTTCAAAATAAATTTAAAAATAAACACAGAAACCAACTTTTAATCTCAGTGATTACATCTGTTAAAAACAAATATACAATACACGTCTTTCAATTTTGTCGTGGTCATGCGCTGTTGCGCACCGTGCTCTCCTTCAGAATCACATGTGGTGCGAGGAAGATTTTCTATGATGTACAAAACATTAACAGGGCGCAACGAACTTACAAGAATTGCATACTGGGATTATACGTTGATGTGAATGTGACTCGCAAATCTTAAAACGGGCGAGGGAGTAGATGTGGTACTACTGAACACTTCAAGTATATTGCACAGCACCAAACATCAGTACGGTGGTTTAGACAAGAGAGGAATCAACAAGTGTTGCAAGGCAACCTCAGCAAGGCAGTAAGAAAATATTTGGGACTTTAAACTCTTGGGAGGGCCGCACCAAACCACAGAATGATGTACCAAACTAAATTATGAAAATACTATCTGCGATTTCGCCACGACAAGTAGAACCATAAAATACCATAAGAAGTGAACTGCAATTAACGCGATTCATAAGCGTCCGACTGAAGAGTTCCACAGTCAATTTTTCCCTTACTACAAACACTTAACAGTACCTCCAAAGTTCACTCATGGACACTACTAGAGTGCCACTTCTTCTTCTTCAGTAGCTCTACAGCCCTTGGTGAGCCTTGACTTCTTCAACAATCTTCCTCCACACTTCTCGGTTATTTGCTGCTCTTTTCCACCCCCGGACTCCCATATTGCTGATATGCATTATAACCTCATCGATCCATCTTCTTCTAGGTCTCCCTTTCCGCCTAACTGAATGGATCATACCTTTCATCATTTTCTTTGGAATTCTATCCTCTGCCATTCTCTCCAAGTGTCCTAGCCATCGTATTCGCTGTGATTTCACAAATTTTACTATGTCCCTGCCTTGTATTAACTCTTGTAATTCGGCATTGTAGCGTATTCTCCAGCCTTCTTCCTCCCTTATTGGACCATAGATTTTGCGTGGTATTTTCCGCTCAATGCTTCTTAGAGCATTTTTATTGTGTTCTGTCAACGTCCATACCTCTGAGCCGTATGTGATAACTGGGCGGACTAGGGAATTATATATTAGCAGTTTAGTTTTTCTTGTAACAAGGCTATTTTTGAAAAGCTACATATTTGCAAAGTAAGCTCTGTTTCCTGCTTGTATTCTTTCCCTTACAGCCTTTCCAATACTGTTATCATTTGTTATTAGGGCTCCCAAGTAGTTAAAAGAGGACACTCCATTGAAGCATTTCCCATTGATGTTTAGGTTTTTAGGGGTTCTTCTGGCCTCAGATTGTGACATTACCATATATTTTGTTTTGTTTTCATTTACTATGAGGCCAATTTTTAAGGCTTCTGTTTCCATTGCCCAGTATGTTTCTAGGAGTGTATTGGTATTTCTTCCTACTATAGCAATGTCATCAGCGTATGCGCATATCTGGCTAGTTTTCATAAATATGGTGCCTCTTTTGTTGATTTTATTTACTGCACTATGCAGGGCTATGTTGAATAGGACAGTGGAGAGACTATCCCCTTGCTTCACACCTTTATTAAAGTCAAAGCTATCACTTGTTCTGCTAAGGACCTTTACTTTTGCTCTTGTCTCTGTCATTGTCATTCTGATTAGTCGTATTAATTTAGCACATATACCAACTTCTTTCAGTACTCTGTATAGTTCTTGCTGATTTATGCTGCCAAAGGCTTGTTTGAAATCGATGAATAAGAAATGCAGATCTACATAATATTCATAGAACTTTTCCATCATTTGCTTTATCACAAATATTTGATCAGTTGTTCCTCTGCCTGGTTGAAAGCCACACTGATATTCCCCTAGTATGCCTTCTGCACACTCCTGTATCTTTTCGTTTAATATACTTGTGAAGATCTTATAAGCTGTACTTAGGAGCATTAGTTTTCACATGCTGTTCTGTCCCCTTTCTTATAAATGGGGACTATTATTCCAATTTTCCAATTATCTGGCATAGTTTCTGTTTCCCATATATCTGATATTAATGTGTGCAGTTCCTTTATTACAGCCTCACCACCAGTTTTTATTAATTCAGCAATTATGCTGTCTTCCCCAGGGGCTTGATTGTTTTTTGACTTGTGCACTGCCTGGGAGACCTCTTGTAGTGTTGGCTTTCTTGCCTCATTGGTTTCATTGTCTACTTCCAGCTCCACTCTTCCCTCCTGTGCAGCTGTTTCTTCATCTTCTAGGCTGGTGCTTAGTGTATCTTTGAAATACGCTGCCCATCTTCCCACTATCTGTTCTTCCTCCCTTATCATTTTCCCATCTTTACTGGAAGAGGCCGTTGTTTTTGGTTGGAATCTATTCTTCATTTTGCCTATGGCATGATAGAACTTTCTTATTTCACTCTGTTCCTTTAGTTCTTCTAGTTCTTGAAATTTCTTCTTATTCTACTCTCTTTTCTTTCTCTTGCACAGTCTGTTAGCTCTTCTCTTTAATTCTCTATATTGTTCCACATTATTTCTGGTTTCTCTCTGTAGTACTTTTGTTCTTGCCCTGTTCTTTTCCTCTATTGCTGACCTGCAATCTTCATCAAACCACTCCTGGGTTCTTCTGTTCCTTCTTATGCCTATTATTTCCTCTGCAGCATCCTTAATGGCTTTTTCAAACCTGTTCCACCTTTCATCTACTCCTACTGTGGTCTCTTCATTGCTCAACTTTCTGCTTAGTGTTACTTGGTATTTTTTTACTTCATCAGGGATGTTAAGTTTGTCTGTATTCCATTTCATCATCTTTCCCATTCTGTTGCCCTTTGTTAGTGACAGTTTCTCTCTCAAGACTGATTTTATCAAAAAGTTGTCTGAATCACAGTTTGGTCCTCTGCAGCTCCGTACATCCGTAACTGACATGGAGTGGCATGCAATCACTAAAATATGGTCAATCTCATTGACTACTCCATTGGCTGCAGACTTCCACTAGAGTGCCACTGACTCGTTATATCTGTAGATAACAGAGTTTAACATGCTGGGGCCAACTTAGGTTTCTTAATAAGACAAGTAATGACTCGGTCCTTCACTTGGTTCCACCTCCGATCTAAAACAGTCATTTACTTAAAAGCAGCTAAATAGATGATAATGCTGATATCAATGCTCTCCTCCTAAGCATCGCTCTAACTGGAGACTGCAGTACTGAAGCATGGCTTACACCCCTCACAAGTCTGATAAACGCGTCACGAATGTGCACCTTTTTAGAATTCTTATGTTTGCTTCATACACCAAAGTTGCCATAATTCTTCATCGGAATCCAAGGGCAGAGCCGAGAAATCACTTTTCAGTGCTTGAATGACCACACAACGATTGCCATTGGGACAACACTAGCCCTCCACACTAGGATCTTCGAGCCCATGGCGTTCCGTCCCCAACCAACTGCTTCTGCCGGGCCCACCGACCATGCAGCCTTGCCCTCCAACACCGACGTCACTCCTCACGCACAGTCCAAAGCTAACTCACTGCAAGCCCTTTCTTCCTCACTCTGTTCGCCTGGTGGCGCACAGGAAGACAACTCGCCAAAGGTATGCGGCGACCAAAGACTCCAATCTGATCTCGATATTGACATTGTGGTGAGTACTGAGAAGGCGGGGTGTTTCAAAAAACAAAAAATATTTAAATAGCGAGCCGCACCAGCTCAACGTGTATATGATTAGTGTTAACATTAACGAACCCAACGTTTTGTAGTCCTACTCATGCATACTTAAAAATAAGAGGTGGTTGTTGTTGTTGTTGTTGTTGTTGTTGGTGGTGGTGGTTTTTTATAGGCTATCAGGAGAAATAATTTTGGGTGAGATGTAAAACTTGCTATTTTTTGCTCCTGCGTATCGAACTCCTTTCTGAGCCACATACAGATTTAATAATGGGTGATAAAGATAATTTTTCCCCTTTAGTATTGGTATGGACATCACTATTCTTCTCAAATTGTGAAGGATTATTTATGGCTACCTTCATTAGCAAAAAAAAAAAAAAAAAAATATATGGTGCAGTTAAACTGCCTGCCCACTTGAAGATGTACCTATATGACATCTGTGAATGAACATCACATATTTGCTTTTGTGCAATCAGTGTTTTAATTGTAAGTGGTGGGGTACCCTAGAAAATTGTTCCATGACATTACTTTGTGGAAATATGCAAAATATGTTAGGACATATATTCATTTGTTCCCAAGACTAGCAGTTATACAAAGATCAAAAGCAGCTGAATTTGTTTGAGAATATCAATAATATGCTTCCAATTCAAGTTTCCATCAGCATGTACACCCAAAAATTTGGAGCAGTCAGTGCAATTTACTCCTGTTCATGTGCTACATCAATTGCTGGTATTATGATTTGTTGTACAGAATGGAATATAATTTTTTTTCCAAAATTTAGGGAGATCCAATTTTAGAGACCTACGCAATAATTCTTTGAAAAACATCATTAATCGTTTTTTGTGTTGCTTTCTTTGTAATGGGGTTTATTATAACTCCAGCATCACCTGCAATAATTATCAAGTCTGCTTCTTGAATGATAAAAGGAAGGTTATTCACACATATAAGAAGTAGGACCCAGTGTGACTCCTCTTGTGATTTATCCCAGTCACTAAAATTTTCTACCCTTCAGACATTGTTTCTTTATTCAGCACCACTTTGCATTCTGTTCATTACGTATGATTGTGTGTAAAGCCATTCAGGTCCTTAAAACATAAGTTTTTCTAAGAGAGTAACATAACCTACACAGTCAGACACGATGGAAAGATCACAAAAATACCAATTGGTAATATTTTATTTTTTAAAGCTTGTAATATTTGTGAGTGAATGTGTAAATAGCATTCTCAGTTGAGCATCCTGTCTGGAATCCGAAGTGTGGCATGTTAACTACATTGTTTCTATGTAAATGTGAGACTACTCTTGAGTAAATTACTTTTTCAAATATTTTGGAAATTTTGTCTATAAGAAACTGGACGGTAATTATTTAAGTCTTTCGTGTCACCGTACTTATGAAGAGAGTTAACAACTGCATATTTTAATTTGCCTTGTAAAATTCTCTGTGCCATTGATGCATTACATGTATTACTGAGGACATTACTTATTAAGTTAGAAGATCTTTTTAGAATTATATTTGAAATTCCATCAACACCATATGAGCTTTTGTTTCTTAGTGTTTTTATAACTCTATAACAATAATAGAAATTCCTGAATGGAGCAGTAAGTAAAATAAGGGAAAGTCAACCACATTCCTATAATGAATTGATGCATGGAGCTCCAAAATACATAACAATAAAGAGCATTCACACAAGCTTTTCAGCAGTAGCTCATTCTCTAGCACAAGTACACACTTTCACACACATAACCATACAGCCACCCAAGTGCACACTCCTGTGGTCATGGCTGCCGTGACTACAAGAGTGTATATTTGGTGGATGTCTGTGTGTGTGTGTGTGTGTGTGTGTGTGTGTGTGTGTGTTAGAAAGTGAATTATCAGTCACAAAATTGTCATTTAGTTTAATTGTTATGGCATCTTGTACATTAACATCCGTCCTGTCTGGATCACAACTTTTTACATACTGACAACAATTTCAAGCTGTGCCACAGATCATCTTTGCATCGGGCACCGGAGTGTGCAGCACCAGACCTGAAGGTTGTCTGCAGTGCAGATTGAAACTGGTTGTCGGTAAATTAAATGTTGTGTACCAAACAGTGTTCATTTATTTATTATAAGAAAAGGGTCACAGTTCCTAAGAGGTCAGTAGTGTTAGCTATTATTTCGTCTGATATTGGCTTATTCTGGCCATTATATAAATCCTCCTGTACCACATCTTTTTACCTCCTCTTAAAACATTATATCCTGCTCTCATTAATAAGCCTAATTGTTTTATATGAATCTGCCTCAGGGTTGCGAAGTGTTATATTGTTTATTTCAATTAATTGTGCATTGTAATAAGGAAGTCCATTAACAACTGGGTACATGTTAATTATTTCAGCCTGAGCACTGTCTATAAAAATGTTACCAAACAGTGTCCTGTTATCTTTCTGGACACAAGTTGGAAATTTGAATATTGAAATTAAATACAAACACCCGAATAATAATTCTAGCTCATATTTCATACCTATACCTCCTATATCTTTAAAGAAATCAACAAATTGACATTGAAATATTCACAAACTACTAGCTGTTTCTTCTTGTCTGTCAAGTAGCTCAATAATGCATCTAGATTATTATAAATAGTTGAAAGTTCCCTATAAACCAATTATAGAACTGTTCAGTTATCTATACTAAGTCTGATATTGTTGATTTCACATCCCCGATTAGTTTGCTTGATTCATTGTCAGACATTTCAATTTTCTCACAGTGTTTGGAAGCTCATTAGTGTAGTTTAAAAACAAAAGTGAATTCAGCACCGAGCCATTTCTACTGTTCTGAGATTAGTTTTACTCATGTGTTACAATTGGTCATCACAACTCTGCGTTACATTATGAAGGAAAGATTAGAGTCATGCAAGAGGGTGAAAGGAGGAGGGGAATGTTGTTGTTGTTGTTGTGGTGGTGGTGGTGGTGGTGATACTTTATTCAACATTAAATGCTTTCACACGTCCCAAAAACTCAAGCAAAATTTGCTATTTGACACAAATAGTAAAAAATAATATTTTTAAATATACTGTTAGTTTGCCATATTTGATAAGGTATCCCTTTAATTTCCATAAAAAAATAGTTCATTTATGCTTTTACAATTTTATTATTTTATATAAAACAGTAATATAAAAATATATTTACTATTCAAATGAAAATTTTGGTTTACATGAAACAGCAACATTATAGAGGTGTGCATGTATGAAGGCATGTGGTAGGATGATGTGTAGCAGCAAAGGGCAGTTTATCATGTGACCAGCCATCTGACAGTCTTTCTGCCGTATATGTAGTGTAGAATAACTAACATTGATTTTCATGTTACTTTAGGTATGATGAAGGTACTTAGCTGCCGTAACGTTCATTGTGGGCAACATAAAGCAGACACAGGAAGCATTATGTTAAGAAATGACGGCAATAGTTTTCTAAGCATATAAATATTGGTAAGGAAAGTGAGGAGCAAAAAGGATGACTAGTGTCATGCTTATTCTAGCATTGCAGGTTACCAGCATAGGCAATGACTGGAGCATGTGGTTTGGAACAGAGACAGGCATGTACTGACAAAGTCACAAAGTATTCTCTGTCTAACTCTGCCCAGAACGTATCACACAACAGCAATCTTACTTACACATCATTACAATAGAGAATATAAAAAGTACTACTTCAAGTAGTTCCTTTATAAGGAACTTTATCTTTCCCTGAAAACTACAGGTAGTTCCCTTGAGTTGTTGCACTCTTTATTTATAATCCACAGTTACAAAGAAAAATATAGTCATCAACCCGAAGATTAATCTTAAAACTTAGTGCTTAACTAGGTGTGGTCCCATTGCCTTTTTTTGGCCTTTAAGCTGACTTATCTGAACAGTGGTAGGGGGGCAAACAACAGTGCAGCTCAGCATTTTTCAAATTAACAAATTATTGCCAGAGGTGAAAGAAGTGCAAAATGACAAATAAGTCTGACGGCTGAACTCCAGACCTTACCCACCAAGCCATATTATGTTTGAGGAAAATAAGGTGTTGTATGCAATCTATTGTGGCAATTTCTCAATTGTATCTCCCCAAAATATTGGTTTTGATTATAAATATTTTCATAGATAATTTTCTTGCCATGCAGTCTCCCTGGAGTCCTCATTTCATGTTTTCTTCAGTGGATATGTCAAGACATTTTACACTTGATTACTAATTTGCAGTTTCACTGCTAATGTATATTTCCACACAAATATCATTACATCTTTTGATATTAATGATGAGTAATGTGTTTCTTTTTTTACACTGAGATGACTTTCATTGATTGTAGTATTTCATTTGTAATATATTCACAGTGAATCTTTTAATATGTTTACAAGCAATAGACATAATTTGCATACAAAATTATTATAACAGGTCTTCTGAATCGTGAGCAGTAATATAAGAAACGGGACTGGCCTTAGTATGGAGCTGGAATGTATGCTGTATTTAGTGTCAGTGATTTAAGATCTGTGTACACTAGTTGTTGTATTAATCACAAAAAACCTTTTAGTTGGCTAAATGATCCAAAAATGTGCCCTAAACCCTAATCCACCCATCAGCCAAACTGTTGATTGTTATTTGTGTTAGATAGTAATTCATAAGCAGAACCTCTAATATCAATATTCCATAATTTAACCAACAGTACTCTGACACTGTCAAAATGTTTTTTATGCTCTGTGTATGTTGTTGTTGTGGTCTTCAATCCAAAGACTGGTTTGATGCAGCTCCCCACACTACTCATTCCTGTGTAAGCCTCTTCATCTCCAAGCAAACACTGCACGTAAATCCTTCTGAATCTGCTTACTGTATTCATCTCTTAGCCTCCCTCCACAGTTTTTACCACCCACACTTCCCTACAGTACTAAATTGGTGATCGCTTGATGCCTCAGAATGTGTCCTACCAACCGATCCCTTCTTCTAGTCACGTTGTTGTTGTTGTTGTTGTTGTTGTTGTTGTGGTCTTCAGTCCTGAGACTGGTTTGATGCAGCTCTCCATGCTACTCTATCCTGTGCAAGCTTCTTCATCTCCCAGCACTTACTGCAACCTACATCCTTCTGAATCTGCTTAGTGTATTCATCTCTTGGTCTCCCTCTACGATTTTTACCCTCCACGCTGCCCTCCAATACTAAATTGGTGATCCCTTGATGCCTCAGAACATGTCCTACCAACTGATCCCTTCTTCTAGTCAAGTTGTGCCACAAACTTCTCTTCTCCCAAATCCTATTCAATACCTCCTCATTAGTTACGTGATCTACCCACCTTATCTTCAGCATTCTTCTGTAGAACCACATTTCGAAAGCTTCTATTCTCTTCTTGTCCAAACTGGTTATCGTCCATGTTTCACTTCCATACATGGCTACACTCCATACAAATACTTTCAGAAACGACTTCCTGACACTTAAATCTATACTCGATGTTAACAAATTTCTCTTCTTCAGAAACGATTTCCTTGCCATTGCCAGTCTACATTTTATATCCTCTCTTCTTCGACCATCATCAGTTATTTTACTCCCCAAATAGCGAAACTCCTTTACTACTTTAAGTGTCTCATTTCCTAATCTAATCCCCTCAGCATCACCCGATTTAATTTGACTACATTCCATTATCCTCGTTTTGCTTTTGTTGATGTTCATCTTATATCCTCCTTTCAAGACACTATCCATTCCGTTCAACTGCTCTTCCAAGTCCTTTACTGTCTCTGACAGAATTACAATGTCATCGGCGAACCTCAAAGTTTTTATTTCTTCTCCATGGATTTTAATACCTACTCCGAATTTTTCTTTCGTTTCCTTTACTGCTTGCTCAATATACAGATTGAATAGCATCGGAGAGAGGCTACAACCCTGTCTTACTCCATTCCCAATCACTGCTTCCATTTCATGTCCCTCGACTCTTATAACTGCCATCTGGTTTCTTTACAAATTGTAAATAGCCTTTCGCTCCCTGTATTTTACCCCTGCCACCTTCAGAATTTGAAAGAGAGTATTCCAGTCAACATTGCCAAAAGCTTTCTCTAAGTCTACAAATGGTAGAAACGTAGGTTTGCCTTTCCTTAATCTTTCTTCTAATATAAGTCGTAGGGTCAGTATTGCCTCACGTGTTCCAACATTTCTACGGAATCCAAACTGATCTTTCCCGAGGTCGATTTCTACCAGTTTTTCCATTCGTCTGAAAAGAATTCGTGTTAGTATTTTGCAGCTGTGACTTATTAAACTGATAGTTCGGTAATTTTCACATCTGTCAACACCTGCTTTCTTTGGGATTGGAATTATTATATTCTTCTTGAAGTCTGAGGGTATTTCGCCTGTGTCATACATCTTGCTCACCAGATGGTAGAGTTTTGTCATGACTGGCTCTCCCAATCCGTCAGTAGTTCAAATGGAATGTTGTCTACTCCCGGGGCCTTGTATCGACTCAGGCCTTTCAGTGCTCTGTCAAACTCTTCACGCAGTACCGTATCTCCCATTTCATCTTCATCTAAATCCTCTTCCATTTCCATAATATTGTCCTCAAGTACATCGCCCTTGTATAGACCCTCTATATAATCCTTCCACCTTTCTGCTTTCCCTTCTTTGCTTAGAACTGGGTTTCCATCTGAGCTCTTGATATTCATACAAGTGGTTGTCTTTTCTCCAAAGGTCACTTTAATTTTCCTGTAGGTGGTATCTACCTTACCCGTAGTGAGATAAGCCTCTACATCCTTACATTTGTCCTCTAGCCATCCCTGCTTAGCCATTTTGCACTTCCTGTCAATCTCATTTTTGAGACGTTTGTATTCCTTTTTGCCTGCTTCATTTACTGCATTTTTGTATTTTCTCCTTTCATCAATTAAAGTCAGTATCTCTTCTGTTACCCATGGATTTCTACTAGCCCTCATCTTTTTACCTACTTGATCCTCTGCTGCCTTCACTATTTCATCCCTCTAAGCTACCCATTCTTCTTCTACTGTATTTCTTTCCCACATTCCTGTCAATTGTTCCATTATGCTCTCCCTGAAACTCTGTACAACCTCTGGTTCTTTCAGTTTATCCAGGTCCCATCTCCTTAAATTCCCACCTTTTTGCAGTTTCTTCAATTTTAATCTACAGTTCATAACAAATAGATTGTGGTCAGAAGTGCCACAAATTTCTCCCCATTTCTGTGTTCAGTTCCTCCTCATTAGTTATGTGATCTACCCCTCTAATCCTGAGCATTCTTCTGTAGCACCACATTTCAAAAGCTTCTATTCTTTCTTTTCTAAACTGTTTATCATCCATGTTTCAGTTCCATATATGGGCAACACTCCATACAAATACTTTGAAAAAGGACTTCCTGACACTTAAATCTATATTTGATGTTAACAAATTTCTCTTCTTCAGAAACATTTTTCTTGTCATTGCCAGTCTACATTTTATATCCTCCCTACTTCGACCATCATCAGTTATTTTTCTTCCCGAACAGCAAAACGCATCTACTGCTTTAAGTATCTTGGTTTCTAATCTCATTCCCTCAGCATCACTTGATTTAATTCAACTACATTCCATTATCCTTGTTTAGCTTTTCCTGGTGTTCATCTTATATCCTCCTTTCAAGACACTGTCCATTTTGTTGAACTGCTCTTCCAAGTTCTTTGCTGTCTCTGACAGACTTACAATGTCATCAGCAAACCTCAAATTTTTATTTCTTCTCCCTGGACTTCAGCTCCTACTCCAAATTTTTCTTTTGTTTCCTTTAACGCTTGCTCAATATACAGATTGAATAACATCAGGGATAGGCTACAACCCTGTCTCACTACCTTCTCAACCACTACTTCCTTATCGTCCCCTTTGACTCATTTAACTGCTATCTGGTTTCTGTACAAATCTTAAATAGCCCTTCATTTCCTGTATTTTACCCCTACAACATTTAGTATTTGGAAGAGAGTATTCCAGTCAACATTGTCAAAAGCTTTCTGTAAGTCTACAAATGTTATAAACGTAGGTTTGCCTTTCCTTAACCTATCTTCTATGAGAAGGCGTAGTGTCAGTATTGCCTCGCATTTTCTACATTTCTCCTGCATCCAAACTGCAGCTTCTACCAGTTTTTCCATTCTTCTGTAAAAGATTCGTGATAGTATTTTGCAACTGTGACTTATTAAACTGATAGTTCGGTAATTTTTACAACTGTCAGCAATTTCTTTCTTTGGAATTGGAATTATTATATTCTTCTTGAAGCCTGAGGGTATTTCGCCTGTCTCATACATCTCGGTGTTTTGTCAAATTCTTCATGCAGTGTCATATCTCCCTTCTCATTTTCATCTACATCCTTTTCCATTTCTATTATACTGCCGTAAAGTACATCTCCTTTGTATAGACCCTCTATGTGCTCCTTTCACCTTTGTGCCTTCTCTTCTTTGCTCAGGACAGGTTTTCGATCTGAGCTCTTGATATTTATGCAAGTGGTTCTCTTTTCTCCAAAGGTCTCTTTAATTTTCCTGTAGGCAGCATCTTACCTCTACTGATATATGCTTCTACATCCTTACATTTGTCCTCTACCCATTGCTCCTCAGCCATTTTGCACTTCTTGTCAATCTCATTTTTTAGATATTTGTATTCCCTTTTGCCTGCTTTGTTTATTGCATTAGTATATTTTCTCCTTACATCAATTAAATTCAATATCTCTCGTGTTACCCAAGGATTTCCACTAGTCCTTGTCTGTTTAGATACTTGATCCTCAGCTGCCGTCAGTACTTCATTTCACAAAGCTACCCATTCTTCTTCTACTGTATTCCCTAATGCTCCTTCTGAAACACTCTACAACCTCTGGTTCTCTCAGTTTATCCAGGTCCCATTTCCATAAAATCCTACCTCTTCAGTTTTCATTTGCAGGTCATAACCAGTAAATTCTTGTCAGAGTCCACATTTGTCCCTGGAAATGTATTACAATTTAAAAACTGGTTCCAAAATGTCTGTCTTACCATTAGATACCATTACATTAATGGAGTCTCCAGGTCTCTTACACGTATACTTCTTTCATGATTCTTAAACCAAGTGCTAGCTATGATCAAATTAAGGTCTGTGCAAAATTCTACCACTTGGTTTCCTCTTTCATTCCTTCCCCCAGTCCATATTCATCTATTACTATTCCTTCTCTTCCTTTTCCTACTGTTGAATTCCAGTTCCCCATGACTATTAAATGAATGGGCAAATGTCTACAAGGTACATTACATGTGTAGAATTGTGGACAGTTGGGAATGTGAGTCTCACGGGAAGCGTGCAAGGGATAAGTCCCAGCAGTCGCACTATTCATCTGTGTCCTCGGAGGCTCAGATGGATAGAGCGTCTGCCATGTAAGCAGGAGATCCCGGGTTCGAGTCCCGGTCAGGGCACACATTTTCAGCTGTCCACATCGAGGTATATCAACAACACCTGTCGGCAGCTGAGGGTTTCAGTTAGTCATCATTTATTCCAGGGAAAAGCTGCACGGTCATCAACAGTATTCTGTTCCTTCGGGAACAGTTACTGTCTTCGTATATTAAATTTTCATCTCCCTTAACTATCTGAATAATTTCTTTTATCTCATCACACATTTCCTCAATCTTCTCCAAATCTACAGAACTAGTTGGCACCTGACCAGAAGTCCTGTTCCTCCTGCCACCGAACTTCACTAGTTACCATTATATCTAACTTTAACCTATCCATTTCCCTTTTTAAATTTTCTAACCTACCTGCCCAATTAAGGGATCTGACGTTCCACGCTCCAATTAATAGAAAACTAGTTTCGTTTCTCCTGATAACGATGTTCTCCTGAATAGTCCCCACCCAAAGATCTGAATGGGGGACTATTTTACCTCTAAAATATTTTACCCAAGAGGATGCTATTATCATTGAACCATACAGTAGAGCTGCATGCTCTATGGAAAAGTTAGGGCTGTAGTTTCCCCCTACTGCTGATATGTTCTTTATTGTCCATACCTGTTTTGCTTCAGGGAAGTGAGTAGCTTTTTCACTGATAGGTTTTTTTGTTTCTAATAATTAAATTTTACTTTTTTTACAGCTGCCTCCAAAATTGAAGAGACTAGAGGAATGCAGACATCCATCTCAGTTTTTAAAAATTGCTTTCTTATTTTGTCTACTATTGTCAATTGTTGTTGTTGCGGTCTTCAGTCCAGAGACTGGTTTGATGCAGCTCTCCATGCTACTCTATCCTGTGCAAGCTTCTTCACCTCCAAGTAACTACTGCATCCTACATCCTTCTGAATCTGCTTAGTGTATTTATCTCTTGGTCTCCCTCTATGTTTTTTACCCTCCACGCTGCCCTCCAATACTAACTTGGTGATCCCTTGATGCCTCAGAACATGTTCTACCAACCGATCCCTTCTTCTAGTCAAGTTGTGTCACAAATTCCTCTTCTCCCCAATTCTATTCAGTACCTCCTCATTAGTTACATGATCTACCCATCTAATCTTCAGCATTCTTCTACAGCATCACATTTCGAAAGCTTCTATTCTCTTCTTGTCTAAACTATTTGTCGTCCATGTTTCGCTTCCATACATCGCTACGCTCCATACAAATATTTTCAAAAAAGACTTTCTGACACTTAAATCTATATTCGATGTTAACAAATTTCTCTTCTTCAGAAATGCTTTCCTTGCCATATCCACTTTACATTTTATATCCTCTCTACTTTGACCATAATCAGTTATTTTGCTCCCCAAACAGCAAAACTCGTCTACTGCTTTAAGTATTTCATTTCCTAATCTAATTCCCTCAGCATCACCTGATTTAATTAGACTACATTCCATTATCCTTGTTTTGCTTTTGTTGCTGTTCATCTTATATCATCCTTTCAAGACACTGTCCATCCCATTCAGTTGCTCTTCCAGGTACTCTGCTGTTTCTGACAGAATTACAATGTCATCGGCAAATCTGAAAGTTTTTTTTTCTTCTCCATGGATTTTTTTCCTACTCCAAATTTTTCTTTTGTTTCCTTTACTGCTTGCTCAATATATAGATTGAATAACATCGGGGTAGGCTACAATCCTGTCTCACTCCCTTCCCAACCATTGCTTCCATTTCGTGCCCTTCAACTCTTATAACTGCCATCTGGTTTCTATACAAATTGTAAATAGCCTTTTGCTCCCTGTATTTGATCCCTACCATTTTCAGAATTTGAAAGAGAGTATTCCAGTCAACATTGTCAAAAGTTTTCTCTAAGTCTACAAATGCTTTGCCTTTCTTTAATCTATCCTCTAAGATAAGTTGAAGGGTCAGTATTGGCTCACATGTTCCAACATTTCTACAAAATCCAAGCTGATCTTCCCCATGGTCAGCTTCTACCAGTTTTTCCATTCGTCTGTAAAGAATTCATATATTTTGCAGCCATGACTTATTAAAGTGATAGTTCGGTAATTTTCACACATGTCAACACCTGCTTTCCTCGGGATTGGAATTATTATATTATTTATGAAGTCTGAGGGTATTTCACCTGGCTCATACATCTTGCTCACCGGATGGTAGAGTTTTGTCAGGGCTGGCCCTCCCAAGGCTATCACCGGTTGTACTGGAATGTTGTCTACTCCCGGGGCTATGTTTTGACTTAGGTCTTTTTTTCAGTGCTCTGTCAGATTCTTCACCCAGTATCATATCTCCCATTTCATCTTCACCTACGTCATCTTCCGTTTCCGTAATATTGCCCCAGAGTTGTAGCGGTTCCGCCTGCTTTATAATACTTCATTTGTTGTCCTCAGTGGGGGACGTACTGGCTGAAAAATGGGGTTTGTAATTTGGACGCTGACAACTGTAAATAATGTAGCCACAGGTAGACATTTGCGTTTCACTGTAGTTTACTTTCACTTTGCACAACCCCCCAATCATACACAGTTATATATGTATGGCCAGTGCACTATTGTTTAAACTTTCCATAAGTCTCATTAATAGTTTGCAGGTGAACCTCCACATACTGCTACCATAGTTTTCTGTTGAACATCTATGAGCAGTAAAAACATAATCACATAGTCACAGTCCTTTAAATAAATTGAACAGTCACTGTCATTGCTGTAAGACACAGCCTTTGGGTGTAACACTTATTTCACTGTTAAGTTGATACCTTGTTGTCATTCTAAGTAACACAGGTTCCTTGTCTGAAACTCAACTGTGGACTAACTGTCTCGTGACCAAAATCTGAGCCTTTGTGTATCCTAACAATAATAGGCCCTGAAACTACCCATTGTTCGAAGTTAAATTTACAGAAATTACCGTTAAAACTTAACTCATTAAATTAAGGTTCTTTTTAAGTTTCATCTACTGCAAGAGTTAGGCCGCTTTCTTTGTTTAAATCATGAGATTAACAAATATAGTTACATAAACAATACTTTGGACAAAACTGTTAATTACTTTGGAATTAATTAAGGGCTGGCTTTGCTAACATATTTTCGAATAGAGCCAAATAAATCCCTTAGGAATGCTATTGTTTCATCTCCCAAATGTTTATACTTAGTACAGAATTTATATTTGTTTATATGTCAACAATAGAATTTAATTTTTGAAACAAATACTGATATCACCGTACAACAAAAGTTACTAACTAGTAATAGTCGAAATAAATTAGAAAATCAATTACATACCTAAAACTAAGCACAAAATTAGATCTGGTGTTATATTCTTTAAAACTGAGGGTCAACCTTTCTCTTTTATGAAGATGCTGATTATCCTGTTGTATTTTAATGGTAATTAGTTCAAAAATGGAAAAAAACTAATTTGAGTAGGCAGATGGCAAAACAAGAGGGGAAGAAAAGAAATATCCCAGCTTGCTTCATCACAGAGTACATCGCCTTTGCACAGACCCTCTGTATACTCCTTCCACCCTTCTGCTTTCCCTTCTATGCTTAGAACTGGTTTTCCATCTGAGCTCTTGATATTCATACAAGAGTCCTTAAGTGTCAACAAATTTTATGGTTCCTGTTTGGTGTGGGAATATGTGGCTTTACTGGAAAAACTTACCACAATGTCTTCCTCCTCACATAAAAAATATAGACAGAGTTCTGTCAAAACATAGTTTTCAATTCATTTTCAAACCTTATACAGTCTACTCACTGAGAGCTGGGACAAAACAGAAACAGTTTAACGTGACCGTCTCAACTTGTTTCAGTGAAAACATGGGCATCAAAAATTCTTCGTGCATGCTGTGCAGGTGGCTGCCAGGCTGATGTTGCAATGGAGGAGCATGTGCTGCTTCTGAGAGAGTCTGTATTGTGAAGTCGGCTCCATTGTCATGAAAGAAAGCATAGAAAAACTGACAGTCAACGTAGGAGATTCAAACACAAGCAATTTTAATAATGATACCAGTTGCAATAATGTTAAAGGAACATTAATACTTAAGTACATTCCATCTAACTTGAACTATTTTAATTCATGTTTATAAAAAGGCATTTCTCTCTCCTCTGTAATACAGTCCAATTTTCATATATTTGTTTCAACTTTTTCCACCACATGGACACATTTGTTCCACTCTTCTGCAGTCACTGTCGTTCCTGGTTGTCCTAATAGTTCTTTAAATTGTGACATGATGTATGTTCTAATTTGTGCTAAACATAGCCTTTGATTTTGGCCCAAACTAGCTCTGTGTGATGTTTAATTCGCAGTAGTATGGAGGAATTCAAAGAACAGTTTCCTTGCATTATCAGCCATTTCACCTGCTGCACATTCGTTGTGCAACTATACTTGCTTTCTCTCTCTCTCTCTCTCTCTCTCTCTCTCTCTCTCTCGCTCTCTCTTTCTCTTTCTTTCTTTCTTTCTTTCTTTAACATACCATCTTTAAAAGTGATATCTTTAGATTGTAGCCATTTTGACATATGTTGCTTTTTGGAATTTGCATTAGAAATTTTTTCTTTTGGACGAGAATGGTATAGTGTATTATCAAGAACAATAATTGCATTTTCCTGAAGCCGAGGAAGAACATCTTGAGACTGTTTCCTGAACATATCTGCTCACATCTCATCACAATAATCTCCACTGTCTTGGATTTGGAAATCCGCAAACAGCTTTTGATGAAACCTGTTTTGCACTCAATATGTGTGATAATAATGTGTTTTCTTTTACCCAATGGGCCATTGTTCACAGGGGATAATCCAGACAGAAACACTTGTTTAGAGGATTTTTTGGTGTTACCCAAACATTACATCGGTCATGTTCTGCACTTGACCATGTCATGTCCAAATAGTATATGGGCCTTCCTTCGTATCTCAACAGTTTAATGGTTTGTAGATAATGCTGCCTCCATAAAATGTAGCCATCCCTGTTTGTTAGTGTCCACACCAAACACATTTAAAATTAATTTCTTTTAGTAATCTATAAAACGTAGTTCTCTATCTATATCTTCATTTATGACAGCAAGAACTTTGTGAATTGTTGCCAGTTTGTTAAAAAAAATTCATGTACTTCACTTTGCACTGCATTTGTATTGAAGTCATCAACACATTCTGAAAGCTATTGTCATGATTTTTCCTTTGTGGGAGATTTCAAAAAAGTATGTGGCCTTGTACTACTTATCACATGATACGTTGAAGACCAACCAAGACCTGTAGATGCAGCTGTTTTCTAAACAGTATCAGTCACTGACTGCTCTGGATACAACAGCTTCATTTTAAACTTGTTAATAATAATGTGTTTCTTTGCTGAATTTAATGATTTCTTCTTTGATCACTTCCTGGGTGCACTCAGAACTGAAATGTTGACCTTTCTTGATACATCCGTGGAGGATGACATAACAAGTTTATTTGTCCATAATACTAATAGAAGAATGGGTGGGCAAAGAAACAATGAATGATGAATGTGATAACAAACACTGATACTCTTGCTAATAATCAAATGCTGGTTTTTCACTTGTGATGATGAACTTTACAATCTGATTCTGAGATTGTACACTGATGAGTTATACTCACAATGACAAAAATCGTGAAGCATCCAGAACGGAAGGAGAAAACAAAATGAAACTTCACGGTTTGGTAGGATATGTGACACCGTTTCAGCAAATACAAAATAGACACACTTATCCGTATGACTTTGCACCTTCTTTTGCCTGGATGCAAATAATGATTCCATCGGGAACAGGTTGATGTCAGAGCTGGTCCTATGTACGTTCTATTGGGAACAGATCTGGAATCTTGGTGACCAAAGGAGTACCTCGACATCATGTAGCCAGTTCGTAGAGACGTCTGCCAACGTACTGTTGCACGAGAGGTAACATGTGAAGATGTAGGATATCTGTGACCTACTGCTATGTCCTCGATGGATACCAGCTGTGACCTCAAGTTGTACACAGTGACTCCCTGCACCGTGGTGCCAGCAGTAGCACCGCTGTGCCTCTGCAAAACATTGGGAGAATATGGGACCTCTGTCGAGTCTCTGCTATATTCACTGACAGTAGTCATCCTGGGTAGTGAAGAACTTTGATTCATAGCTGAACATAATGTGATGCCATTTGTGAGCAGTCCATGCTTCCCAGTCACAGTACCACTTGAAATGCAGCCATTAGTCCTGTGGTGATAACAACAGCCAACTCGTGGGACAGTAATTCCCTAGTACAGATGCTGCTAGTCCCTGACTAATGGTGTGAAGTAACACAATGTTGGACGGAGTCAATGACTTGTTCTTGGATGGAAGGCACAGATGTGAAGTGGTTAAAATGTTCTTGGTGCACATTTTGGTGATCCGACTTTTTGGTAGTCAGATACAGTCAACCAGATCCTGAGTGTGCCTGCCTCGTGCCCGTGCAGTCCAACTTTAGAACATTGTCACATCTGACTCCCCCACAAATCTGGATATTGCGCAATTCAGCCAGCTGGCCAAATGGATACCCACAATGATACCCCTTTCAAATTCTCTCAGGTGCCGATAACACTGTCTCAAATAAGTTCGCTGCATCTCCATGATCTTAGCAATCACTCAGCATCAGACACTGCTCGCACCCCTTACACACCCCACTAGGCACGGTAACAACAGGAAAAATGATTATATCGAGCAACAGCGCATACGTGTACAAAGTTACATCGAAATCCAGTTGTGTATTCAGGGTGATTCACTTTTTTGTCTGGCATTGTATGTGTCAGTGCTGCAGATTCCATTAGATTTCATCAGTATAGTGAGAAGTTCAGAAATAAAAGTGAATTCAGCCACCAAAATCATTCTCAGCAACCCTCAAGCAAGTTTCTGTATCCTTAACAGTGTGAAAGAAAGAATGCATATTAATGGAACACTTTCATTTTATTTTAATCAAAAGTAGTCCAGATCACAGTAAATTATTTATTTTTATATTTGGTAATGGGTTTCAATCTGCAGGGTCTCATTCAGACCAAGGACTCTAAAATATATAACATTTATAATGGGTCATCAGACAATGGAAAATCCCAGTCGTGTGTGTGTGTGTGTGTGTGTGTGTGTGTGTGTGTGTGTGTGTGTGTGTGTTATTGATGAAGGCCAATAGCCGAGAGCTTTAATTGTGAGAGTCTTAGTTGTGCCTGGAGCCGAGTGGAGGGTCTCAACCAGAGCCGTCGTCGACTCTGTGACGGTCTTGGCTGCAGATTTCTAGACTTGCGCTATTGTGTGGGGAATTGTAGGATGCCCCTAGAGAGGTCAGGGGTGCACTACACAAAGGAAGTGGCTACTCGGGTAGCAGAGTACATGCGGCATGCACATGGGGGTTTTTTAGGCTAGACAGTAGTGCGAGGTGTCCTGATGAACATTCACCAGTCGATGTGCAGGCAGGGAAATCAGGACACGCTCAGTGTAAAGACACTTCAGCTATCAAGATATTAGCAGTAAATTTTCAGAGTGTTCGGAATAAAGTTCCTGAATTTACTGCCCTTCAGGAAGCGTGTGGCGGGCAAATTATTCTCGGGACTGAGACCTGGCTGAACCCTGAGATAGGAAGTTCTGAAATATTTAGTGAGGGTTGGAACGTGTATCGGAAAGACAGATTAGACACCGTAGGAGGTGGTGTCTTCATTGCAGTTGACAAAAATATTGTGTCTACTGAGGTCGAAGTAGAGTGTGATTGTGAAGTTATCTGGACACCTTTAACAGGGCTAGGAGAAATAAAGTTAATTGTTGGGTGTTATTACCGGCCACCAGGTTCCACCGTGACACTTCTAGAATCATTCAAAGGGAGTCTACACTCTGTATCGCAGATGTACACGGATCATGCTATATTAGTCGGAGGCGACTTCAACCTACCTAGTATAGACTGGGATGTCTATGGATTCATTACAGGTGGTACAGACAAGCCGTCGTGTGAGTTACTTTTGAACACATTATCCAAAAACGGTCTTGAGCAGCTAAATCGACAGCGAACGCGTAATGGAAATATTTTAGATCTGGTAGCCACGAACAGACTAGACCTCATTGACGGTGTCATTGTTGAGACAGGGATTAGTGATCATGATGTTGTCATTATGACAATGGTTACGAAAGTTAAAAAGTCGATCAAGAAGGCTAGGAGAGTGTTCTTACTGGAAAGAGCAGATAAGCAGTTGTTAGCATCCCACTTAGTAGATGAAATGACTTCATTTACTTCTGGTAGGATGGACGTGGAAGAATTATGGGCAAATTTTAAACACATTGTAAATCACACATTGGAGAAGTATGTGCCGAAAAAGTGAGTTACAGACGGAAAACACCCACCGTGGTTTAACAGCGCAATTCGGAGAATGCTCAGGAAGCAAAGACAGTTGCACTCGCGGTACAAGAAAGATCGGGAGAATGAGGAAAGGCAAAAGTTAGTAGAGATTCGTGCTGCTGTAAAAAGAGCAATGCGCAAAGCATACAACCACTACCACCGTCATACCTTAGCAAAAGATCTTGCTGAAAACCCAAGGAAATTCTGCTCTTACGTAAAATCGGTAAGTGGGTCGAAGGCTTCCATCCAGTCACTCACTGACCAGTCTGGCCTGATAACGGAAGACAGCAAAACTAAAGCTGAAATTTTAAATTTAGCATTTGAGAAATCTTTCATGCAAGAGGATCGTACAAACATACCGCCATTTGAGTCTCGGACAGATTCCCACATGGAGGACATAGTGATAGACACCCCTGGGGTTGTGAAGCAGCTGAATGAGTTGAAAATAAATAAATCGCCAGGTCCTGATGAGATTCTAATTCGGTTTTCCAGAGAGTACTCTACTGCATTGGCTCCTTACTTAGCTTGCATTTATCGTGAATCTCTTGCCCAACGTAAAGTCCCGAGCGACTGGAAAAAAGCGCAGGTGACGCCTGTATATAAGAAGGGTAGAAGGACGGATCCTCAAAATTACAGACCAATATCCTTAACATCGGTTTGTTGCAGGATTCTCGAACATATTCTCAGTTCGAATATAATGAATTTCCTTGAGACAGAGAAGTTGCTGTCTCTGCATCAGCACGGCTTTAGAAAGCATCGCTCCTGCGAAACGCAACTCGCCCTTTTTTCAATCTTGCGAACCATGGATGAAGGGTATCAGACGGATGCCATATTCCTTGACTTCATGCAAGCGTTTCACTCGGTGCCCCACTGCAGACTCCTAACTAAGGTACGAGCATATGGGATTGGTTCCCAAATATGTGAGTGGCTCGAAGACTTCTTAAGTAATAGAATTCAGTACGTTGTCCTCGATGGTGAGTGTTCATTGGAGGTGAGGGTATCATCTGGAGTGCCCCAGGGAAGTGTGGTAGGTCCGCTGTTGTTTCCTATCTACATAAATGATCTTTTGGATAGGGTGGATAGCAATGTGCGGCTGTTTGCTGATGATGCTGTGGTGTACGGGAAGCTGTCGTCATTGAGTGACTGTAGGAGGATACAAGATGACTTGGACAGGATTTGTGATTAGCGTAAAGAATGGCAGCTAACTCTAAATATAGATAAATGTAAATTAATGCAGATGAATAGGAAAAAGAATACTGTAATGTTTGAATACTCCATTAGTAGTGTAGCGCTTGACACAGTCGCGTCGATTAAATATTTGGGCGTAACATCGCAGAGCGATAGGAAGTGGGACAAGCATGTAATGGCAGTTGTGGGGAAGGCAGATAGTCATCTTCGGTTCATTGGTAGAATTTTGGGAAGATGTGGTTCGTCTGTAAAGGAGACCACTTATAAAACACTAATACGACCTATTCTTGAGTACTGCTCGAATGTTTGGTATCTCTATCAGGTCGGATTGAGGGAGGACATAGAAGCAATTCAGAGGCGGGCTTCTAGATTTGTTACTGGTAGGTTTGATCATCATGCGAGTGTTACGGAAATGCTTCAGGAACTCGGGTGGGAGGCTCTAGAGGAAAGGAGGCGTTCTTTTCGTGAATCGCTACTGAGGAAATTTAGAGAACCAGCATTTGAGGCTGACTGCAGTACAATTTCACTGCTGCCAACTTATTTTTCGCGGAAAGGCCCCAAAGATAAGATAAGAGAGATTATGGCTCGTACAGAGGCATATAGCCAGTCATTTTTCCCTCATTCTGTTTGGGAGTGGAACAGGGAGAGAAGATGCTAGTTGTGGTATGAGGTACCCTCCACCATGCACCGTATGGTGGATTGCGGAGTATGTAAGTAGATGTAAGTGTAGATGAAACTTATCTGCCTTAAAAATTAATATATAAGCAACGTTAGACTGCTATCTGTCATAACGTATCTTGCAAAGGGTAGGCATTATAAATGAGTGTTTCTACCTAATATTCTTCAGTCTTTTTGTTGGGCCTATCTGTGACTCAGCATCTCCGCTATATGGTGAATAGCAACTGTCCTTTTCATCATACTGTTACAAAATCCATAAATTGTATGTGTACGAACAGACAAAACATCACTGTACTGGTATGTGAAAACATAATACAATCTACTAATACATTTAAAAAAGTTTAAAAGCTCAACAGCAACAGCCAGAACTATTAAAAATTACCCTCTGTTGTGTACTTGACTGAACTACTCAGTTGTGTATATATTACCAAAGTGTTTAGCAGAGAATATCCTTTCAGCCAAGCAAAGGCCATTCTGTGTAGGACTGCCAATAGTCACCATGGAGACTCAAGTCAGCCTGTACTGCCATCCCAGGTGTAACTATGGTCGCTGGTGCATTTGTGTAGAAATGTGTGCCACACAGTACTCAGTGTCGTCCAGTGTCTGGTCACAACCTGTCCACTTGTGTACATAGACAGTCTGCTTGTTAAAAATATCATAAACAATTTAAAAACACATTATAATAAAACATATTAGTGACTCCAACAAAACACTGCTGTCTGTCCTAAAAAAAACAAAGGTAGCACTTCCTGACTGATACTAGTCAGTAAACCGTGGTAGCTCTGAGAATTGTTTGTCATGTGACATGGGTAAAACATCATTTTATTTTATTTTCACTAGCGTTGCTTTTATGTTAGTTTTTAAGGTGAGTAAGTTTTCCGTACCTGACCCATTATAAATGCCATATATTCCAGAGCCTTTGAACTGAAAACCAGAATTGAAATGTAAGTAATTTATTGTCACCTGGGCTGTTTTAAAAAAATATTATGTATGACTGCTGTGGTTTCACAATGTCATCAATAATCATTATCTTTCTTTGTTTTTGGTGCAGTTGAAACTCACCAATGAGTGGTATAACTTGATACAGTAAATTTGAATATTAGCTTGAAAAGAAATGAAAATAACATTAAAAAGTACAACTCATATTTCTCAAAAATAGTATAAATTAACTGGGAAGTCAAAGGATCAGTTCCTGAGTTTTTGTGTTCTGGGTTGCTGAAGGCAGTGATTGGGTGGACTGCAAAAGAAATAAACAGAAAAGCCTGGAATAATAATAGTTTCTCTAATATAAATAGTTTTTTAAACAAGATTCCAATCTATGTGAAATGGAAAGCTTATAATTGGAGTGTACTTTTAGCTCTACAGTGTCACACGGAATTAAAATCCAGGAACATCGATGTCCTCAATTGGCAGAGATTAGAAAATGGAATCATTGAGCTTCTGCTGGATGGTAATATCAGAGACCTCGTGTTCTCTCAACTCCAACGGACAGAGTCCCCGGCATGCTGTGACACGGCAGGCCACAGGCGGTACGCTGCTTACGAAGCCTCTAGTTGTGTATCTTATACAGTCTAACTTCATCGACCTGCTGTGTTTCTGGATTACTCTCAGTTTGTGATTGGACTGGTGTCCTCAGAATTGGGATGAATTTGGCTTCATTTTCTGCATTTGTGTTGTATCACAAAATGGTTGGATGTCTGAAATGGACTTATGATTGTTCACAGTGCAGGTGCTCTCTTATCACTTCGTGGTGAAATGCTCCATGGGAAATCAGTTGCTGGATAAAGGCCTCTGAACTGTCATTTCCTCAGAAGTTTTCAGGGGTGAGTCCAGTGCTCGACAGAAGATCCAGTTGTAAGTTTGTACCTGTGCTCGATACTGAGCCGTGCCCGAATGATCTCGCATGCAGCTTCAGTTTCTGTATCGGTGGATTTGAGTTTCTTTTGTACTGCAACAAATGCAGCATTTCCTTTTCCATTAGCCTGTGCTGTAGATATGTATTAGATTTAGGCAAAATATCTCACTGCTGTCAGTTTTGGGTTTTAGCTAGCGTTCTCTGCCTGGTGTTATGTAAGCACCCCAGTATTTTAGAAGTTTCTCAAATTCTAGTATTCTGTTGCAAATGCTACAGTAGTTGATCCCTAAGATTTTAACAGCTTCATTTCTTTGGATCTTACAGGAATATGTTGCAGTCCTATGCAGCTGTTATTATCAGGACTGTAGGAGCACGGTTTACCCTAAAAAGCTTTTATTGGTGCCACATACACAGTCAGCTAGCTGGGGAGCAGCTTCCGATGTGTTTTGCACACCTGGCCCATTTAGGGATACCAAAGGTTTCTCAACCTTATGCTGCAACCTAGGTTGTCACAGAATCTTCCAAGTCTCCAGTTTGAGCCTTTCATTCGACTCAGAACATGAGTGCCACATTCAGTTCTGTGAACAATACTGCAGATTATGAACTTTGTTAAGGTTCCACAAGTGAGGCTGGTCATCTCTGTCTTCTGTGCCAATAAAGAGATCCCCAGTACGGGGCTCAAAAACCTGCCACTCTCTCCTCGCACCCACTCGAGTTGACAAGTAGCGATATGTCCTGTATTCCCTGTAGAGGAGACAGTATCTGTAGGAGAGCACAGTACCTGATGGACCTTTAGTTATCCAGCAGTGGATGTCAAGTGACTGAGCATCCACTCCTGTGCTTGCTTTTACTAGCATAGAGAGCAATAGTGCCACTGTCCGAATTTGTACAGAACTCACCATATAGCTGAAATGCTAGTTGCAGGTAGGCACAGCAAAAAGACTCTCAAACAAAGCTTTTGGTCAAGGCCGTGGCAGTCAGAGACTGTGGTCTCATGTGTGTGTATGTGTGTTTTGTCTATTCCGATTAAGGCCTGTTTAGGCAAAAGCTTTGTTTGACAGTCTTTTTGTTATGCCTGTCTGTG